>NW_016805666.1:1280943-1306211 GCF_001698545.2 Rhinopithecus bieti
TTTTTTTTTTCCACCAAGACAGAGTCTTGTTCTGTCACCCAGGCTGGAGTGCAGTGGCGCAATCTTGGCTCGCTACAACCTCCGCCTCCCAGGTTCAAGCAATTCTCTTGCCTCAGTCTCCCAAGTAGCTGGGACTACAGGTGTGTGCCACCACACCCAGCTAATTTTTGTATTTTTAGTAGAGACAGGGTTTCACCATGTTGGCCATCAGGCCTAGCTAATTTTTGTATTTTTAGTAAAGGTGGAGTTTCACCATGTTGGTCAGGCTAGTCTCAAACTCCTGACCTCGTGATCTGCCCGCCTTGGCCTCCCAAAGTGCTGGGATTACAGGCGTGAGCCACCACACTCAGCCCAGACCCACTTTCCATATCCTCCCAGGAAATAAGGTAAGACAACACAAGGACCTGCAGATGCTACTCAACAGAGAGCCACACACAGAGGTCATCTATTTACAGTATATAGCTACCTTTACCACACCCCGCCCCACATTTACCTGCCCCCAGAAGGCTTCATGTTGCACCTTTAAACCTGTGCCCACCTCTTAGTGGTAGAAGTCCGCATACATTTAAGTGGGAATTTCAAGTTCTGGACTGGAGTTCACCAACAGAAATTTCTGTAATGATGTTCTATATCTGTACATTGCAATATGTTAGCCACTGGCCACATACGGGTACTGTGCACTTGATATGTGGCTGATGTGACTAAGGAACTGAATTGTTAATGTTATTTCATTCTAATTAATTTAAATTGAAATAGCCACATATGGCTAGCGGCCAACATATTGGACAGTGCAGCTCTAGACAATTCCAGCCAAGCAGACCCTAGAACCAGAGTAAAAATCTAAGCTTCAGAACGATGGGAGCAGGCTCTCCAGGAGAGGACCAGGTACCTTGTCCCTAAGCATTGAACGGGGCCACTGCCCTCTCCAAAAGGAAGCAAGCCACGATGGGCAGAGGCAGCTGAATGTGAGTTTGAGGACGAGGCAGGGTTAAGACGGAATCTAATGGGGTCATAATGGGGGATGATATATGGAAATGAAGCATAAGGAGAGGTAGAGATGGAGGTGGAGGAGAGAAAGGAAGCAGGTCCCTCCCTGTTGACTTCGTACTAGCACCAATCTTGGCAAGCTCTAAAACCTTTATTACACCCTTTTCCCCTTCCCCCCTTTATTGCCACATCCAATGAAAGAATCATTACATATCTTCTAATGCAATCCCCTCATTCCACAGATGCATAAACTGAGGCCCAGGGAGGTGACCCGGCTGTCCAGTCATATGCTGAATCTGTAGCAGGATCAAGACCAGACTGTGTCCTCCCCACTCTCAAGCCCATGTGTCCTCTCCCACCCTTAACCAGCTCCACTAAAGGAAGGCAGGGCTGCGGAAGGAGAACTGCAGGTAGACAACGAGTAGACAGAGAGAGGCCCAGAAGAGGCACCAGCGAAGAGACAAGAAGTTGTAACCGGATCCCGACTGGGCCCTCGGCTTGGAGGCTTCAGAGAAGGTGTAGGTGGTCGCCTCCTCCTCCAGCAGCTTCTCGCTGGGCTTCCAGTGCACGATGCCCTCCTGGCAGGCCTCGCAGAACTCTGTACGATGTGGCCCGCTGTCCGGGCGGCTGGCCACGTGGATGCGGTACTGGCCACCGTCCTCGTCGTAGCACTGCTCGCGCAGGCTGGTGATGAGGTTGTCCACCAGGCCCTCGATGTTCTCCTCCAGCATGCTGGACTCGTCCTCCCTCGCCGTGCTGCACTCATAGCACAGCTGCTTGAAGACACGCATGCGCACCGAGCCCATCCGCCGGGCACGGTCCAGATGCATATGGAAGAGGATGACCACGTGGGCAGACTGCCAGGTGTGCCAGCACCAGGAGCAATGGAACCTGCCGGGAGGAGAAGGAGGGGTGGAGAAGGTGGGCTTCCCAGAGACAACCCGCCCCGAGGAGCTCTGAGTGGGGAAAAAGGCCTGTGTGCCCGTGCTTGGAGATGGAGGCAGAGTGTTTACTGCCCTGTGGATTCCTTAGCACTCCAAGGCCTGCCTGCTATCGCCTCCTCCTGGTGAGCACCCCTGGGACCCAAGCAGCATCTTCAGGAGCCAGTGCCCGAGCCATCTGGCATCCAGCAGTGCTCTACAGCGTGCCTCCTGCGGTCTCAGCTACCCCTGAGCCCAGTGCACTCAGGTCTTGCACCTGGGCGCTGTGCAGGGTCATTCCCCCTCTCTGGGCTTCATTTCTCATGTGTGAAATGAAGTGTGTTGGTGTTCAATAAGGGTCCTTCCTCTGTGACCTCCTGCAACTCTAATAAGAAGGATGACATACACCATCTAACTCACACATCTTGCTTACTCTGGGGAGAAGAGAGGCCTCTACTTGTGCCAAGCACAGACCCTGGCACACTGTAGGTCCTCAGTATGCCACTGAGAATGATGGGATGGGTAGGATCAACTGGCTTTGGGAGGAACTACCAAGTTTAGTTACTACATCTTCACAAAGAACGCTCCCCAGTCTCTTGACAAGTCATCTCTAGATCCCACTCTAGCCCTGCAGTGGGGACTGGAAAAGTGGGTACTCATTCCCAGTGCCACTCCTCACACACACACAGACACACACACACACGCTTTGTCTCTCTCTCTTACACGCACACAGGCCACTTGGCCTAACCTGGGTTTTCTAGAGTCCCAGCCTCAGGAAGTATGGTGGGTGGTAGCCTGGGGCTCATCTAGGCCAGCCCCACTCATTCCCCCCCACCACTGCCTGCACACTTCAGTGATGCAGCACTCCTTACCTCCAGGGCAGTTCTTTCCTTCCCCGAGACGAGCTTCCTCCAGGCCTCTGTTACAGAGGCTTCACAGGCAGTCCATCCACTGAGCTGACCCTGCCCTCATCACTGGCCCTTTCTGAATCCATTGTATGATGGCCTTGAAGGACTTCTGATGAGGAACTCAATTCAATCCAACAGACACCACTCAACACCTACCATATGCCAAACACCACTCAACCCAGGCTGTGGGATGGAGACAAGGCCAAGCCAGTCCCTGACCCTTGAAAGCCTGATCACATGAGCATAGCACAGTACCCAGAATGGCCCAAGTTGGGGTTGACAGGTCAGAGGAACCTAGTTGGTACTGAACCAGGAGAGGTTACCCTGTCCCCAATGCTGGGCGAGAGCTGCAGGGCATCTGACTGTTTAGAGACAGAGTGAACCTGTGCACAAATAAGCTCATGGGCAACAGTTCTTCAGCCCTTCCTGAGGCCAGCTGGGAGCCACAAGTCACCAGCCAGGAGTAAGAGGAGCTTATCCCTGAGGCAAGAGGAGACATAAGTTTGCTGAGCTCAGCCCCTAAACTCTGGATCCCAGGCACTCAAGTTTCCAGGCCTCTGCCATCTCTCCCAGCAGGCAGTTCAACTGCTTTATGTTTTCAGTCTCCTTCTACACCTTTTTACATCAAGCCAACCCAGAGTTGCTTCACCTCCATCAAACCAGGCCTCACATCTTAAATTCAAAAATATCAGATCTAGGGGCAGGGGAGCTTAAGAAGCATCTCGTCAGCCCTTTATTTCACTGAGAAGAGACTGACGCACAGATAGTAAGAGAGGCATCCACGTACACACAGCTAGTTAGAGGCAGAGCCAGTGCCCAGCACATAATAGGTACCCAACAGATGCTTCTTGAATTGATGGAACTGACATGAATCAGCCAACCTCTGGCTTTCTGTGTTCTTTTTTCACAAGCCAGGTTTACTCCAATAATTCCAGGTCTTGGGGCAAGAGTACAAATGTGAGCTCCCTACCCACATCTTGCCTCCTCTGTTCCCATCCTCAGCACCATTCTGTACCGTGAGAAGCTTCAAACACATACACGTGTGAACAGCCCAGGCTTTGTGCCCGTGTTCTGGCTACATCTCCAAATCACAGTCACCTATTGGCCTCTCTCGAATCAAAGGACACAGGGAAAAGGCCTGCACAGACCCTACAGATGGCCTCCTTTTAGATCATGATTTGGAACTGGGACTACAGAAATCCCTGCCCAAACTACCACAAGACTTGAGGTAGTTTGGGCAGGGATTTCTGTAGTCCCAGTCCCAAATCATGATCTAAAAGGAGGAAAGGCATGTGGACTTTAGACAGCCTTGTCCCCTTGGCCTCAAGGACTCTTTGCACTGCGTTGAATGTGCAGTTCCTATAAAGAGTGGGACCATGGGCTCTAAGTTCCTAAAGAAGGTTTTGCTCAAAGTTAAATCTTTTATCACAGGTACATAGATAATAGAGCTAGAGTGGGTAGGATCGATTATCTAAGACCAACCCCCTCATTTTGTAAATATAAAAACTGAGAGCCAGAAAGGGAAACAGACTTGCCAAGTTTACAGAGCTACTTGGCTATATAGAGCCAGTTCATAGCACATAGCAGGTGGTCAATAAATATTTCTGTATTTGGATCAATTTGGATTAATCACTAAACATATCTAGGACCAGAGCATAGCTGCACCCCCCACATCCCCCCAACTTCTAGGTTAAGGCTTTCCCCAATGAAACTCGTAGCTTCCTTCCTTTAGTTCCAACTCACTCTTTAAATGTCAGAGATTGCAGGGACGTAGAAGATATTACAGCTCTTCATTTAATGTGGACAACTAAGACCAAAAGATAGACCATAACTTGCTCAGGATCACCAAGGGAGTTAGTGGTATTGCTAGGATTAAAACTAAGAACTCTGTGACCCAGCCAGCTATTCTTTGTCTTTTTCCCCCATCTGAGCTGACACCAGAACGAGCCTGCCCCAGGGACGGGGCTCTATCTCTCCCTGGAAAGTACCCCACAGCTGTGACCCATGGACTGTCTTCAAGGTCCCTCCCCAGTGAGCCTCTCACCTGCCTGAGGCATGCTGCTCCACATACTGCTTCCAGCCAGGGGTCAGCTCACTGGGCTTGAGGTTGGGGTCTATGATGAGCTCCCAACTGTCTGCGGGCTTTGCCACCTCCATCTTCTCATAGAAGACTTTCTTCCACTCACAAGTGGTCAAGCTGGTACACATAGTCCTGCTGGCAGAGGTGGCAGTTCGAGCTCAGCCCTGGTGAGAACACAGAAACAGCACGATTAGGTGTGGGACAATTCAGTGTCTATGACCTGAGAATCCTCATCGGCAGGACTGGGAGGAAACAGGACCCAGCTCCCTCCTTTGTTACCCTGGAACCTGTTACCATGGTAGCCAGGAAGGGCACCAAGAGGGAGGGCTGGGGAGAAGGGAAGCCCCAAGGGGGAGTTTCAGGGCCCTGAGCTAGGCTTGAGAGGCAGTGCTGGGTAGGACTGAGAGGAGCAAGCATGGTGGGAGGCCCAACCTCAGACCACACTCACCGAGGTTTCCAGAGGTCTCCAGGAGGCAAGGATATTTGGTGGCCCTGCTTCACCCAACTGCTCTTCTAGCATTCTCCACATCGTGTGCTATAGTTACTATGACAGCCTAGGAAGTCAAAGAGAAATGAGGGACAGGGAAAGGCAGAGCCTGCTGCTTCCACACCCCCTGATGTGCTGTGACCATCACTTACCGTGTGTCTAGCACAAACTGCTTGACCCGTGTGCTGGCCAAGGCAGATCAGATCAGGAAACTGAAGTTTATGCAACCCCTAAGTGACTCATCCAAGATTCAGATCTAGACCTTCTGAAACCAAGCTCATCTGTTTATTTATCTTAGTACTATTGTGCTCCTAAAAGTGAATTGAGTGAGCAGTAACATCTCTTTGTCGAGGGCAATCTCAGACCAGTTGGTGAGCTAGAATGTAATTTCATATGCCACGAAAAACACAGTAATAACATTTCAGATTCATAGCACCATAGAACTGTTAGAGTCCATATTCAGTTCCTGGTCCCAAGCCAGGCTAAGGCGGCTACTGGAGGAGTGAGTTTGTTCTGTGCTGCAGGCTCCTGCTGCCTCCATTGCTGCTAAGCTGGAGCAAGAGAGCATCCATAGCTCTGTGATGCCCAATTTAAATTCTTTAGAGACTAGAGGGTAATTTGATTTCAAATTTGGTAATCCAGGTGAAGACATGGTCACCTGAAGGGAGGTAGCCTTGAGCGTGGAAAACACCAGGCATGTGGCTGCTTACTCTAGCTTTGGTCCAACTTCCAGCTGTAATCATCTTATAATTCTTTAATCCGGAAATCTGGATCCCTGAACATGCGGAGTTTCAACAGTAAACAGCATCAAGAAGTGAAATAGGTTGCCAAGAACCAGAAGATCTTGGTGTTGCCAAGTGGTTTTCCGGAAGGGTGAGTTCAGGGGCAATGTCACTGGATTCTCTCTTGAAATGAAAACGTGTTACTCTAGTGGCTTTGTGCTAAAGACCTCAGAAAGGACACAATTGTCTTAGAACCATTGGTAGCTCTAGAAGAGCTCTTTTATTTTTAAAAATCTGATTTGTTTCTTCAACTCTTCATTTCTTAACCAAAATTTCTTGACATTGAATTAAGACAACGGAGGCCTAGAAATGGAAAATTATTGGCCCAAGCTCTCAGGACTGGGTAGCTCAAACCTCACAGGGGATTCCCTCAGAAGCCAGTTACCAGACCAGGTGAGACAGAGGGATCCATGAATGGCCAGGAATTGAATGAAGCTGAGATGAGCTTATGGCCTGGCCTAGACCCTCGTGCCAGGAATGAACTTCTGAGAAATATTATACCCTTATTCCCAGAACAAATGGCAATAAAGGAAAAACAGAAAGAGGATGAGAATTGTCAGGGTTTACCTATTGTGTGTGTGTGTTTTTTTCCTCAAATGATGCAATCCCCTTAGGCCTAGTGTCAGGTTTAATTTAGCATAGCAGCTCTCTAAGCAGAGACCAATATAATTCATCTTTCTGTATAACAGCACCATTTTCACTTTTCATACAATCGGTGGGCACAATTACTACTTCAATTTTCCGCGAACGGCACTGTGTTATTCCAGATCCCATGATTTAAGAGCTTACCAATGTATACTGTGTACAGCTGTGGCCACATCACACTCTGGCAACTTCATTATACATCTTTTATCTAGGTAGTACTTTTTCAAATAAAGAAATTGTTATTTCTTTATAAAATAAAATACTGTGCACCTATATTCTGCAAACAAATCAGCAAGGGGGAGAGGATGGATAAAAGAATGACTTCTCCCCTTCAATTTGGAGTGTAAGTGAATGAAGAGCTTTGTAAAATATTTATTATTCAAATTTTACTTATTAGAGTAATGTAAGACATGCCAGTGTGGAGCCTAAAATGACAAAGTAATGAAGAGTTGAAAAGGTGTGTACATCAAAATCATCTAGGGAGTTTTGAAAATGATATATATCTCTGCCTCAGAGATTTCAACACATGTTCTTGAGGAGACAAATTTGCTCTCCACCTGCTCCAGTCCTGGGAAGGATCCCTTCTATTGCCAGCCATTGTTACCGATGCGATATGTTGTCCCACAGGCTACTGGAGGCCAAAAATGAAAAACGAAAAAAGAAGATTGAGTAAAATGAGCAAGTGGTTTATAATATGCCTTTCCCAGGAAATAGATCCAGGATGAATGCAAGCTGTGTCCTGTCTTCTCCTGTCTCTCTGCAATTCAAAGAACCATAGACAATGCTATAGGGCGAATCCAAGAGCCCCTGGGGAGTATTTTCAAGCGATATTAGGAAGGCCTCTCCATCCCCAGGTTGTAGCACTTGGCGAGAGCATGGTCCAAGCTCGCACTCTTTGGGTGGGAGCTGACCTCTGAATCTCAGGGGAGGCCACACAGAGCAGTCTGTGGCTCTCTAATAGTGGCGCATAGTGTAGAAACAACATCCCAGGAAGACTTCACGCTGCCCTTTCATTAATTGGCAGCAACCGGAGCAACTGCAGGCAGGTGACGTTCTGTTTCTGCTGATGTCCAAGGGTCCAAATTCTATGCGCTGTGCTTCTCAATACTCCAAAGGCTCTGGAGTCTGTATTAAGAGTGGCCATATCTACTTATCCTTTTTTCGGGGCCTTATTATCCTACGTAGAGATTTGCTGAAGAATTATCACACTATTTATGGGATGTAAATAAATAAAAAAACAGATGGAAATAGGGTGTACTCCATGCAAAGGAGAAAAAAAAAAGAGATGGGGGTTGAGTTAGGAAGGAAGAATGTAGAGGGTCTGGGGACACTTTCAGCGGGTACAGCCTATGCTGCTTCTGTCCAAGAGGCTGAGGGCCTTCTTCAGAGTTCCTTAGCTATACTCAGAGAATCTGTTAGTTTCTGTTGAGCTGAGGCTCAACACACACAAAAATAGCCATGACTCCTCTCTGGGACACTCCCAGCCATCAAGGCAGGGTGAAAAGGGAGCATGGGATAGATTATGCCACCTTTTGAAGCATCCATTCTAAAAATAACAGTGCTGGGGTCAATATCCTGGGCAGATTTTTAAAAATACATATCTTTCCTTTTAAACCCACATTTACCCAGGAGAACGTGTGTAGTTCCAGGGCTTTCCAGGAGACACCAATTCACACAAGGAAAGGACCCATTAAAGCTGAGTCCATTCCTGAGGCAAGTCTTTCACTATCAATAGAACCAATTTTACCTTGAGTGTCTATCTTTAGGAACCAGGTCACCTTCCAAATACTGATGGGGATTTCTCAATGAGCAGTCAGAAAGGCTGTTTGGCCCCAACACTGAGCTCAGTTAACTTCCTTGGAGACTTTCCACACGCAGAATTGACTGTGTACTTCAATTTATATGGGAGTGAGGAGGGAAAGGACTAATACACTCATTAGTATTATATTTACCCTTAAGGCTGGATACTGACTTTCCTTTTTTTCTTATCCAAAAATTAAGATGAAAGTGTTCAAGTGCATAAAATTGTACAAACATTACATAGATATTACATAAACAGGCAGTTAAAAGCCCCCAGTAAAGATTTAAACAGACCACTTAGCTCTGACATTGGAATCAGAAGATACGCAGTCAATAGGAGTCACAGGCCCAAAATGATCAGGCTGTGCTTAGAGTTAAGTTAAATATTCTAGAAACACTTCAATTTATTTCCCCAGTTGTCAAGCAATTGGAAAGAGCAGATCTACACACTATAAAAATGCTTTCTCACTCCCAAGGATAAGGCAGGCAGGTTTAATAGTAAAACAAACCATATGAATTGCAGATCTTACACGAGATGTAAAACAAAGATGTTAAACGAAGACGTTTTACATGAGATGTAAAACAAAGCATATGAGATGCAGATCTTTAGATTTCTCAGGAAATTTGAGCTTTCTTGATATATGCTTATAGATGCTATAGTTAGAAAGCTACGTTTCTTGCAAAGTCCCAAGGTGAATGTAAGAAAAGCTTGGGAAGAGAGAATGCTACAAGAAAATCCACTGACAAGAATAAAAATAATTTTAAAAGAGAAAGATCCATTGTTAGTGAAACAAGAAAATGGCTGCAACTACAAGCCAGAACATCTAACAATTACAGTTAAATTTGGATATAGAGTGGGAGCACATGAAGTACCAACGCCTGCCTCACTTCATCTCACGCAGACTGAACATTTCTTTTCTTTTTTTCTTTGTTCTTGGGACAGAGTCTCACTATGTCACGCAAGCTGGAATGCAATGGCATGATCTCAGCTCACTGCAACCTCCACCTCCTGAGTTCAAGTGATTCTCCTGCCTCAGCCTCCTGAGTAGCTGGGATCACAGATGCGCACCACCACACCTGGCTAATTTTTGTATTTTTAGTAAAGATGGGGTTTCGCCATGTTGGCCGGGCTGGTCTCGAACTCCTGACGTTGTGATCCACCCACGTTGGCCTCCCCAGTGCTGGGATTACAGGCGTGAGCCACCGAGCCTGGCCAGAGTGAGTATTTCTTTAAACATGACCTGCCCCAGTAACAATGAACACACCTACCATGCACATCTGGGTTCCTAATACTGTTCTCCAGTTAAAACAACAGCAGCAAACTAGGTCTTCTTGGAAAAATTATATGAAGGCTCATTCATTCCTGTGTCTGGAGGTTGATGCTGCCTGGGAGATGGGACCACAGCTAGGGCTATAGGACAAAACATCTACACATGGCCTTTCTATGGAGCCTGGGCTTCCTCACAGGATGCTGGCTGAATACCAAGGGCTGGTGTCCCCAGAGAATCAGGCAGAAGCTGTGCCTCCTTTCATGAGCTACCCTCAAAAGTCACAAAGCAACACTTTCACCATTGCCCAGATTCAAGGTAAAGGAACCTAGACCCCACATTTGGAGAGGAGGAAGGTCAAAGCTATGTTGTAAGAAGAAGATGCAAGTCGGGAGGGACCGTTGTGATGGTCTTTGGAAAACATGCGTCATCACAGCAGGTAGGGAGGTCAATAAGGCTTCCACAGAAGAAGTGTTATGAGAACAAACCCTTACAGGATGAGCAATTGGCAGCTAAATAAAAATTTTTAAAGGGGTGCTCTTCCCTAAGGAGGGGAACGCATGGGCAAACACTTAGAAAATGAAATGATACAGAATCATTCTTGAAACTCCATATCATTTAGGACATCTGGGTCACACAGAAGAGTGATGGAAGTTGAGGCCTGAGAGATATGTGGGACCTGGATTATGAAGGAGTTTTTAACGTCCTGGGACAAGTAAGATTTTGCCTTAGAGGGGATATGAAATTACTAAATCGTTTTAGGCTTGAACTACATGATCGTATTTGCATATCAACAACGTGCTATTTAAGCACATTGCTCTCTCTCCCTTTTCCCCATAAATTGGCTGGTGTCTAAAAATGCTGTTTCCATGACACACTTGCCGTGAATTCTAATCCGCTTAGCTCTTTGCAAATCTAGATCCCTCTGTAGGAGGTGTGAAAAGGACCTTCACTCCGTTATCCAAAAGTGCTCTCTAGCAAGAACACTGCATTGAATACGCTTTTGTACACTCCCAATTGAAACCCACTGGATTAAGTGTCATGAGAAGATGGAGAAATAGTTTACAATGTTTTATAATGAAAAGTAATTAATAGAGTTGGAATATTAAATTTTTAATGAATTTTTATTGTCAATAAAGCTTCTATGGACTATTTTCCCCAATGAAGGTACATGTGAACAAGAAATAGATACACTGATGCTTATAAGTCTCCAGTAGTACATCAGCATGTGACAAATGAACACAGACACCCAGGGGCTATATCTACCAAATTTGCCTTAAGTCTCCTACCTAGATATTTTATGCTATAGGAAGACAGAAAAATCTTCATGTGGATTTATGCTGGTAGGCAGGGGGAAAGAAGGAGTTTGAGAATAATTTACAGTGAAGAGTAAACTCTGTGATGATAAAGTAGCAACTGTTGGTGCCAGTGCCATAGCAGTTACTTAATCTGTGTCATGCCCTGAAAGGCAATTAAGTGAAGTCTGAGTGGGTAAAGAAACTCTTAAGATTCAGTCCAAAATGGTTTCAAAGTCCAAGGGGACCCATTGATGGAAGCTGGTCATGGGCAACACCAAACTCATTCTATCCAGAGAATTTGTATGATGCAAGAAATAGCAAAAGTTTCAAGCTGATTCTTGAGGCATCAGAAGCTGGACAAAGAAACAGCAGACTAGTTCCTCATCTTAAATACTAGTCGCAGGAGTGGACCTTAATTTAATATACCTTAATTATAATAAAAGGTAATAGGGATAAAGTCCTCACTATGCACTATGAGTTTTTCTAAGTACTTTACATGTGTTAATTCATTTAAGCACACACAATAACCCTATGAGGTGGATACTGTAATTATTTTCCCCATTTAGATAAGAGGAAACTGAGACTCAGAAAGGTTGAGTGATTTACTAGTGGTCATATAGTTAATAAGTGACAGTTCCGGGATTTGGACTCATACAATCTGGCTTACTGACTATGCATATTTATCCACTAAGCTATTCTCTAGGCCCAGTTTTTTTTTTTTTTTTTTTTTTTTTTTTTTTTTTTTCCTGTCTTCCCAGGAGTAGAACCTAGGCACAGTTTCTAAAGTAATAAACTCACTGTAAAATGTCAAATGATACAAAAATATATTAACTATTAAATGAAAGTTCCATATCCTCTTCACCCCACCTCTCTCTGCTCTTCGTTTTTTCCAAGTTACTATTTTTTTCCAAGTTACTATTGTTAAACTACTTTTTCCAAGTTACTATTGTTAAACATTTAGAATTTATTTGATTGAAAAATGCATTTGATTTTTAAAACATTGCAGTGTTTTATAGGACCTCTAATGTTTAAAAAAGTTACATGGCATTGACATCTTCCAAGTTTGGTGCACAATGGCTTGTAAGACACAGACTCGAAGCTTGTTTGTGAGCCTCTGTTAGCTGAGCACTATCTGAAACCAGCATCAGCACCTCACCGTGGCTTGCATGTTCCACTGCACAGGCAGTACCTTGGGAATTTATTAAAATACTATCTCTGGTGAGCACGCCTGTAATGCCAGCACTTTGGGAGGCCGAGGTGGGCAGATTATGAAGTCAGGAGTTCAAGACCAGTTTGGCCAATATAGTGAAATCCCATCTCTACTAAAAATACAAAAAATCAGCCAGGCATGGTGGTGTGCACTTGTAACCCTAGTTACTCAGGAGGCTGAGGCAGAAGAATTGTGTGAACCCGGGAGGCGGAGGTTGCAGTGAGCCAAGATCACACCATTGCACTCCAGCCTGGGTGACAGTATGAGACTCTGTCTCAAAATACATACATACATACATACATACATACATACATGCATACATACTGTCTCTGTGTGAAAATGTTTATCTAAAGAGGGAGGAACCATCATTAAAAGTTGAAAAAATGTTAACATGATGTGAGGACATGCACTGTCAACATGTGTGTGATGAATAATTTTATGTCAACTTCACTTGGCCAAGGGGTGCTCAAATATCTGCTCTGACACGATTTCTGGATGTGTCTGTGAGGGTGTTTTTGGAAGAGATCAGCCATTTGAATTGGTGAATTGAGGAAAGCAGATGGCCCTCCTCTTGTGGATGGGCATCATCCAATCCATTAAGGGCCTCAACAGAACGAAAAGGCAATGCAGGAAGGTTGAATTCACTCTCTGCCTGACTTTTGAGCTGAGACATTGATCTCCTCCTACCCTCAACTTCTGGTTCTCAGGCCTTGAGACTCAGGCTAGAATCTACAAGATTAGCTCTCTGGCTGTCAGGCCTTCAAACTATGCCAGTGGCTTTCCTGGGTCTTCAGCTTGCAGCTGGCAAGACTGTGGGATTTTCAGCCTCCATAATCACATGAGCCAATTCCTCATAATAAATGTCTTCCTAAATATCCACACACACACACATATATAATACATATATTATATGTATGTATATGTGTATATTCTATACAAGCACACACACATAAATATCTATCTTATTGGTTCTGTTTCTCTGAAGAACCTGGGAACCATATGATATGTATGGTTCTCCATATATTTAGGTTTATATATATATATACACACACACACACGTGCGTGTATACAATATACATATGTGTATATATTACCTAAATATATGGAGAACCATGCAAATACACATACACACACACACACACACACACACACAGATACACACCCCACATATAGATCCTATCAATTCTGTTTATCTGGACAACGCTGACTAATACACCATGATTCTCTCTAAATGGGATTTCAGTAAAAGCCCGAAAACCTTTGCAAACATTTCTAGGTTTTCGACTGGAGGATTCCTGAAAGCGTGGGAAAAAATTCTCTGGCAATGTCAAGGGTCCACTCTGTTGGCACAAAGCTCTCTATGGGGAGTCAGGAGACCCAGGTTCTTATCTCAAACTTGTAATAACCCTAGATAAATCAGTTGAGTACCCTGAGCATCAATTTTCTAGATGCCAAATTAGGAATTTCAAAGGTGCTGACCTCTAAAACCCCATTTTCTGCTGCGATTTTGGATGTCTAAAGGCACCATGTGAAGCAAAGTGCGCTCACTGCTCCTAATGCGCGTAGCCACCCCTTTTGCTGTTTCTGTGCATCTCTATCCTGGTTTTGGTGTGCTTTTGCTTCCAATGGCTCAAAGAGTCTTCCAGCTTGGCCTGCACTTTAGGATCCAAGGAATATAGGCAGCATCCAAGGGAGTCTATTTTTAAATGCATTCGGTAAGCATCTATTAACACCTTGTCAGGTGAGGCTCTGAGGCTACTGGCATGACTGAAACATGGTCCCTGCCCTCATGGATTCAGTCTGGGGCAGAGATAGTATTACCTTTATTTTTTTTTTCAGCCTTGAAGCAATCGACACCTGCACCGTGCACTATGCCTTTAGGGAACCCACTGCTCTTCTGTTAGAAGGAAACTCTCAGCTTTCCTTGTTTGACCCATGAGTTGTTTTGAGGGAATTTTTTAAAAAAATGTATAAACAAGTGGAATTTTCCAGTTCCCTTTTATTGTTGATTTCTAACTTAACGGCACTGTTCTTAGAGGATGTGGTCTGTATGGCACCAATACATTGCAGTTTTCTAAGGCAACTGTTGATCTTTCTTAATTATGATTTTCTGTAGTTAATTTTTAAACGTTTATGCTGAATCAATTTAGAGAGATAATATGTTAATTACAACCTCAGACTCTAGAGCCAGATCTAGATTTTCCTGTCAGCTCTGCCAGTGACTGGCTGCATAAAACTGGGTGATGATCTCAGTCTCCACATCTGTAAAGTAAGAAAAATAAAACAGACTATTGCAGTGGGTTCCGGAGAGGAACAAATAAGCTCCTACTTGCACAGAACCAAAAACAGTTCTTGGCACATAGTGAGTGCTCGATAAATGTTATTTAATATTATTTTTCTACCTACATTATACATTCCATTTATAGAACATTCTCAAAAAAACAAAGTTATAGAGGTAGAGAACAGATCAGAGGTTGCCAGAGGTTAGAGATGAAGGGAGGGAAACAGGATGACGATAAAAAGGTAGCACAAATTGTCTTTGGTATGATAGTACTGTTGTATATCTTGATTGAGGTGGTGCCTATGTGAATCTGCAAATCCAACAAAATTGCATAGAAACACACATGCACACATGCGCGCATACACATACACACGAGTGCACGTAAAACGAGTTAAGTCTGAATAAGGTCTGTGGATTATTCGCACTGTGTCAACTTCCTGGTTTGGATATTGTGCTATCGTTAGGTAAGACCTTACCATTGAGGGAAACTTGGAGAAGTGTACACAGGACCTCCCTACACTATTTTCTGTAACTTTTTGTGAATCCATAGTTATTTAAAGATTTTAAAAACTTCTAAATGCTCCTGGCACATGGTGAATGTCTAATAAATGTTACTACGTTTTGTCATAGCTGTTTTTCAAGTTTTTATGTATATTTAACACATATTAATTTTGAAATTAAATTCAGAACAATAGATACTATTTTAAAAAAGACAAAGTGTATCTCAGCAAAGTTCCATATTGTTACATGTAGAGGAACTTTGAGCCCTTTGTGGGCTGAAAAATGAATTAGAATTTCTGATAACTAGTGTCATTTTGTTCGCTCCTTTTGAATTGTGAAAATATCGGGAGGTATGAATAAGAAAACCCTAAGTCCCGAATCCATGCGTGTTGGTCTCGTGGACGCAGGAAAACTTGGGAACAATAGATGAGAATGGGCTGACCCCCAGCAGTTAGAACTCTGTGGCCTCGACGAATGGTTTATATTCCCAGAACACCTTAGTGAGAGCAGTCTCCTACCTCCATCACTCAGTTACTTTGACCAGAAAAGTCCTTGTCACTGTTTCCTAAAGGGCTCTTGAAGATTATCCCATATAGTCTTCGCATTTGCAGTCAGAAGCTGAGGCCCAGGGACGGTAGCTGGACAAAAGCAGAGCCTGGTCTTCAATCAAGGCGAAAGCTGTTTGCTCTGGGTCTCATTGTGGCAGGGCCTAGGACAGCAGAGATTTGATGCTGTCTCCCACCCACAACTACCCAGAGTCATTGAGTGTCATCAGGAGAACAATGCTTAAGGGGCACCTCCTCAGGCCCTCAGCACTGAAGGGGAACAGGGAGGGGATTGAGATGCACCCAGCCCACAGCCTAGGCACCAGCCGTCCAGGGACACCGGCCTACACTGTGATGCACGTGGGGAGCGCCATGGCATGTCCCGGTGGCTTCCTCTCTGTCCATGCCCAGAATTTACAATTTTGACCCTAAGAGAATACCAACCCTAAAAGCCTAAATTTTCTTCTTACACTGTTGTGAGTTGAAAAAGCTGTGCTCAGGGGTACACAAACGTTACCAGAGGAGGGTGTCCAGGTTCTTGGCATTTTGAACAAAGAATTGGACAAAACACACAAAGCTATGAAAGAATAAAGCAAAGACAGCATAAATTTATTGAAACGAAAGTATACTCCACAGATCGGCAGTAGGCTTGAGCAAGCACCTCAGGAACGCTGGTTACAGAATTTTCTGGGCTTTAAATACCCCTCTAGAAGCTTCCCATTGGTTACTTGGTTCGCACCCTATGTAAATGAAGTAGTGGCTCACAATCAATCTGATTGGTCATGGAAGGTGACCTATCGGAGGCTGAAGTGAAGTTACAAAGTTACACTCCTATGCAAGTGAAGACTAGGCTACAATCAGTCTGATTGGTTGCAGGAGGGGACCAATCAGACGTACTTTCATTTTTAATCTGCAAGGCAGAAAAGCAGGAGGGGTGGGGGGAGCAGTTTGCGAAGGGAGTAGCCTCTGATTCTTTTGTTACTTGGGTGTGAAGAGGTGCGGGGTGGGGGGGGATTCCTTTTTTTTTTTTTTTTTTTTTTTTGAGACGGAGTCTCGCTCTGTCGCCCAGGCTGGAGGGCAGTAGCCGGATCTCAGTTCACTGCAAGCTCCACCTCCCGGGTTCACGCCATTCTCCTGCCTCAGCCTCCCGAGTAGCTGGGACTACAGGCGCCCGCCACCTCGCCCGGCTAGTTTTTTGTATTTTTTTTTTTAGTAGAGACGGGTTTTCGCCGTGTTAGCCAGGATGGTCTCGATCTCCTGACCTCGTGATCCGCCCGCCTCGGCCTCCCAAAGTGCTGGGATTACAGGCTTGAGCCACCGCGCCCGGCCCAGGATTTTCCTTTTTATTCAGTTCTAGGAAACCAGTGCAAATTGGCCTTAGGTTCTCTGTCTCCAGACCCTGTTCTCTTGCCTCACAAAGATAGGTGTACCTTTTTGTTAAATCACCCACTGACACACAAAGTTACTGCCCGTGCTAGCTGAGTGTCTGACAGCAAGTCAGAAGGCAAATGGTCTGTTCCCAGCCCTCACCCACTAGCCAGATGTTCTTAGGCCCTCCTCTCCGAACCTCAGTTTTGTCATCTGCCAAATGGGATATCTTGCTTCCTTAACTGGCGAGATTGTGGTGAGGATTAAGTGAACCCTTGGAGATGAAAAGCTTTTGTGATTTGTAAAGTTTTGTCATACTAGACACTAGATTAGTGTCGTATCATAAACCCTTGCCTCTCTCTACAGTTCTACTAGGAATTGACCTCTTTTGCCCAAGAATTGAGATATAACCCCTTACATTTTCAAGAAGAACTGGAAATTCCTGATCCCCAAAGGAATGATTCAGAGTGGAACTTTACACACATTCAAGTAGATCTCCGAAAGAAATATTTGGGGGCCAGAGCCCCCCAGTCAATTCTGTTGAATGGCTTTGCTGAGATGATGAAAAGGATTTAGAAAGAGAATAGGTACAAAAGCATAGGAAACCAACTCAAAAAATAGCACTGATCCCATTTATACCTTCCTACTTCCCTGGAGCCAGAAAAAGTGGCACCTGCAGCCTTCACCGCTTGGTCTACCCTGCCACCTTGTGACTATTTGCTAGACTGCACCAGTAGAACAGCCTCAGAGAAAGCAGGGACCAACAGGAACCCGTAATCACGCCCTCACTCTTTTACTCCGTCACTCGACAAACTTGTACAGATGCTCACAGTTGCTCAGGCTGAAGAAATTCACAGTCTGGAAGAAGAGAGGGACTGAAGGGAGGGTAAATGGAGAAAAGAGACTTGCTAGGCAGGGGTCTTGGTGTTTGCAAAGACACTGAAGCCTTACAGGTTTGGGAAATGGTGAGCTTCTCCATGTGACTGAAGAATAGGGTGCACCAGGTAGAAATGATGAGATATGAGGTTATAGCCTCACTATCAGAAAATGATATGTGTGAAACTGTAAGCCTCTGTACGTTAGGGGAAAAAATAACACACAAACCAACAAAAAACAAAGACAGACACAACTTGGTCCTTGGAGTGCAGGTTAATTCAGGTTACAGGAGCCATCCACTCCTCCGCAAATGGCCCCCAGACTTCCATGGCCCTTCCGTCCTGAGACTCCTAGGAGGAAACACATACTCTGAATCCCTCGCCATGATCAACATCAGTTTCTAAATGGGATAGGATCTTGTATAGTCTCAAGTTTGAAAGGGGCCTTAGAGTCATTTAATCCAACCCTCCCTGCAAGCCAAGATTGCTGCCAAGTCACCACGCATCTTGAACTTAAATCGCCTTCAGTGATGAGTTCGGATGCTCATCCAAAGCCCGTTCCACCTTTAGACAGCAGGAAATCCTTTATTCTATCAGGCTGAGTTCTTCCTGTTTATAATTCCTGTTCATTGATACAAGGTTCCCCTCTCCAGGGTTGTGCCAAAGAAGTAATCAGACATATGAATGTATATGAAGAAGGTAACCATTTAGTGGCAGCACTAAGTTTTGTGGAAATAGGAAATCAAGGTAGTATGATTTCTGAGGAACTAATACTGGCGTAGGCTTTGGGGGAGCTGTGCCCTAGTCCTCATAGAATTTCTTTGCTTAATGTCACTTGGCTTCCTTTCCTTTATGATAGAGTTGGATTTGATCAGAATTCTCACTCCTGGTTCTAGGTCAGAATCACCTGGAGAGCAGGCAGCAGAATGTCTGAAAGCTCCCTATGGTCCAGAACGGCTGGATGAGACCATTAGTGGGGTAAGCTCAAATATTCCATGCTTATTCAGACATGATTAACGATAATAGTCTTCAGCTCTTGTTAAGGGGTTTTTATCAAGCCCATGATGGTCTGGTATGTAAGTTCTTGGTGATTCCTATTTCACAAAGACCTACCTGGATCTAGGGTTTTCTCCCATCTGCATGATCGAAGTGTGGTTGCTCACGGAGCACAATTATTTTGTTCTGTCCTGCTCTTTTGGACAGAGACCCACCAGTGACATAAAAGACAAAACTAAAGAAAGAAGAGACGTATTGCCTGATCTTAGCCAAGTGCCATGACCTTCTTGTTCTGCATTCACCTCATCTGTAAGAGATAAGAGAAACCCACTTCAGTGAGTTGTCATGAGGGTAATTGAGACCATGAGTGTAAAGCCTACTGGTAATGAGAAGGCTCTTCAAATCTCAATTCTCTGAGTCTTTGACAGCTAGAAGAAAGTACAAACAAGAAGCTGGGGTGGCACCTTTTCTGAGAGCCTTTTTCCTCATCTTTCTTCCCATAAACAGCCTCTGTTGAGTTGTATCATGTCCCCACAAAATTCATATATTGAAGTCCTAACTTCTAGTACCTTAGAATGTGACCTTATTTGGAAATAGGGTCATTGCACATGTAATTGGTTAAGTTGAGGTCATTAGAGTGGGCCTTAATCTAACTCAAGTGAAGACCTCATAAAAAGGGAAGAACTTTGGATACCAAGACACAAACACAGAAACACCATGTGAAGATGAAAAGATTGAGGTGATACTTCTACCAGCCAAGAGTGCCAGATTGCCAGGAAATGACCAGAAGCTAGGAGAGAAGTCTGGAACAGATTCTTCCTTACAGGCCTCAAAAGAAACCAACAGTGCCAACACCTTGATCTCGGACTTCCAACCTTCAGAACCATGAGGGAATAACATTCTATTGTTTAAGCCGTTTCAGTTTGCGGTGCTTTGTTTCAGCAGCCTTGGCAAACTAATACATCTCTAGAGGTGACTCCTACTGGTGACATCAAAGGACAGCTCTGTCCAGATGGAAGGAGGCACTGAAGTTCCACAGAACCAGTGGGAGGCACGTGAAAACCCTGAGAGTGCCTCTCCATGGGCCAGCAGCTCAACAAGGCTGTCCACCTTGTACTGCCCTGAAAGAACAATTTGCCATTCTGAACATGCCCCTTCTCAAGATATGCTGAATCCATAGGAACATCATTTTTTAAAATTATACTTTGAGTTCTGGGATACATATGCAGAATGTGCAGGTTTGTTATACGGGTATACTTGTGCCATGGTGGTTTGCTGCACCCAGCAACCCATCATCTACATTAGGTATTTCTTCTAATGCTATCCCTCCCCTAGACCCCAACTCCCCGACAGGCCCCGGTGTTTGATGTTCCCCTCCCTGTGCCCATATGTTCTCATTGAGGAACATCATGTATTAGCCATAGTTTTATAT
The DNA here is from genome assembly GCF_001698545.2 of Rhinopithecus bieti. Taxonomy (NCBI): domain Eukaryota; kingdom Metazoa; phylum Chordata; class Mammalia; order Primates; family Cercopithecidae; genus Rhinopithecus; species Rhinopithecus bieti. The sequence continues at coordinate 1,301,327 of NW_016805666.1, forward strand.
ATTTTTGTGTTTCCTTGTAATTTTCCTTCCATATATGTCCATGGTTTGTTTTGTGATTTTGACTACAAACCCTTTAAGAGCTGGAACCACATTACAAACCTCACTGGGAGTTAGGTGATGTTTGATAAGAATTCTTGGTGTGACCTTAAGCATGTCACCTTTCCTTTCAGGCCTGGTTTCCTTGCCTATGGAAGAAATTATCATCGCTAAGCTCTCTCCAGTTACAATATTCTGTGGTCCCAACTCCATATGTATTTACATACCCAACCTGCCTTCTTGGGGTCCTAAAGGGAAAGAAAGACCCAGGAAACTCATCTTTCAGATATGTTGAGCAGCTGTCATCTGGGGTTAAATGAGTCAGCCTCATTTAATAAGGGGCTAGACCCCAAAGGTTTGGGAACAATATAGTACTCAGGAGCTGTAAACCCCACTAGGCCCCTTTCCTAGACTCCAGAGTCCTCCTGCCTGGGCATCTGTCTTTCTAGAAGGCCACTGTTTTATGTTATTATTTTTTTCTTTTTTTCTCCCATGAGTCATAGAGAATGAGAGAAGGCCACTTTCTTAGTGAATGCTGAAGCTTTCTCTTCTTTGGAGACAGGCCCTGGATGCTGTATTTCATGTAATGGGGAGCATGTCCACGGTAGGGCTGGGCTTCTGTGTACCATTTGGAAGCCTCCTATCTCTGCTCTGGGGGTGGGAGGAGCATTGCCTTTCCAATTGGGTACAGTATTTTCGGTAAATGACATCTTGTTTCTTACCTTGGAGGGATTACAGCATGCCTTGGCCTCCACTATAGAGAAGCTTGGGCCTAGTCAAAGAAGTGTTAGGGTCCTTCTAATGACAAACACCCCAGAAGCGTGGCTATCTGTGTATAAATTATGCTCTTTTGGTTCCAGGAAATAGACTCATACAGGCCAGTCTAAGTAATGGCAGTGGTGTAGAAATGGAGGCAGTGACCCCACTATTAAGTGGTTATAAGAGGGATGGATTATCCTAGAAATCTAAGACTAGAAACCCCCACACAATTATAAGCTTCACAAAACTAGATTCTGAACGGTCATCCTAGTTCTGGAACTCTGCCATTAATGAGGCCCCAAGCACTCTTCAGGATTCAGCTTTTCTCTGCTTCTCTTCCTCATTCTAATTCTCCTAGTGCTTACCAATGCATGTCTCTGGTAAACACAAGACAGTTTTTTATTATTATTAAATTTTTTTGAGACAGCGTCTCACTCTGTCACCCAGACTGGAGTGCAGTGGCATGATCTTGGCTCATTGCAAACTCCACCCCCTGGGTTCAAGCTATTCTCCTGCCTCAGCCTCCCTAGTAGCTGGGATTACAGGCTTGCACTACCATGCCTGGCTAATTGTATTCTTAGTAGAGACGGAGTTTCACCATGTTGGCCACGCTGGTCTCGAACTTCCAACCTCAAGTGATCCGCCTGCCTCGGCCTTCCAAAGTGCTGGGATTACAGGGGTAAGCCACTGCGACCAACCTTATTATTAATTATTACTGTGAGTGAGACAGAGAGAGAAAATGGAAACCCAGATTCCAAAGGGAATAGCTCATTTCTGCAAGAAGCCTGAAGCCTAACGATTGAATTGAGCAGATTAAAGTTCTACTGACAACCATCATGTGAACTCAGCATACCTGGACACTTTCAGCTGCACGACCTCGGACTAGTTCCTGCCTCCATTTCCCCATATTTAAAACAGAACCTGTGTAACCAGGCATGGTGGTGTGCCCCTGTAGTCCCAGCTACTCTGGAGGCTGAGGCAGGAGGATTGCTTGAGCTCAGGAGTTCAAGTGAGCTGTGATCATGTCATTGCCCCCCAGCCTGAGTGACAGAGCAAGACTCCATCTCTAAGAAAAATAAATAAATAAATAAATAAATAAATATAAAAAAATTAGCTGGGCNCCCCAGAAGTTCAAGATCAGCCTGAGCAACATAGTAGGACTGGGTCTCTACAACATAAAAATTAAAAACAAAAAAATTAGCCAAGTGTCGTGGCACATGCTGGTAGTCCCAGCTACTCAGGAGGCTGAGGTGGGAGGATAACATGCACCTGTGGGATTAAGGATATAGTGAGCCATAGTTATACCTGTACTCCAGCCTGGGTGACAGAGAGAGACTCTGCCCCAAAATAAATAAATAAATAAATAAATAAATAAATAAATAAATAAATATTAAAAAGTAAAATGGAATATTTGCCTCTGGTTGTCCTTCCCTTAGGGTTGTGTAAGGAGCAGGAGCCTGTTCTCCACTCCCCACCCCAGGCTCTGGGTGGCAGTAGGAAAGTGCCTTCACCCCTCCTGCCTCAATCTTTTCATGGGTCAGATGCAAGATCTGAGCTAGATGATAGTACCATCCCATCCCTTCCAACTCCTAAATAGCTCTGCATAGTTCTGACCACCCTGCTTCTCTGGGATTACCCCTTATACATCCTTATCACCCTGGTCCTCAGAAACCTATCCTCTAAAAATCCCACAATGTAGAACATCACGCATATTCCATGTATTGGTGAAAAGTTGCATTTACATCATGCTTTTTAGTAAAGTTTTTATATTCCTTTTGCCCTGGCTTATCTAATTAGAGACTTTTCTTTTTAGTTATTATTGATTGTCAATTGGCTGCAGTCACTCACTCTTTGATCTTCCCTTTTGTTTAAATGGCCACCCACGCTATCTGCCCTCGCCCCTCCATCTCTCTATTAAACAGTAATGAAATGCAAACAAACTTGGAGGTACTCTGGGAGCAAAGGGACCCTGGGGCCAGCTTCCCTTAGGCCTGTGAATTGTCATTCCTGAAGCTGTCTGTTTTGTAAGTTCTTCTGCCAAGTTTCTATGGGAGCAGAGGGATCATTTTCTCCCTTTTCAAAGAGCAGGGTGAGTTGAGGCCTCGAGCTGGCAAGTCCTTTAAAGTCATTTTCAAAGGAAACCTGAGCTGAAAGGCCATGCAGCTGGCAGAGGGTGCTGTGCCTTTCTGAGGCTCTCTGTGGGGCGCTGCGTGGTCAGCTCCCATAGCTTCCCAGCACGTGCTCGGAGCCTGCTGCAAAGGCACTGCCAAGGGACACGACTGCCCAACAAGTGGGCCCACGGCCCTGGGGACAGGCTCAACTCCACATGCCCTCCCCACTGCCACCCAGGAACAGGAAGGGGGGTGTGCAGGCTTCTCCTCTGGGCCAGTGACCAGAACCACACTTTTCCTCGCTATTCTCAGGTCAAACTTGATCCTTGGGGTTTTTTGAGGTAAAATAAAACTAGGTGCCAAAGCAAGCTAGGTGAACTTGCATCTGAATCAGGGAATCATAAATGGTGTAGTTCACGCTCATGAAAGGTTGGAAGGGGGACCCAGAGGGAAAGTACTTGTCCCAAGTCACACTGGAGGAGGTGGCTGAGTTCTACCACAGGGCTCTTGAGACAGGGCACTTCTGCAGGGACAGAGGTTTGCTTGGCTACTAACCATTCATAAAGCTTCTGAGTCTGCAGATGTCTGCCAATCACCCAGCAGACACCAAAAAGCCCACATGCACTCAGGCTGAGAAATACATGTCTGGAGCCACATGCCTTCATACTGCGCCATGAGCTGAGTGGAAATTGTTTGTGAAGCCAGGAAGCAAGATGGGCCTTCTCACTTCCAAGACTGGGCAAACGGAGGACCAGAGGAAGAAGAGATGCCTATGTCAGCAGAGCTAGCAGGGAAGTCATTAAATACTTAGCCTAGGCCGGGCATGGTGGCTCACACCTGTAATCCCAGCACTTTGGGAGGCTGAGGTGGGCAGATCACCTGAGGTCAGGAGTTCGAGACCAGCCTGGCCAAAATGGCAAAACGCCATCTCTATTAAAGATACAAAAAATTAGCTGGGTGTGGTGGTGTGTACCTGTAATCCCGGCTACTTGGAAGGCTGAGGCAGGAGAATCACTGGAACCCAGGAGGCGGAAGTTGCAGTGAGCTGAGATCGCACCACTGCACTCCAGACTAGAAGACAAAGCAAGACTCTGTCTCAAACAAACAAACAAACAAAATGCTTAGCCTAGAGCTGAGTGGGAGATCCTTCCAAAATCTCCCACCTGAGCTCTTCAGAAAGGGCCTGGAGTCCACAGTCTCTCCTGGTGCTGGGATCCAAATGTGCGTTCATGCCAAGGTACCAGGAACCTAGCGTCATCTCAAATGATGCTCCTTTGTGAGACTGCAGCAGCCAGCAGCCCTCCCCTCCAAGAGCATTTTCCACTAGGTTAGGAGCTGAGGGAGCAAGACCCAGGCCAGGCCCCATTCCAATGCAAGAAAAGCCCTCCAGACCAAGCCCACTTGACTTTTCAACATTTTATTCTTATATTTGTACAGCTATATTTTACAATGCGGTAATGCAGTTTAGACACAGCCAAACCCTGTCTCCGGAGTAGTTACAACACAAGCATGACGCAGAATGGGATGAGACAAACGTTCCCAAAGAGAGTTTAGTTAGTAACAACTTCAAGTCCCTGTGTCTGCCTACACTTCAAAGAGGGATGGCACACGCTCGCCCATCATTGAAAACTTCCATGAAAAAAGGCACGTGAGGACACGTTGTACGGGTATATACAAACTGAAAACTAGAACAAAATTACACATTTTTCCTTCTGCAGATTTTTTTGTTCTTTTGTTTTTTTTTTTAATACACACTTTGTAAATTGTAAACCTTCACTTGCAAAAAAATACAAATACACTGAGGCATTTTAGACAAAATATTTTCTTACTTATACAGATGCAATACTTAAAATATTCTCTTAAGTGCTCTTTCTCAATAAAGATTCTCAGATCCGTGTCTGCCTGCAGATACAAAATCGAGCCTTTGACGCAGTTTTATATTTTTAATATATCTTTTTTAGGTTTATATATATTTATTT
>NW_016805666.1:1308954-1349064 GCF_001698545.2 Rhinopithecus bieti
CACCCCCCACCCCAGCTATGATTTGCACTAGTGGATGAAAGAGGCACTACATCATGGGATGAACATTGTAAAGTGTTACAGTATCCTTTGGGTAGATAGATTCTGAGAAGGGGCTGGAGACGAAAGCATCAACACTCCATGCTTCAGCAGGCTTTGGGGAGCTCCGGAGGCAGGTCAGTGGCTGACACGCGGTATTGCACCTTGGTGTTGGTGATGGCACCATGCTTCTGGCGCAAGTGAAGTCGCAGCTGGCTTTTGTGACGGAAATGCAGGTTACACTTCTCACACTGCAGGGACATCAGAGGCAAACTGTTAGCTGTCATCAACCCAAGAAAGGTGTCATTGCTCAAAGACCCAGAGAGGAAGATTCTCCCTACAAGGCACAGGGGCAGCTCTTGCCTCTCCAAGGCCAGGTGAAGAACCCATATGCATCCAGGCTTCTGCCAACAGGTAAGCTAGCATCGTGCAAATGTCCATTCCCTGCTTTCCCAAGTGTTGCTTCTGCTTCTCCCTTGCTAGAGATGTCCTTCCCTGCCTTAACTCCACAAGTTCAAGTCTTATCCAAAAATGCAGTTAGATGCAAACTCCTCTAATTATTAAGTCATTTCTGAATCTCTCAAGGATGAAAATAATCCCTGTTTTCCTTTGAGCCTCTGTAAGAGTTCTACCTTTACCACACAGCCCTCCGTGTGCATGGATCCTTCTCAAGTGGGTAACACTTTGAGGGCAATGGCTATTTTTCTCTGAACTTTATAATCTTCCTAGTACCTAACAGAACGTACCACTTATTCCAATTATACAATTAATCTAAACACACCTGGACAAATGGACTAGATCAGTCTGAATTCATGGATATTCTGGAGTCTAGGGTAAATGTTTTTAAATGCAGTGATATTCTTTCGTAGGGTATGTATCTTAGATAAGCTGACTAAACATTAGCAAGTGGAGCCATTTCTTGATTGAATTCAACGAATGGGTAATAAGCACTTTAGTTTAGATAAAAGTTACTTAGAAGTAACATGGATGACAAAATGTAAAGGGGTAATCTAGAGGAGATATTGAATGAGAAAGGACATTCCTAGATAAAAACAGAAAATGTAAGTAAATATGAACTTTAGCTTACAATTATATATCAGTATTAGTTCATTAGTTGTGACAAATCTATGGAACTAACGTAAGATGTTAACGATAGGATAAAATGGGTACAGCTTGGAGCCCTCGGTACAATCTTTGCAATTTTTCTATAAATCTAAAACTATTCTAAGACAAAAAGGGTAATAAAATATGTTCAGATAGAGTATATGTTTTAAAGTGAAAATGGAAATAGATTAAGACAAATAAAAAATGAGCAGGGCCATGTGTAAAATCTCTGGTCTTGGGAGACACAGGGTCTACCGTATCTATGCCATTCACCGCTGTGTGTCCCCAGCCATGTCATTTCTCTCTCCGGGCCTTGGATCTCCCTTCTGAATAGCTGGGTCAATACAGGCTGAAAGTCATTCTCAACTCTGATATCCTATGCATCTAAAATTCTAGCAAATCATTATCATAGTAGATATTTATTTTACTGTTACTATGTGCCTGTGCTACACTCGACACTTTAATAATTAGTTAATACTACAACTTCATGAAGTAGACACTATTATCAAACTCACTTTACAGATTAGAAATCAAGGTGCTAAGAGGATAACTAATTTGCCCAAGAACAAACAGCAAGTAAGAAGATATTCACTCACAGCTTGATAAACAAGTGAACAAAAATAACCATGTTTTGCAGGTTAACATGGTAGGTAGGTTAACCATTCATTGATTACTTGTTGTTCCCATCACCACCTAGAAGGATGTCATCAAATCCTCAAAGCAACCATAGGCAAAATGTACACAAATGAGCATGGCTGTGTTCCAATAACCTTTTACTTAGGGACAATGAAATTTAAATTTCATATACTTTGCACATGGCACAAAATATTCTTTTGCTTTTAATTGTAAAACCATTCCTAGTTCATGGAATGTTCAGACATTGGCACACAGGCTGTAACTGCTGAGACCCAGCCCTAGAACTCTACAATCCCAGGGACCCACCCACAGTGTCGTGCTGCACAGCTGGCCACCTCCTCTTTCTTAAAATGACTCTTCTCTATGCTTTTTTAAAATAATTTTTTCTTGTAACATCATTAATTCTTATAACATTCTTTTTGTTCTCCTCCTCCCAAGAGTGTTCCTTCTCAAGCACCTTAGCTCCTCTTAAATGTGCATCTAGCCCAGTGTGGGGTGTCTAGTAGGCACTCAATAAGTATTTGTGAAATGAATGAATCCAGGTGGAGGGAATCAAATATATGTATCCACAGTCTAGACTCTTCTCAAAGGCCCAGATCACCTAGTCCGATACCCCCATTTTAAAGACGAGTGCCCTAAGGCTTGGGCCAAGGTCAAGCAGGGTGCCTGGCCATCAGATCCAGATCTAGGTCTTCCAACCATTAGCATAGTGGTTGCCCCACTGTGTGCTTGAGATGGTAGCAAACAGTTCTACTGTCTCCCTGCTCCACCTCCTTCCCTGCCCTCCACATCCCCGCAGGCCAGAGAGCGGCCTCAAGAGGCTTACGTACATGGTATGGTTTCTCTCCTGTGTGGATTCGCAGATGGCTCTTCAGAGTCTGAAGGTGCCGGAAACGGGTGCCACAGATTTCACAGGGATAGGGCTTCTCACCAGTGTGGATGAGCACGTGGGCACGGAGGTGGGCCACCTGAATGAAGAAGAAAGCATGAGAGGTCACCTGGGGTGGGTTGCAGGCCTCTGAGCAGCCCCTCATCAGCACACAGGGACTGACCGGTCCTTTCTCCAGGCCACTCTGCTCACCTGTACAAATCTGGCTCCACAGGTTTCGCATTTGTAGGGCTTCTCTCCAGAGTGAATTCGAGTGTGGGTTTTCAGGTTGGCTGGTCGGTTGAACTGGGCCCCACAGATGTTGCAGCGATAGGGTTTCTCACCTATTACCGAAAAAAGGGGAAAAAGAAAAGCCATATTCAATAAGGAAGGTCTCTGCAGTCTCTGGCTCCTGGATTCCTAAGCGGCCTGCTCCTCCCTGAGGACACTTGTGTTTTCCTTTCCCTTAGGGAATGTCGGAGAGAGAATCCAGGGGCCTGCCCCATGCCTGCCAGCCCTCTCACACACACCTGCATACCTTGCAGGGGACCAGGGCCAAGAAACAAGTGGTGGCATGGAGTAGCAACAATGCCAGGTGTGGGATAGGAGAGGGGGAGGTTCCAGGAAGCCTGGGCTTTAGAAGCAGCTTTGTCATTAAGATGATCTGCCTGTGAAACCTGGACAAGTCACTCTCCTTCTCTGGGCCTCAGTTTCCCTTTCTGCAACCTGAGGGGCTACTTCAGATTACCTGGGAAGACTCTTCTAGCTTTTCCCTTGAATAAGACAGTTTCATTCATCAACTCATTCACCAGGGAGACATAATCAGGCTGCTCTAGTTCCCCTCTTTTAGAACAAACATACTTTTCCAGTTGTGGCAACTACAGCTGGATTCCATTTGCAAGAGGGGTGGGGCTTGGGTCTGAGTAGATGCTCAGGCAGAGGAAACCAATAGAATGGCTGAACCTTCCTTCCTGAAAGTTTCTGGGACAATAGGGCCATTTACAGTACTGAGAGAGATTTTAAACAACAATCAGGTCATGAGAAGCTACCTGGTAAAGGAATGTGAGTTGATAAGGAACAAGTTATTGAAAGAAATTAAGAGAACTTTTTTTTTTTCCGGCTTTACAAAAATCGAATCTGTTTGTCTTCCCCAGACTTAAGTCTCTTCACCTGTACATGGGATTAACACTTCTGACCCCAGCAAAGGCAGAAAAGCAGGATAGAGCATCTCAGAGGAAAGAGAAAGGACACAGGGAGTGGATGAGTCACGTCACCAAGCAAAGACAAGACAGCATTAGGCCCCTCGCTCAGGCCAGGATGGGGCCTGCCTCCTGCCTTGCCCCACCAGGTCTTCAGGCCCCACGCAGCTTTCTCTAGGATCCTTTCCCTGTCCTGCCCCAATAGTTGTGGAGACTTCGGGTCATGTGCGGCAGGGCCATACCGGTATGGACGGTCTTGTGGCTGGCGAGGTTGCCCTTGTAGCGGAAGGAGGCCTGGCAGCGATCACACTTGTAGGGTTTGTCACTGTGGGTCTGCAGCGTGTGCCTCTTGAGTGAGGCCTCCTCAGAGAAGCGGCAGTCACACTCATTGCAGAAGAAGGCCCCGTTCTCTGTTGGAGGGTGGTAGGGGGACACCAGCGTCAGCACGAGGAAGGGAGGTAGGGCTCTAAGGCCACTCTCCTCTGTAGCTACCCCCGTGCCAAACTGAACTCTCAGTCCCTCACTCACCCACCCGACATGGATGGGAGCTCAGAGCAAAGGATCTGTGGGGACTTTATTTTTCTTAGCATTTAGAGTCTTAGCCATAGAGAAGGGAGAAAGGAGAGGGACTGAATTAAGGTACAGAAGGGAAGGTCAAACAAATAGGTGTTCAGAGGGCCTGCGCCAGTGTGAGGAAAGCTCAACAGAGATTTTCTTTCCCCAAGAGCTCTGAGAATTGATTTTTAAAAATAAGTTTATGGTTTTATTTACACTGATACACAGAAGCCCTCAGGCAAGACCCTTTACCTCTGAGCCTCTCTCTGTATCTCTGTCTTCAAAGTCAGATAATAAATCCCTGTCCTGCCTACCTCACAGGAGGATATTATATTACACAAAATAAAACACAAAGCATTCCAGGAATGTAAGATATAGGTCAATTCAATTCTACTTTGAGGTCACTGAAGGAGGAATCAATGATGAACACTGTGGTCACCCTTGCACCTATCTGGATCTCATGTCTCCAAATCCTCCTGTGAGATTGGGAGACCAAAGCTGATGGTGGAAGTGGGAACAGAGGCCCAGAGAAAAAGAACTGGAGTTCAGAGCAAAGGCAAAACTAGCCAGGGGGCAGGAGGGGACAGTTCTCGCTCTTCCATCTATGGGTCCATGACTCTGTGCCAAATCTCTTGGTGGAAGCAGCTGATTTTTTTTTTTTTTTTTCATTTGTTGTAACAATTTGAAAATGACAAGTCACGGTGATTTAACCCTGATTAGGTACTACTGGGCTCTATTACTGTAGCCAGAGCTGGGTGAAGAATTAGACTTTTTTGTCTGGTAAAAACTGGGAATGCCAACCACTGACTATCCAGAAACTCCAATTCAATAATTCTCTTCAACTCTTTTAACTCGACTAATATTACTAAGTTCCTACTCCATGCTAGGGACTTACTACTACCTATGAGGGATGCAAGAATGAATAAGGTCAGATGCTTCTCCTTGCAGAATGTACAGTCTGGCAGAGAATAACATGCACACAGGTTAGTCCCAGTCGTTTTGGTATTGAGGAATGGAGAAAGCTCTGGGAGTTACAGCCAGTCCCACAAGCTACTTGTGCTGGAATGAAGCTAAAAAGACTGTGTGGTAAGTCCTGATTACCCCAGATCAACTCTAATACCCCATCCCTCGCTTTGGTTAGCTCGGTTCCCTAAGAAGCGAAGCGTGGGATGAACGGCTGCTGACTTGGAGTGCCAGTGGACTTCCATTTGAGGACTGTTCCAATCAGAGACAACAGCATAAGTAAAATGGAGCACAAAACCCATGGAGCAGAGGGGTCTTCCTTCTCCCTGACAAGGGGAGGGAGGGAAAGGGACTCACCACAGCTGGAATCTGAGTACTCAGACTGGGTCTCTCCCATCTCCTCAGGGAACGTGGGGCCGGCGGTGTGGAGGCACATCTCTGCATGCTGTGGGGACTGAGAGCCACAGGAGGTGCACTTCGGGGGGTGCATGTAGAGTGGTGAGTGGCTCTCACTGCTGCTGCGGGGAGAGCCTGTCAGGGACCTGTGGGCAGGAGTGAAGACAGCCTCAGCACCTGGGGCAGGGTCTCAAGACCACCCTCTCCTCCCTGTGTGTTGGCAAGCCCAGAGGCCAGAGCTGGACTGCCCACTCAGGCTCTGAGACCCCAGAGTTGTCCTCAAGTTTATCTCCAAACAGTATCTGCGGAAAGATCACTGACCAGGGTCAAACTGAGCCAGAGCTTCTCTGTAACACACAATCTCTCTCAGTCCAAGGGTAGCAGGATGGTCCCCTGCCACATCAAGACCACAGGAAGTGCCTGTGGGATTTACAGAACGCTATTCTGCCCCAGAAGGGAATTCTCTCTTGCTGTGAAAACATATACACTACTTCAGTGTAATATACTTCCTTACTTAGACTAACTCAATCAATATGCACTGATTCCACACCTCTAATAGGCTCAGCAATTCAGGCAAGAAAGAAGAAACCTTTGTATCCATCAGAAGAAATGATGTGGAACCCTGCCCAGGTAATCCCTGACCTCAGACCCAGACTGTCTCTGAAATCACCTGTTAACGATGTTATTGAGCCGGCTGGCTTGCGGGATGGTGGAGTCCTCCCCGCTGGCACTGAGCTTGGTTGGGGACTGGAGGTCAAGGTTCTCAGGCTCCATGGGTGGCTGGCAGGCAGGTGGGGCAGTGTAGGCTCGTGGGGAAAGGCGGCCCAGCTCAGCCTGCTCTGGCCCCTCTGGTTTGGCATTCTGGTTGAGGCTGTTGAGTACGATGAACTTGTATTTCTTCCAGTTGCAGGCTTTAGGGTCAGTGGGGCTCTTGGCTGGAGGGGAGCCAGAGGCCTGGAGGATGCAGGCATTCTTACTGCTGCAGGACTCTGTGGGCGAGTTGGGCTGGCAGTCAGATTTCTGGGGGCTCTGTGGACTAACCAGACCCTTTCGGTTCAGGGGTGCATTGGGGGGCTCGAAATGCAGGGCAATCTCATCTTCTGAGGAGGGTCTCTCTTCTTCTTTGCTGACCTTGTCACAGGGGAAGTAGGGGGCATTTCGGGCTGAGGGGGCAGCAGGCTTGAGGCCCTCAGCCACACTGTAGTGCATATCGCTTCGTGCCTCTTCTGGGACTGTTTCCTTGGGTGAATAGATATTGCTGTGGCACACACTGGGGGACACCTCCAAGGCCGGCCGGCTGTACTCACTGGGGACTGGCCTGGTACTATCGCACGGGAGGGCCCGCTCCTTGGGGAAGGGGTTGGCCACAGGCATCCGGACATCCCGAAACTCCTCATCGGAGAAGAGAAGGCTGCTGACAGGGAGGTGGCTGTACATGGAGTAAGAGGCTGGCGGTGTGGACAGGCCACTGTACAGGCTGGGGGCAAAGGCTCTGCTCTCACACCCAGGGGCGTTCCTCAGTGGCAGGTTGTTCTCCACCACCTCACGACCCCGATAGGCCATGATGTCTTGAGGCATCAGCATGCGGCTGTTGAGGAACTCTTCATGACGGGGCTTGATGGCAGGAACCATCTCTGCTTCACTGTGAGAGAAAAAAAGAGGAAAGACACCAGCCTGAAATCAGAACTGTTAAACAGATGACCTTCCAGTGGCACTTACGTAACCACATCTGTGTTTGAATTAGCTAGACGTAGGTGACATGGCTCTGGAGCAGGGAAATACAATTACAAGGCATTTACACTAGAAGCCTGGAAATCTAGCCTACAATTGGGAAGACTGAGGCCCAGAGAAGGGAAGTGAGTTACCAGCATGATCTGTGCCTGATTAGACATAATCGTGTATGTTTAAGGCACATATCTATGCATATGTGTGAATCTATAGCTCTTCTGATGTTATAAAATTTTATAGCTCACATAAAACTTTCAAAGCCCTTATCTCATTTCACCCATGCAAAATCCTGAAAGGAAGGAAAGATGGTTATTATTATCTCCATTTTACACATAGGGAAACAGGAAAAGAGGAATTTATACAATGTTGGTATGACATATTTGGAGGATCATACACAAATGAGTAACCTACTGAAGAAAGAACTTGTCCAGATGCTGATGAAAGCTTATATAGAGAACAGGCAGCAAATGCCAATACAAGAATCCCTGGTCTAGAGCAGCCAGATCGGGTTTGCAAATCCAGCTGTGCCACTTAGCAGCTAGGGAGCAAGTTACTCAGCCATTCTAAGCACAAGGCCTGATCCACTGAAAGTACTTGTAAATAATAGTAATGATGATCTTGCCACCATTAGCACCCACAGGAGACAAAGAACTCTAGCTGTATATACCTGAAGAACCATCATGTGGGTGAAATAAATAGGCAAGCTCACCATGATGACAGTTAACGGAGCTAGAACCAATAAGAAAGTTAAAGAGAAGCCAAAAAGAGAAGCTTTCTAACTGTCCAAGGTATGCCGTGTGGTTCTGGGAACACTGAGTTTCTGGCTCCTGGAGGTTTTCAAACACAGCCTGGAAACCCCTTCTGTTTGAGCGAGGATGCAATCACTCTAGCATGGCTGGATCGAATGGTTCTAAAGAAGTTAAGCTCTGAGTCTCTGTTCCACGTAGTGAAGCTCTTCCCTTCTTTGGATCTCAAGTTCCTCACCTTTAAATGAAGGTCATGTCTTATCACCCCTCAGGTAGGAGGTTAAACTCAATTCAATTCAATAAATGTCCTGCCTAGTAGGAGCAGTGTGACACAAAAGGTGAGTAAGATAGCCCCTGTAACCTTGAGCAGCCCACAGTCTGGTAGGGAACTAAGGCACATATGTAAATAGTTGTAATAGAAGTCTAAAGGAGAACTAAAATACATATGCAAATATTAAAATAGAAGGAAAGTTTAAAGCACAGGCAAAATGCTTCACAACACAGAGGAAGAGCTGAGGGAGGAAAAGTGGTCATCAGAAAAACTTCCACGGAAGAGCTGGCATCCAAGATTGGCCTTGCAGGATGGGTCGAGGAGAGGGTATATTAAGTGAACGGAAGAAAGCAAGATGCGGTAACGCATAGGACATATCTGCATAGCCACAGGAGTTAAGTCTGCCTGGGGCACAAGAGTTAAGAAGAGCAGAAGTGTGCAAAAAGAGTGGAAATGTGGGTTGCAGCATATCGTAGAGGAGTATTTCTTCCGTATGCATGGATTATCAAAGGTTTCTGATCGGGGACTATCTCTTCCATCTCCGAGGCTTCCACCCGGGCAGCAACTCACCTGGTCTTGATAAACTTCCGGCAGGTGTCCACAACATGCTCCATCTGCAAGTACATAGCTGTGGCCATCACGGCCATGATGTTGCCCTCCCGCAAATTGAGCCGAGATGTGTACATAAAGTCCAGGAGGATGCAGAAGCCCTCAGGGTTGATCTCAGGATCTAGATTGATCACACTAAGGTTGCATTTCAACTGGTCTGTGAAGATGCTATAGAACAGGCCACTGTAAAACAAACAAATAGCCCATTCTAGTAGACGTATAGAATCTGTGATCCATTTCAGTCAGCACTGATACTCAGCCCCTTTCCCCTGGGCCTACCTCCAGAACTTCTATGGTAATTAATAATAGCTGCTATTCATGGAGAGCTTACCAAATGTCAGAGAGTCATTAAGCACCTTACTTGCATTATCCTTTGCTCCTTACAGCCCTGCAAGGTAGGTACTATCATTCTCTGCCTTTACAAATAGGGGAACTAAGATCAGAGGGGTTAACTGAATATTCTTAAAGTCACAGGGCCTATTTTCCTTTTAGTCTTAACTGCACGGATTACCAGAGTTAATTTAGCCCCCATTTGCAGTAACTATTCTTAGTCTATCTTTGGCATAAGCATTCCCTCTTGTTCCATTGCATTTATACTTATTTTAAAAATTCTATCTTTTTTTAGAATTTGGGTATGAATGACAACTAAATAAAAATATGCCTATATCTATACTCTACTCCTTTTATCAAAGTCCATAGATTAAAAGAGGGTCTGTTATTCCTAGAAGACCCAAGTCAAACCCCAAGCAATGCCTCCAGGTGCCATGCTGCCTGGTGGTGGAAAGAGTACTCAATTGTAAACAAGAATTCTGGGCTATCGCCTTGATTCTTGATTCTACTTTTTCTGAGTGGGTTGCCAGAAGTGAGCCAGACTTCCACCAAGTAGCTATGCAACTTTGGGTAAGATATTTAGCTTCTCTGCATCTTGCTTTACTCATCTTTAAAGTAGGAGGAACAATCATGTCTACCTTACAGTGTTGTGGCAAGAATGAAAATGTAAAGGATATAGAATGATGCCTGGCATATAGTAAGCATTCACCAAACATTATCTATTATTTTTATATCTCTATAAGCCTCTGTTATTTCCACTATTAAAAATCAGGTGCTCAGAGTAGATGTTGGATGAGTTATCTAATAGCAATAGAGATCCCTGATTCTACATCATTTAACCTCCCTGTGCTTTCCTTTTGCCATCAATAAAATGAAGACAATAGTGCAATGCATAACACTGAAGGCTACTAAAAAGATCCAGGGAGATGATATCATGTAATATTAAATTGCTTTGAAAACTCAAATACTTGATGAACATGAAGAATCAGCTAGTTCACTCTCATTAACTCTTACATATACTCTGAACACCCATGGAGATTCAGTTGTAGCATAAAATAAATACATTTATAGCATAAAAGAGCAAAATATTTCAAATTAACTTGCTTAAGCTACTTAAAGAAAGTTCATTTGAAATCTTCTGTCATTTTTTCACTGGTCAACTGAAGTTGTTCTCCATGTCTGCCCCAAACACATCCTTTCTTGGGGCAGTAAATAATTTTTCTCCCTCTCTGCCCATAGAACATGACTCTTTCTTTTCTAAAAGTGCATTCGTTCATTCATTCATTCACTTGGGAGCCTACTCTGCCAGGTCATGGTGCTGAGATCTGGAGACAAAGCGAGACGTTGTCTCCAATAAAAGGCCTCCATGTTCCACCTTGCTTGGCTGCCAGCACCATCACCCCACTTTGACTCACCCACCCTTTCCTTTCAGACCCCTCACCTGCAGGCCATGAGGACCGTTTTATGGGCTCTAAACTGCTCACGGCTCACAACAATGACAACATCAGTCAAGATGTCTCGACTCCGGAGACGATTAAGGTTGAGAAGAACATCACTGGCATGGCGGGTGAACTGGATGCAGCTGTCAGCCGGCGAGGCCATTTTGTCTTCACTTTTTGAAAAAAGAAGCCAAAATCCTGTTAGTCCTCCAGAACCTGTTTCCTGCTTGCCATGAGTATCAGAGCAGGTGGCTCAGCCTGCTAAGGTACAGAATGCAACTCAGGTCCCTTGTGTTTGATCTTTGAACAATTCATAGCCCAACTCTGGCTATTATTCTTCACAGTTTTAAAATGGGGAAAATAGCCGGGCGCGGTGGCTCAAGCCTGTAATCCCAGCACTTTGGGAGCCGAGAACGGGCGATCACGAGGTAGAGATCGAACCATCCTGGCAACACGTTGAAACCTATCCGTCTCACAAAAATACAAAAACTAGCCGGCAGTGGTTGCTGGGCGCCTGTAGTCCCCAGCTACTCGGAGCTGGAGGAGGAGAAATGTGCGTAAACCCGGGAGCGGAACTGCAGTGAGCTGAGATCCGTCCACTGCACTCCAGCCTGTGCTCCAGCCCGGGCGACAGAGCGAACTCCGCTTCAGAAAAAAAAAAAAAAAAAAAAAAAAAAATGGGAAAATAACTTTTATCCAGCAAGCTGGGATAGAAAGTCCTTTAGGGGAAAAGCAAAGGGAATGAATGTTTGTTGAGTGTTTTTCCCACATACCAAATACCCTGCCAAGCACTGAGAGGCAGTGAGTATGTGGCAATGGAGAGACACTGTGTTTTTTTCTTTTTTTTTCTTTTTGAGACGGAGTCTCACACTGTCACCCAGGCTGAAGTGCAATAGCGCAATCTCAGCTCACTGCAGCCTCCGCCTTCCCAGGTTCAAGCGATTCTCCTGCCTCAGTCTCCTGAGTAGCTGGGATTACAGGTGCCTGCCACCACGCCCAGCTAATTTTTTTGTATTTTTAGTACAGATGGTGTTTCACTATGTTAGCCAGGCTGGTCTCAAACTCTTGACCTCGTGATCCACCCAACTCAGCCTCCCAAAGTGCTGGGATTACAGGCATGAGCCGCCGCGCCCGGTTGAGACACTGTGTTTTAAGATTATCAGGCTAGACTTGCCTTTTGCTAGCTGTGGGACTTTAAGCAGGTTGTTTACTGGTTTTGGGCTCTGGTTTCCCCAAATGGAAGTAGTAATACCTATGTGGTTATAAAAGTTGGAAATATATTCCTCGTTTATAGGAGGTTCTCAAAACTCACAGCTATTCTCATAAGTATCTTATGTCATCATCTCAGTCACCATCGGTCTCTCTCTACTGTTAGGCTTTAGAGTTGCCTGACTTTTGCACCTTGAGGAGCTAGCATATTGTTGGTGCACAGTAGCTGGCTAAATTAGTTTGTACAAAGAAAGAGTAACAGACTGATTGACCATGCAAGTGTTAAGACAGTCTAATACAGAGGTGAAGGATGGGGACTAGGAGGGATGTAGAGGGAACTGGTTATCCTTGTCTCACATAATGAACAGTAGCAAAGTTCACAGAAACACATGTATTGGCAAATTCAAAAGAAACAGTTTGTCCCAACATTTTAAAGCATATAATTTTATTTACTTACCCAATGCCTTGCTTCACAGTCCAAAATTTTGCTCAAAACCTGCAGAGAAGAGAAGAAAGCAAACAGAAATTGATTTAACGAATGTAAGATTGTCCACTATAGTCTTATTTTAGGACATACACATTTAGTTTTGCTTTGATAGTTGCAGCTTGCCAGCTGGTGTGGTTTTACCACAAGCTAACAAACATTTTCCAGCTCTGCTCTTACGAAAACAACAGGCACCCGAAGCTATGAGATAATAATGTTTTTATCCTGAGTACTGGGAGTACAGTTGCATACATTAATTAGTTATACATACACACATACATACATACATTTCCTTCTTCAAAGAAAAAATTATACCATCCAAAGGCCACTTGAGTTTATGGGAAATAAAAAACAAGAAAAATGGTTCTGTCAACATTAACAATAATGATCCATCCGTGGCCTAAATATACTGGACATCATTCAAAACCTGCTAAAATATTATCTTTCAAGTCTTAGAATGATTCCACAAGGACAATAGGGCCAATATCTTTATCTTTATTTCACTGGCAATGAAACTGAGATTTAGGGGTTCCAGTGGCTTGCTCAAGGCAAACAGCTAGGCAGTATTTCCTGCCTATCTGAAATATTAAGACTGAATATAGACTCTGCAGAACACAGCCTGAGACGTCATGTCTACGTATTCCTTGAAAACCTTTGTCTTGTTTTTCAAAGTTTTCTCTCCCTTCCCTACTGGGTCTAAGACCAGACAGAATGCTATTGCTTCCAAGTTTGTGCTTCTCCCTGCTGGTAAAAGACTTAACTATGTGATTTAGCTGAGAACTGGCCAGGGAGCTCTAAACCTTAAAGAGATTTAATGAAATATGTACCTCCTTCCAAACTGGCTTCTCTAAAACAACATCATTAAAAGCATAGGTGTAAGACCCTCATTTATGATCAAATGTGGGCTGCAAAACAAAACAATATTTGAACTGTCTTTCCTCCTGTAAAAAGGAAAAAGAAAAAGCAGAACCTTTTAGAGCTATTTTCCGGGTAAACGGGCCTGAGGCCAGCAAGGTCATGTTGGGCCATGTAGATGGTTGGTGACCTGGCCCTAGGTCTTCTGGCTCAAATTCCTGTCCCCTTTCCAAATCAGCCTACGTGCTGTAGAACATGCAAGACAGCACCCTGATGTGGGTGAATCTCATTTTTAAGTTCCTTCCCCCACACAAACACTTTGCCCCATTCCAGGCTGCTGAGTCTTACCAAATGAGCACTCTAAAATGAGAGGTTTCCTTGAGTCTGTAACCAAACACTCTGACATTTCTCTGTGGTCCCAAGTGCCAGTCACTCAATCCCATCGGCTCCAAGGTTAGTGTGTGCATGTGAGCGAGTGAGGACTGGAGGGAAGGAAGTGGGGAAGGGAGAGGACAGAAAAAGACAAAAGAACCTATCTCCTCTTCTCCCCAGCCCAACTCGAGATAGGCAAAGAGAGATAGACTAACTTGGTCTTTACCAAACTTCAAGGATTTTCTCCTTTGCAAAAGAAAGCTGAAGACACATGGGAGGTTTACTTGTAAACTTTCCTCTCTTCCCTCATGGAAGGGATCCTCAAACACTTCTGGAATACCTAGGCTGTTCTTTAACCAGCTTCAACCACCAGCTTGCTTGTGGATTTCCAGTCGCAGGCTTCTGGAACCACAGGAAGCCCAGATTTGCCATTTCACCATGACAAGGGGCAATGACTCACTCCAGACACGGACTGAAACAAACAAATTCTCCTGTGTCCACTGTCAGCTAGGCCTTGGGCTTTTCACCCTAAGCCTCTGCCTGGCCAAAAACAAATGTACACACACGAGGCGCAGTTTCACTCCTTTGTAAGCCAACTCTTCTTAAGAGCCCCACCCCCGACTCCTGAGTGTGTGGGTTGAGTGTGGGCAATGTTGTCACCACCCCCACCCCAGATGCCGCAGGTGTGGAAGCACCACCAGTATTTGGTTTGTACTTTTACCGAGCCCTTAGTCCTTTCCCACCCCTCAGTATTGCATCTTATCCTTATAACAGCACTGCTTTATTAGGGAGGGAACTGAGGCCCCAGGTGAGAAGCCTTGCTCCAAATCTCAAAGCCAGTTTCCAGCAAGTTCTGGACATGACTCATCTCCTAGATTCAGCCATTCCACCAATGCCACACACAAGACTACCCACAAAAACAATCTCCAAGGAGCAGGGCTGTCAATGAGAAACTGCCACTTGCTCGCTGCCCCCAGACCTGGACTTCCCACCCCAATCAACCTGCACCCGCGCTGGGTCAGTAACCACCACGGTAGAGTTACATGTTTTCTCCTCCCTTCCTCCCTTTAGCTCCTTTGGCGCTTTCCTTGTGCATAGCCAACTAGGCTCCTTGAGAAGGCAGATCCTTTAAAAGAACTTTCCATTGAAAGAAAAAAAAAAAAAAAAACAAAGAGAGAGAGAAGACAGCAGAAAAGAGAGAGAGAGAGAGAGAGAGAGAGAGAGAGAGAGAGAGAGAGAAAATAAGAGCGAGAGGCGAGGTTAAGAGCCAGAGAGCGAGTCCATACAAAAGACCCCATCCTTTTCCTTCCTCCTCCCCTGGGCTGGCACCAGGAAGCCCCATTTTCTCGCTCACACAGAAGAGCACAAACACCAGCCTTGCGCGCCGGGGCAAGCCTAGGCAGACCTCGCTACCCCACCCCGACGACTCCGTACCTGTCTTCCAGGGACTGCCCGCCCCTGGGCGATCCACCTCGAAGCCCCCCTCAAGGCGCGATGGAGGCTTTGTGGTATGACCGTGGCGGCCCTTAATTTAGTTACATTCAAATAAAACCTTTCGTGCACCTCGGTAGCTAACATTGTGTGTATGCCTTTTTTTTTTTTTTTTTTTTTTTTCCCTGTTACGCCGTCAAGGCAGCGGGCAATGAGGGGAATGGCACAGCCCTCTCATTCCCGGAACGTAGTCAATCTCGGCTCTGCGGATTTCACGGAACACACTTTGCCTATCGCCGGCTCCAACAAGAAGTAACTTTCCAGGAAGCTGCCGGGCCCGGGCAGCCGCCAGGATCGCTGCCTGCGCTGTGCCGGCCGCCGGGGATTCACCCGGGGAGGCGGGGCCGCCGGGGAAGGCTCGCGGGGAATACAGCACACTTTCCCCTAAATTCCTCGTCCGCGCCGAGTGCAGGGCTCTCAGAGTTCACCTAGTCCAACCTCTCACCCACAACCATTTATAAATAGGGAAGGTCAGACAAGTTAGTAGCAGAGCTGGGTCTAGAACCCAGGAGTTCGAATACAATCCGAGGCTCATATCGAGACTTTAAGTTGTCCGATTCCGAAGTTTGTTTTTTTTCCCCTCTTTTTGCCTTCCATTCTCCCTCACCCCCTTTCTTTTAGGGGAATGTTTGGGCGAGACTTCAAGGTCAAAAAGATGGAGTCCCTAGGGGCTGAGGATTTCCATCATAGGCGCCCCTGGCAAGGTTGGAGAAAAACTAAATCGAAAACCCCTTCCGCCTACGTTGGCAAGAACGGGAACCCAGCTCCCCTTGGTTTCCGCCCAAAGTCTTTAGAATAGGAGCTGCCAAGCCGTAAGGATTTCCGAAACCGATTTCCCGGAAACCGTAGAGACACTGCTTGGACTCGGCAGAGGCCAGGGCCCCGACCCCTGCGCACGCACTGGCACTCTCAAAAGTTGCCTCGCCTTCCTGTGGCCCTCCCGGGTGCCATGTCCTAATTGGCCTCGGTAGCAGGCTCCGGGGTGCGCTTTCGGGGGTCAGGGGACAGTGAAAGGCTCAGCCACAAAGGCCGCAGTCTGATCCTAAAACTAGCCAGTGGCGTCACACTGCGCCGCTCATCCCTTCTGCGGCAGCGGAAGGGTCAGAGTCGGTCTGCAAAGACGGAGTCTCTTTGGTCTCAAAATCCTACATTGAGGCTTTCTCACCCCTTCGCCCGGTAGGATAAAGGTGAAAGAGACGGTTGGGATTTAATATGGGGTAGAGATGAGAATCTGGGAAGTTAAAATTAAGTAAGTGCTTTTATTGGAAATTAGGAGTCCCGTGGTTCCGGGAGCTCAAACCTAATGGTGTTTTTACCGCTGCCTAACACTAGAGAGAGCCCTTCATCAAGGTTTGAAACCGTCAACCCCTTTCTCGCCCCTCCCCTCCTTCCCATTGACCTAGTTTGGCCAGAGCCTCCCGATTTGGAGAATGCCTTCCGCCCTTCCTCCTCCTCTCTAGCCAGGCCGGCTGTTGGATTATTGGTAATCTAATAACTCCAATAACCCGCTGAAAAATCCAAAGGGAAATTTGAAAGTGTAAAGCACTGTTTAGGGACAAGGACAAGGAATTTTAATAAGGCTGGAACTGCCGTAGTGAACCCCGCATCAGGGGCCCTGCCATGGGGCTCCCGGTCTCAGCCGTGTCTCAGCCAACTAGCTGCACGGCTGCAGACTCCACCGTGGTCCGGCGGCAGGGGGTGAGGTCAAACGGCGGAGTTGCTTTTATTCTTGGGGGAAGACACTCTTCGCCCTCTTGGCTGGGGGACGGGAGGGTGCAGGAGGCGACAGTGGATAAAAGCGAATTTGATAACGCGATGGCCTCGGCAGCCGCTTTGGATAACCGAAGTGTTTGGGGACATTATGTCCTGACTTTCATTTCTATCACGTTTCCTGCCAAAGTGCTCTTGCAAGCCTGCAAGCTTCTAGGAAATGCAATAAAACAGAGGGATGTGTTTTATCATCAAGATCTGAAGAGGAGTTGCAAAAGGGACGTTCCCCATACGCTCAGCGCGAGACAGCCTTCCAGAACGGCCCGAAGACAATGCCAGCAAATCGCGTCCCGGAGCAGAGATCCCTCGGCCGTCCTGGCTGGACTGGGCTCAGCCTTTGCAAAAGGGCTGGCGGGGGAGGGGAGAAGCATGATCTCCTCAAGCAAACAATGCCTTTAAAAATCCGATCTGGAAAGAAGTCAGCCAAGGTCCTTATTCACGTTAATGAAGATGGAAGGCACTAACTGTCCTTGGAAAGCGATGAGTCAAACTTGACCGCACTTCAAACACGTTCCCAGATTCGTTTCCAGCCCGAACAGAGGCGCGTTTCTCCGACGCGGCCTCGGACGGCTCCCGCAGTGGGAGAGGCTGAATTCGATCCCCGCGGACCTGGGCCGGGGAGACGGCGCTGTCTCCCGCTGCAGAGCGCGCCGGCTGCCGCTAGGGGCCGCCAGCATGCGGACGCGCGTTTGCCATCTTAAGTCACGAGCTCGGAGGAAGAAAACTTGACGGAGGAGCTGTTGCGGCACAAATTCTGGCCTATCCATATGACCCCCACCCCCTCACACACACACACAGACACACACACACACACCCGGTTTCTCGCCAGGCTACTATGCAAAGGATGTTAGGAAGGGGAAGGGAGCGATTTCAGGATCGAGGCTCGCCCAGCAAGTCTTTGGCCCAGGCCTTAATCCCACTCTGAACACGCAAACCCCCGAGCTCCGAGACCCACACCCCTCAGCACCATCTAGGCTTTTCTTGTCTATTACCGAAAATCTTAGGCCATATTTTCTTAAAAAAAAAAAAAAAAAAAAATCCTCCAAGACTGCTGCGGAGCGGTTTCCAATGAGCACTGGCAACAAAGGTGGCCTAAGAGGTTAAACTCATGGTTCTGGCAGCCGATCCATTCTCATAAATACTTCAAAGAAGCTGAGATAAACCCGCCTTCGACTTTCAGTCACTGACATGAAATTCAGAAGCTTAAAATCTGGTCCTGGTTAAGACACTAACTCACCACTAACAAGCCTCCTTGTCGGGCCTGTTTCCTCAACTGTAAAACAGAGTTGTACGTCCCAAAGCCCCTGAGCTCCTAGATGGCATCCTTCCACTACCGACTTCCCCTAAGAAGGGCCACAGGGACAGGAAGATGGTGTGTTCGAAGCGGGTTATTTGTGGTTTCTCTTAGTGGAAATAGATGCTCATCGCTGAGTGATGGGCGAGCAGCGAGGCCTTTCTGATTTTCATCCCTCTTGTCAAAACTTTGGAGGTTGCATGCCATCCCCATTGGAGGGTGCCCTCCTTCTGTCAGTGCTAGCATCGGTCAGGGTACCGCCGCCCGGGAGGTGGAATGGCGAGCCCACCGCCCATGACCGCGAACTCGATCTCAGCCCACCGCTAGGTGGCAGGCCAGCTCGTCCGAGAACCGCCGCGCGGCCGCAGCTTCCACACCGATCCCTACCCGCCCCTCTTTATTTTCTGTCTGGTGGGGGCGAGGGTTGGGGGTGTGATTGCCTCTAAAAGCAAAGCTAGAAAACATTTAATTTAGTGGATGTCATTCCATTCTTCCCGATGCTCCCGCCTCTAGCAACCACAACGTGGTATCTGGGGGCTGGTTTCATGTATCATAAGTTGATTCCCCCCCCCCCACCCCCTGAAAAGCTTTATGTACTGGGAGGGGAAAGAAGGTGCACTTGTCTTCAAAAAGCAGAATGGCACTCGACGGCATTGGCAGATATTCTTGCCAAACACTGGTCGTCCAGCAAAGAAAGTCGGGAATAAACTCCTGATCTTCTCGGAGGAAAGGGGCGCTGGGGGCCGAGAGCTGGATCCCACTCAGGCTCACTGCGTCTGGCAAAGCGGGGGAGTGGGGAGTCGGGTATGGTCTTTTGGTGAAGTTGTGGGTCTCGGGAGGGTTGGGAGGGGCCGTTCCTGGCTTCCACTGGGGCAAAGAGAAACCAGCCAGTTTTGCCACTACGCTGCACCCTCGCTGTGCTCGCGGCGGCAGCGGCGGTCCCACTTGTTGCGCAGTGCTGGAAACCGGCACGCGCCATTCGATGTTGACTCACAGAGGGCTACAGACCAGCCTACCATTGCTCCACGCCATCCACAAACCTCCTCAACACACCCCCTACACATACGTCCTGCCACCGCCGGCAAAACTACAGCATTTCCAGCCACTATGGTGTTTTACACCTAAACATCCCTCACTATCTCGGTATCCGACAGGCAGCAGAATTAAGATGCCCTGAGAAGTCAGTCCAAGGGGAAGGTCGGGCTACCTCCGCCTGGAGAACTATTCTACTTAAAGTCAACCAGGGACCCTCCCCCCACCAAATATATATATACATATATATATATATATATATGAACTACGTTGCCTATTATAACACCATCCTAGTTGGAAAGCAACATTTTTCTTCCCTACTTGGTAAATTGCAAAGTCCTTTTATCCGTTAGTTTTATCTCTCCCCTTTTTTTTTAAAATCTCTGGGGAAAATGTTTCATAAGTTCACTTCCCAATATTTTCAAAATTGACTTTTACCAATAGTTTCACCTACCGAGGGGTGGCGCTGCTGCACCGCCTCCTCTAAATCTCTAAGTTTTTCACAACAAAGTGGGTTGTGAGTGTCATTACCCTGTAGGGGATAGAGGGAAGGAAGGGTTTTGACATCTAGCCTGGCTACCATTTACTCAACCAATAACTGGAACTCTGCAAGGGCTCAGCAAATGACAACTTAAGAATTTAGAGTCCCATTCCTATCCACCAAACCCAGAATAAGTTAGCCTTTTCAAGAAAGCATTGGAATAAAACCTTTCAAAACTGAAAAGAAAAGGGACAATTGGAGAATTCCCACTTTGTCTGGCTGTCTCCTTCAAGTCCCTAGTTTTCATGAACACCATCTAGCCTTACTGTCCCTATCAACAGACCCTTAAAACTAGCCAATGCTTCAGCCTCTAGTATTGGAAAGTCTTCCAAATAGGATACTGAGGATACTGGACACTTCTATTTATAAACTTGGGGTGGCGGTGCCGGGGGGAGTGGAGAGAGAGCTCCCATCTACAGGTTTCTATTTTGGCTTGAAGACTCAACTGCAGTCATTAGAGTAAGGGAATGCCCATCTCCTGGTACTTGTTCGCCATTTCCTTCTCCCCCAGAGACAAATACCTTTTCGTCTTTTTTTTAAAAAGTATGTATTTTAAAGCAAGAATGTGATTTCATCTCTCTCCTTTGAGCTCATGTTTGCTACCTCCAGGAATAGCGTGTGGACTAGGGCCAGATGAACTTCAACTTGGGCTGCAGATTTACGAGGTTCTGTTCTAGTGCCAAAGGCTCTTGGTAGTAAATAGTGAGCAAAATAGATACCTGTCTCCTGATGGATCTTGCCGCCCCCTCTTTTTTTTAAAGTTATTTATTAAAACCACACACACCTTGCAAAGAAAAAGGGAAACTGGCAGTCTCTGTAGAGGAAGCCGGTGGCATCGCTCAGAGCCACAAACTGTATTTCTAAACAGCCCTTTCCCTGGTTCCCTCTCTCCTGCCCCACTTTTTTTTAATCCAGACTGTAAAAAACACATCTACTGACACTTACTTTACTTTAAAAAAAGAAGAGAAAAAGTAAAGCGTTACAAGACTTTCCTCCTGGAAACTATAAACTGATTGAAAAAAAAATCCATAAAAGATTAAATCCTGGCGGGTTGTGGGGTGGCGTGAGCAGGGGGGCGGTGGAGTGGAGATTGGCTCTTTGAGGTGGTCAGGGGCCCTGTAACAGCTTGGGACTTTCAGCACCTGGTTTGGGGTCATTTATCTGCTCAACTGTGAGGACCCCCCACCCCCAAACCCCAGCCACCAACTCAACCATCGTAGAAGGGAACACAACACAGAGGGTCTTTTCATTTTTTAAAAAAATTGGTTTGGCTGTGTTTTGTTTTCCATGGGGAGCTTTAAAACTCATTATTGCAAACACTAGTTCCATTTTTCGCCAGGTTCCATAACACGAGCATCATAAAGGCAACAGCAACCCAGCAGTTCTCAAGACATTTACCACGGGTCCACTACATCCGCAGCGGGGCCCCTAGCTCCTGCTGCCCGCCCCCCCCACCCTTCTCCTCGCCCCGCCCCCGGAGCTCAGCCGATTTCTGAGGCTCCAACTCTACCCACTCCCTCCCCGGGCCGCCGCCGCCGCCGCCTTCCCCCATTCTTACTCCCTCGAGGAGAGCCACAGGTTGCACATCCAACCAACCTCACAATCTATTTTTGCAAAATCACTCACAAAGATCTCCCTTTCGCGCCCGCGCCCGCGCCCGCTCCTCCCGCGCCGGGTCCCCCCAGCCACAGCCACAAAGTGCCCTTCTCTCCTCCCGAGTCTTGCACATAAGGAACGCGGGCTGGGGCTCTGTTTGTCTTTCTCCTCGCCCAAGGTAAGGACCTCGGGAATCTGAAGCCTGGCGTCCGCTACGCTCAGGCCCGCAGTTCCCTTTTTACAGAGCTTGTACCATGGGAAAAAAATAAAATAAAATTTAGGAAAGGGAGGGAACAGCCATTGGGAGCCAACACAGAGTCACGCAGCACCCAAAATACAAACACCGCGGCGGCCAGAAATCCCGCCACCTTTCTCGTTCTCCCGGGCTGTCCTGTCGAGGTTCCCTGAGTCCCCCAGCACACTGAAAGGCATCGCAGGTGCAATGCGCACCCCTTTCCCACCCACCCCAGAAACCCTGTCCCGCCATCAGTCTGTCTCCTCGGGATGAGCAGGGAGAGCGCGCGGAGGTTCCCGACACCCTCGACTACAACCAAGAAAGAATAATTTTCAAAGTGTTCAACATCCCCGCCCCCAAGCTCCCCAAAACACAGGGGCAGGGGACACCAAAACACTCGGCTCTCGTTAGGAAGATCACGGCTCTGAAAGGAAATAGTAGACACGATACTTCATCTTATCTGGATTTATGACCAAAAGAAACAAAACAAAACAAAACCCGAGGAGTTCGCTTGCATTTTTTCCTTCCAAATCTCGGTTCGGCTCGAAGGCAGGGAATCTAAAAGACCGAGGCCGATGGAAGAGAGCCAGCGGGGCGAGCGAGCGGGCAGACTCCCTTTTTGCCTCCCGGAGTTACCCAGAAGGACAGGGGAAGGGAAGGAAGAAGAGGCGAGGAAAAAGAGGAGGGAGGGAAGGGGAGGTCAGGAGCGAGGGAGCAAGGAAAGCAGTTTGCAAGCGAGAAAAGAGGGAAAAACACAGCCGCACGAATCCAGAGAGATCACAAGCCGTACGCAAGCAGCAGCAGAAAGAGCGAGAGCGCGAGCGCGCGTCCTCTCCGCGGTCTGGGGCCAGACAGCCCCCAGAATTGTCCGAATCACCCCCAAGCACTGTCTCGTCCTCTCTGCTCCGGCCGCCCCTAATTCCCCTCCTTCCTCGCCTCCACCTCCTTTCCAAAAACCAAAACAACACCAGGGAGGGTGGCAAAAGCCTCCCCAAACCGGCCGATTCACTCAAAGACAACAACAATAATAATAAATACATAAAAATCTATATCCTAGAGTGGGAGAGACGTGGGACTAATCTTCGGTATTTATTTTAACACCTGACAGCTAGAATAAATAAATATATACATTTATATCAATAGATACACATAGAAAACTTGGAGCCAAAGCATTTGGCAAGAGCGGAAAAAAAAGAATTAAAAGGTAAAATAATGATCATGAGCAGCGGCGGCGGCAGCGGCACCAGCGGCAACAGCGGCGGCGGCGGCAGTAGCAGCAGCAGCGGCGGCGGCAGCAACAGCAATAATCACCTGGTGTCCGGCCTTTCCTAGAAACTTCTTGCATCACCACTTCTAAGAACCCCAGTTCTAAGAATCAACAGAGCTCAATTCTCGGAATTTGAGCTTCGGACTTTACCACTGCTACGTGGCAGGGGAGGACTTGGTGTCAGCTCTCTGAGATTTTTACCTCCCCTGGCCGATCAAAAGCCCTCAAAGCCACAAGATTTTTTCGCTATCCGGCATATTTCGAGGTCCGCATAAGCAGAGTGTCTCGGATTTGGAGGTTCCGGTTCGAGGTTCGAGGGGCCTGAATGTGGCTCTCCCTCCCCGGGCCCATGACGATGGTATGGCCTGCTCCGCCACCGTCACGTGGGCTCCTCCTCTGTGACGTCGGCGCCTTCGCTGTAGCAAAGCTCGGCCTCTGGAATTCTGAGAACTAATTTGCTATTCGGTGACATAAGAGGGGGAGTGCGCTTTGCTTTCCCTGGGTCTGGGGCTAATTCCTCCTCTCTTACCCATAAACTCAGCAGATCGAGCTAAATGCACAAAAGGGAGCGAGAGGTTTGAACCACTGGAAAAAGTATGTTATATATAGTAGGGTTAGAGAGGCAAGTAAGAGAGAGAGAGAGAGAAAAAAAAAAAAACAATAAACACCACAGCTCTTTCCAGCTAGAATATTAGGCACCACGAGAAAAATATTTGCCAAGCAGTTTTCGGTGGGTTCATTTGCTTTATTTTTATTTAGGACAGGGGTTTTGCTGTCGTTCTGGGGTTTTTTCTTTCTGGTGTGGTGGCTTGGGATTTTTGGTTGCTGTATTTTGATGGTTTATGGATTTTTGCTTCTGATTTTTTGCCTTTTGCAAGTTTGTGGTGTTACGTAAATCATAGGATCGGCATCGGTTGGATTTTTTTGTGCGTGCCTTTTCTTTTCCTATCTAATCCCTCAAGCGTTTTAAAGAAGATGTGTTATTTCAATACTAACACTGTTGAAAGAAGCTTAAATTTTTGGCCATATGTAACAATCCCAGCCCCCACTTTTTTTTTTTTTCCTTTGGTGCAATTTTCTTTTTCCCCTTGGACTTTTGCTGAAGTGTGTCTCTCCTGCACTTAAGAGAAATGTTCAAAGGATTTGTTTTGGTTTGGTTTGTTTCTTTCCAGGACAGCAAGTGGTGGGTTTAATCTGTTATTGTTGACTCTTAGGAAATTTCTTGTTGCAAGAAACGTGTGTGTGTGTGTGTGTGTAGGGGGTGTGGGGTATGTGTGTGTGTTTTCTACAGAATTCTGTGAGCCACATACCTGTTTGTGTTTTGTTTTCTCTTAAGGTCTTGATATTTTTTTTCGGGGCTCGTTTCAAGGTCGTTGTAAAAAAATCTCTTCAGTCTGTGTTTAAGAGATCAGCCGGAGGGAATTCTAAAGGCCTGCCGTGCCAGTATCACAGATACTGCCTGTATTTAGAGCAGACTGCTACAACTACAACGCACTACACGCAGCACAGTCTTCTTAGCTTTGAAGCTGAGTTGGGGGTGGGGGGGAAGAGAAGAAGGGGAAAATCTTTCCTTCTCTTTTTCTCTATTACTTTCTTTTTAAAGGCAATTGCAGTGCAGAATCATTTCATTGTGGGTCCTAGTTTGTTTGTTCAGAGCTGCTAGTTTCCTTATTTAAATGTTGGTTGGGGTTTTTTCCCCTCCTACTCATCCCTGAATAAGGGAGACTCTTGTTTCTTTTATGTCTCTCTCTTAAAAGAAGGGTGTGAGGGGAAAATAATATTTCAGATTCCTCAAGAATTAGCCCAAAATGTTTGGACCAGAAGCAGCTTTCAAAGGTCAGGCTGTTCTGAGTCTTGGCTGTAAGAGTCCTTCAAGCGACTTATTAAATTACAAATGAGTTCTTAAAGGTTCCACAAAATCTCGTCACTTGTTAATTTCTAATAAAGATATGTCCTAAAATAATCTACCTATCCCAACCCAAAATTTGGGTTTATAATGGAGGAGACATCAGAGCTGTGAAAGATTGTTGTTTGCTGGGATATTTGGAAAATCTCTTTCATTGACAGTCCCGTAAGAAGTTCCATCTATCACTGAAAATGTTGTTGGCAATGCACTCCACTACCCCACAACACACACACATTTTTAAAGGCTGTATTTTAGGTTTTAAAACCCAGAAAGGTGCAAAAAGGTTGATTATTTTCCACAAGGGCTGGAGCTTAGGAAACATGCGTTGAGTGTCTGTCCCTGTGAAATTTGAATATTTTAATACTTATTGACAGATGGATTACTGCAGCTTCTGCAGAAAAGCCTGTCTTGTGAAGGGTTTTTGAAAAATATATATAGGCCTAATCCTGTCAC
The DNA here is from genome assembly GCF_001698545.2 of Rhinopithecus bieti. NCBI lineage: Eukaryota > Metazoa > Chordata > Mammalia > Primates > Cercopithecidae > Rhinopithecus > Rhinopithecus bieti. The sequence goes on from NW_016805666.1 coordinate 1,334,340, forward strand.
TGTTGTTGAAATGTACGTTTTACCCCCAAAGACACATGATATTGTCAAGTTCAGATTTATTCTGCCAGAAGGCAGACTATCTGCTTTTTCATTTGAGTCCCCTTCCTTCTCATTTTCAAAGAGATTAAAATGAATCCCACTGGATGCAAAATGACACCCCGACTTTGCGGAAGGGATTTTCCTTGTGTGTTTATATGTGTGATAATTTTTTCTTTTATGAGCAATTAGCACTTTGGGATTTCTGAGATGTATCTATATGGTTTGGAATGGGAATTGTATGGCTCTGCCCTATTATTGGTCCTTCAAAAGATTACTTTTCTGATTTTGGTCACTTTTTTTTTTTGGTCAAAACTGCCATTCAGCCTCATCCACCGCTCCCCCCAAACCTGAAACACACACAGCTTGTCCCTCCTGTGTTCCCTTTGCCACTCCACTCTTAGCCCCATGGGGGCGCTGCAGAGCAAAGGGAAATCTGCTCCCTAAGGCAGTAGTAGAACCAGTCAGAGTGGGGGCTGGGAAGGAATTCACCCTTCTCATACCTCAGCCCTCTTTAATTCTCTGCAGTGAGCCCCTAGAGGGAGAACCCACCAGGCCTGGTTTATATATAATTAACCTCATCACCAGGGACCTCAGATCTTCCCAGCACATTATTTCTGGGACCAAGTGCCGGAGTGCCACATTTTCCTACTGCTTTTTGCCAAATCAATGTGTTTACACTGAAAGAAATTGACCAGAACAGAAGACCAGTTAGAAAGAAAGAGAAAATGATTATTGAAATTGTTCTAAAGATAGACACTTACTTTTCGGTGAGTCTCTTTTACTTTCAACTGAATGCATGGTGAGGAAAATTGTGCACCCGCCTCTCAATCTCTTTTCAATTCCTAGGAAAGTAACTTTGTCAAATATTATACCAGTTGAATTTCTTCCAGAATGTCATTTCTTCTTTCGTTCTTGACCTCTCCTCAGTAACCAGTTGGCATCACTATGTGGGCCTTCCTCACTCCTGCAGTGCCGTGTTATAGGATTAAAGAAAGGGCTGACTTGAATGTATTCTGATTCTTTTAAATCATCCTTAAGAAGCTCTAAAGAGTGATTCCATGTCTGGGGTCGTATGGATAATTCCTGCAGACTTGGGGGTACTACAAATCACCTAGTCCCATGATTTAATGGTTACTGGCTGTTAATACTCAGAATAGAGGACCAGGAACCTCTTTGCCTCACGGACTGGGCATAAGAATAGGTCCCTGATCATTGTCGCTGGGTAAATATAAGCCTTATTACAAAATAAAATACCCTGGTCCTAATACTACATCTATTTAAGGAAAAGAACAGACTTCACATCCAATTGCCCCTTGCAAAACCTTCCCCACAATTCAGTCATAGCCGAAAAAGAACCTATCCTTGAAACAAACATGGTTCTGTCCTCTTTCTAAGGGGGCTCACAAGAGGAAGTTGTTTTCACCTATCAAGAACCTCTGGCACCTTGGTAGGTCTTTAAGATATCACATCACAGGACTATAGATTTTAAAGCTGGAAGGAAGTTTTCAAATCAATCACCTCCTCTAGGCTTTCTTCTTTCAGGATTACAGGCTGGGTCTTCACTAGGAGGATGTGTGACCCGAGGAACACAACACAACTGAAAATGGGTCTGCATGATTTGCTGGCCCTCTGTCATTTTAGAGGATCGGGGTAACCTGACAACTTGAGTCTGTAGGTGGGTATCTTGTTTCCTTTTAGAACTGAGGAAAGCAAGGCTGCTATGGTCTCTTTGTAAACTGTAAAACTCAGAGCTAACTCCAAGTCATAATGAGTTTTGATGGTCATTTGGGTTTATTTATGCCTCTCAGCTACACTGAAGTACGTGGCACTATTTTTGATAGATTTGGGAGATATTATCTATCAGACTTGTTAAATTTTACCTGTTCATTTTATTTCAGAACCTTCATTTAGAGCTGTTGTAAACAAGCTCCTTGTAGTATCTTTGGAGAAAGAAAGGCGTTTTAACATAGCAAGAGGAGCAGAAAGTTTTGAGACATTAAAAAATATATATAATTTCCAGCTACTACCTTCTGAAAAGGAAGTATCAGTGTTTAATTTTCATCCATATGCTGCCCACTTTTAGCCTTTATTGTTCTGAGATTTTTTTTTCTCCTTTAGAAATCTTTTAAGCCTGTCTCAGAGTTTACTCCCAAACACTAATTTTCCACACTTTTCTCACTTACTTAAAATGGAAATAAATATCAGGAGCTTAAAATAGAGAAGTGATGGGGGTTAAGGAGTGTGTAATGATTTGTTTATTGCATTCGATCGCTGTTTTGAATAGCAGAGTTTTCACTTCCTGTGAAACCTTAGCATGAAGGAAAGCAGCAGCTGGACTCTGAGAGGGATGAGGGAAGGAAAGCACTTCAGTGTTTGTAAACTCAGGGTGGCTGGTCCACCCGCTGCCGTTGCCGGGCTGCTGGCTGCTGTACTTAGCTGTCTCTACTACCTAAGGCAAGAAGTGGAAAAACTTGATTTGCGTGTTGTGCCTGCATTTTTTTTTTTTCTTCTCCACACCGCCCTCTTGTACACCTGACCATGCAGAAGCCTATCTGAAGCCAGCTCGATGGCAGGGAGTGCTGGAGAGCGGAAGAATGTGCGGAGGGAGGGAGGGCTCGGTACTTTTCCATTCACATCTCCACAGTGGCTTTTCTTGTTTATTTCAACCTCCACCGGCAGAAATCTTTCAGCTGCCTTAAATTCGAGTCATTATACTGTTACCTGAGGTCAGACGACAGACACTTTGGTGCACGTTTCCTACATGTCAGTATCTGTGTAACTTATGTACATACAGAGGCACACACACACAAATATAACTCCACAGGGGCACAGTGTAGGGAGAAGGAAAAAAAAAAAAAAAACACTGTATTTGTTGCAAACACACACACATAGACGCACACACACACAAACACACACACCCTTGGTTTCTAATTACAGCTCTGCCTGAAACTCTTTATGGGACATTGAGCAAAGCCACTTGTGAGGACTCCGTTTCCTCAGCTGTGTGAAGGAATACCCCCGATGATTTGCGGGATGGCTGCGCTTAGTTCTCTACCTTTCATTTCAATACATATTTACAGAACTGTGCAAGAGGAGTGGAAAGGAGCTGTGTGTATATGTGTACCTGGGGCTAGGGAAGGAGTTAAAATGTAAACTTCTAAGTAAAGAAGGCAGTCCCAGAATCCTCACTCTATCAATTTTTAACCAATTGTAGACCAAAGTCTGGGATTTTGCTGAGTGGTTCAGAAGCCAACTGAGGTGGAGGAAGCAGGTTCTAAGAACTTGCACCTTTGACCTCCAGCATTCATAATGAAATGTGACAGTTCCCAAGTGTCTTTTCTGCCCTATATTTCCTTTTTTATTTTCCTTCTATTTGTTTTTGGAAACCGTCCCCATCAATGATAGGAAGGAGATGACATTTGTACACTGGGTAGTATGTGGATGTAAAAAACACATCATAACATTCAAGGGAAGGAAGAGAGGGAGAGAGAGAGTAAGAGAGGGAGGGAAGGAGGGAGGAGAGAAGGAAGGAAGAGAAAAAGAAAGAAAAAACCTAGAGAGAGATTCCTGGTAAGAAACGTAGAGGTGGCTCAGCCATCACTGCATTAAAGGTAATTATTTGAAGTCAGAGGAAATAACAGATGAGGAGTTTTCCCTTACTAAAGGAAAAAAAAAAAAAAAAAGAGGAAGAAGTCTTGATATATCAGAACGTGAAACCAATGAGATACTTTCCATCAATATTTCTTACCCTTTTTTGATCTTCATTCTTTAAAAAGAAAGGTCTAAAGTTTCTCAGGCCCAATTGCCTAGACAATCTAAAGCCTTTAACAGGCTTTGGCATTCCCAAAAAATAATAAAATGACTCTGATTTATCAGCAGCGACCTCCCCACCCCCATTCCTCCACTGGTTTAGACTTTCTGGAATATTAGGCCTGTATACAAAGACTAGGGGAGCCAATTGTATTCCCCCAGCATAAGACTATTGAAAATTACAGTGTGCTAGAACTGGGAGGGTCTTTAGCCATTATCCAGTCTGATGTTCCTGATTTTATATCATTGGAAATTGAGGCCCAGACAGAATCCACTTGCTGTATATGCTATAATACTAACACAGCTGGATTCGGAACTTTCAGGCCCTAGTTCTAAATCCGGTATGCTTTTCTTATGGCATATTATGGAAAGAGGGTATGGGGTTGGCAGCCTTGCAAAAGCAATTTGTTGTGGCTGCACATTCAAAGAAGGCCTCAAATTTGGACTTCTAGGCCAGACACAATGACACAACTGTAATCCCAATACTTTGTGAGGCTGAGGTGGGAAGATCACTCGAGACCAGGGGTTCAAGACCAGCTTGGGCAACATATGAGACCCTGTCTCTAAAAAAATGGGAAAAAAACTTTGGGAGGCCGAGACGGGCGGATCACGAGGTCAGGAGATTGAGACCATCCTGGCTAACACGGTGAAACCCCGTCTCTACTAAAATACAAAAAAACTAGCCAGGCGAGGTGGCGGGCGCCTGTAGTCCCAGCTACTCGGGAGGCTGAGGCAGGAGAATGGTGTAAACCCGGGAGGCGGAGCTTGCAGTGAGCTGAGATCTGGCCACTGCACTCCAGTCTGGGCGACAGAGCAAGACTCCGCCTCAAAAAAAAAAAAAATGGGAAAAAAAAATAGCCAGGCATGATGGCACACACTTGTAGTGCTAGCCACTTGGGAGGCTAAGGCAGGAGGATTGCTTAAACCCAGGAGTTTGAGGCTGCAGTGAGCTATGATGGCACCACTCTAGCCTGGGCCACAGAGTAAGATCCTGTCTCTAAATAAATAAATAAATAAAATTAGACTTTTGATATTATCTCCACTGAGACTATACCTGTCTCTTTCAATCCTAACAGGACTGAAAAAAGATGACCATCATATGCAAGTTTTGTGTGTGGATTCCAGTGTAGGACCACAGGCTTCTATGACACCATGATTGCATGCTGTTAATAAATATATGATTGTTTTATGCATAGTGCAATTGTATTGTAGTTGTGTGTGTGCTGGTGTTAAAAATATAAGATTTAAAATATATTTGTCCTAGTAGCAGTGACAAGCAACAAGCACACCTGGTGCTCAGATCTCAGTTTTGTTTCATTTTTGTGTTTGTTTTTGTTTTTGACACAGAGTCTCACTCTGTTGCCCAACCTGGAGTGCAGTGGCACGATCGCAGCCCACTGTAACCTCCGCCTCCCAGGTTCAAGTGATTCTCCTGCCTCAGCCTCCTGAGTAGCTGGGATTACAGCCATGCGCCACCACACCCGGCTAGTTTTTATATTTTCAGTAGAGACGGGGTTTTGTCATGTTGGCCAGGCTGGTCTCAGTTTTAAAGCCATTTCTCAGCAGCTGGAACCACGTCTTCTTGGAGAAATGGTTGAGTCTAAAACTGCGGCAAGAAATACACAAATGAGAATGGAAGTTCTTGTAGCACCTTAAAGTAAGAAATTACTCAAAAACAAAACTATATTGGTGAGGGATATTTCAAAAAGACACAGGAGCCACTTGAAGAGCTCCCAGTAGCCAAAGATGAAACAATTTGAGCAACAAAATAGAATAGTATTTTGCATTATAACCCAAAGTCTAAAATAAATATTAATGAGTCCAGGGCTGGGTGCAGTGGCTCACACCTGTAATCCCGGCACTTTGGGAGGCCAAGGTGGGCAGATCACTTGATGTCAGGAGTCTGAGACCAGTCTGGCCAACATGGTGAAACCCTGTCTCTACTAAAAACACAAAAATTGGCTAGGCATGGTGTTGTGTGCCTGTAATCCCAGCTACTCGGGAGGCTGAGACAGGAGAATCCCTTGAACCCAGGAAGTGGAGGATCAGTGAGCCGAGATTGCACCACTGCACTCCACCAACCTGGGCAACAGAGTGAGGCTCTGTCTCAAAAAAAAAGAAAAAAAAAAAAAAAAAAAAGAAAAAATGTAATGAGTCCATACTAATATGAATAAAGTATTAAGTAAATTAATAAACCAGAGAGAAAAGACAAACATCCCTTAATTCCAAATGTATTTATATAGATGTGCACAGGGATTCCAAATAATTTATGGACATGTGCTGGCCTTAAGGAGAAGCATAAACCCCTACTCTTTAATTGTAGGTTGTAGATAGTAACTTCCTTCCGGGGAGTACATTCCATATGGAAAGGTAGTCAAAGGAAAAAAATAGGAGAAACCTGACAAACACTCTCTCAGCCAGGGGATCAAGACCAACATCAACAATGATAAATCATCTTGATAGTGTATACTCTTGATATGTCATGATGAAAATGATTCTTTCTCTTGGTGGTCCTGCTCTCATAATACTAGTCTGATCATAAGAAAAACATCAGACAAATTCTAGTAGAGGGGTGGCCTACAAAAAACCAGTAATCCTCAAACCCATCAAGGTCATCAGAAACAAGGAAAGTCTGAGAAATTGTCACAGACAAGGATTAGCATAAGGAGACATGACAACTTAATGTAATATCAAGTCTTAGATGGAATCATTGGCCACAAAAAGACGTAAGACATAAGATAAACCTAAACAAATCTGAATCAAGGATGAATTTTAGTTAATAATAATGTACCAATATTGTTTCACTGTTACACGTGTACCATATAATGTATTATGTTAATCATAGGGGAAACTGGGCACAGGGTTATTCTCTGCACTATCTGCTCAATTTTTTTGTTAATTGAAACATGTTCTTAAAAATTAAGTCTATTATCATGAGGAGATATCTATATGTATCATATCTGGATATCATATAGATAGATATATAGATACATATATCATATAGAGATATATACACACCTGGAGGAGATATATGTGTGTGTGTATATATATATATATATAAATATATATTCAATACCAGAAACCTCCAAAAAGTGACCCAGATCTCTCCTGAAATCTGGGAGATCCTGCTTCTCACTCATTTTCCTAGAATAGAGTCAGAGAAATGGAGCACCTCATTTATTCTTTTAGTTTACTAATTTACTCAATTTCTGTATGCCACCATCTGGATAACCATCAGGAGAACACTAGGGAGGCACCAAAGGCCAAATGTTGTTGTTTGGGTAGATGGCTCAAGCTACTTCATATTCATATTTGAATATGGGACCCCCATATTCAAAATTTCTCTGTGGAAACCCGCTAAGGAAACAGTGTTCTCAAAGATCTTGTCATCAGTTTATATGGGGCATATAGAACTTAGAGATTCATTCATGAAGTTGGGGGAGCCCCAGGAGACCCCAAGAGTGTCTGCTATTTCATTGCACAATTCCAATAGAACTGTGGATCTCGTCAGAGTTGTGAGTCTGGGTGTCTACAGAGGAGAAGCACCTATCAGACCCCTTAACCCTATGAGTTTGTCTGCATTATCTGAGTACAACCCAATACTCTAAATTCTGAAAGCATCTATCTTCACCTTTCAGCTTACCAGTTCTACAGTTGAGAAAGGTCCAGAGAGGAAAACAATTTGCAAAGACCACTTAACAAATAAGTTCACCAGTTCACCCCAAATCATTTATTTTGTTGCAGTATCCACTTGGTAAACTGAAGCCTGTTATTGTATTAATGTACATTATGACTTCGAAAATGCTTTCTAAATCGCTAACCAATTGTCAGTTATCAATGGCTTTTACTTCTAATGCTGCGCTTGAGTTTTAAGTGTCTCTTCTCTTCTTCCCTTCATGTTTTCTGACATCTATTGGCCTCTCTGCCAAGTAGTTATAAGATCTTTGAACTAACACTTATATTCACTGTGAAAGCCAACATTTAAATAACTCTTGGTGAAGTGCAGTGAGACTAGGTCCTACTGTGTTGATTAGTATGACTCTTTTTCAGATATATTGGCTACATATACCAATCATAAATATAGTCAGACCCTTTGACCCAGAGATTCCACTTCTAGGAATCTATCTTTAATGCATAATTCAACATACAGGAAAAATCAATGAATGAGTATATGCATCCTAGCGCTGTATCTAAGAACAAAAAATTTGAACAAAGAGCAAAACATTTGAACAACCTACATGTCCTATCATGACTAGGCTGGAAGAAAGAGTGTTGGGTGAAGAATGATTAAGTAAATTATAATACAACTAATTTCAAAAAAATTAGAATTGAAAAATACTTACAGTAATATGTAAAGTGGAAAGAAGTAGAATATGTATATAGAGATATATGCAGATTATATATCTATATAATATTTGTATACAGTGTATTCACAGCAATTTTTAAAAATATACTCAGTAGAAAATAGACTGGATGTAAATAATAGTATACAATTGACAAAAATATTTTCAGTAGCTCTCTTAGAGTAGCAGGATTATGAATGCTTTTCTCATCTTTACTCTTTTCTTTATCTTCCATAAATGCTTAATATCTATTACTATCTGTAGGGTCGTCCTATCCATATTCATATCGTAGACAGTATAGCTGATCTTGGATCATATTCTAATGTCAGTGCCTTGTAGTGAACCTATCGGTTATCTAGATATTTCTATCTAGCTCTCAGTCTGGTCTTGGTCCAGCTATCTCACCATGAATTATCTGTCTGTCTATCTATCTATCTATCTATCTATCTATCTATCTATCTATCTATCCCACAAACACACACTCAAGAAATAAAAAGCCCTAATTGAAGTATTTTAAATGCAAACAGTTAGTCCCCTTATTCACAGGTTTGAATATCTGACTTAAAGTTGAAACCACCTACATCTTTAGGGACCACAACAAAAGTGAAAAGTATCCACACACTCTTGGAGAAGGCCTTTCACTTTAGGAGACATTTGTCTCCATGCCAACAAAATGTCACCCTTTCTGAATACATTGACCATAATGAGATGCAGTAGGCTCTGTAGGTCTCGCACCCTTGATCATACTGTGATTATCTTGTTTGTTGGTGTTTCATGGCATTTGCAAATGTTAAAGGTTTTCCAGGTTATTATATGAGGCCACTCATGAGCTCTCCTTATAGATAGGACTTTTTGGGGGGCTATAGGTGACTTTTTAACATTTTTATAATGTTTGGTCAGTGAATGCTGAGGAAAAAATTTCAAGTGAACTATCTCAATGTTTTGTTCATCAGAGAATCACAGAGCTGATAAGAAGACCCATTCATTGTGTCTCTGGTCTTAAAGAAGGGCATGAGGGTAGGCATCAGAATCTAAAGGCTATGGTAAAAGAAAAGCATGAGCAAAGAAAAGAAAAAGAAAGAAAAGAAAGGAAAAGAAAAGAAGAGGGGAGGGGAAGAGAGGAGAGGAGAGGAGAGGAGAGGAGAGGAGAGGAGAGGGCAAAAGAATCTAAGGGCGAGGGTAAGAAGCATATGGGCTTGATAAGGCCCTTCTCCCTTCAACTGCTGATGGGATTCTCCATGCTCAGTTCATTCTCTTCACTCTCGCATTCATTCCTTCAAACAACATGCATTTCACTGACTGTTCCTTGTGAGGTAGACACTGTGCTAGATGCTAGTGAAACAAATATGAATAAAATACGGGGCCCTGACTCTACAGGGCACATAGTCTACTGATGAAACGACAGCCCAGAAAGGTTCTGAAACTTGCTTTAGGTTATGCAAAAGATAGTCCTTCAGCCAGGACTGGCCTCCAAATGTCCGGATTCTGCTCCCAGTAAATCTCTATAGCCTCTTCTCAGAGGCTGTTCCCTGACCCCAATCCCCCGTCAGGGTGAGGCATTGAGTCCTTCCCTGTGCGGGTTCAGCCACTTGGAGTGGTTCATCTAGTATTTATTGGAATGATGGATAACCCAGCCACGTCAACAAACGATTGAATGACAACCAGCACCTAATGCAGGAAGATCTGCAAAAGCCCGGGACACAACAGAACCTTAGCTTTCTCTACACCATCATCACCATGTTGTCTCAGCCTTCAGGCCAGAGCCTTACTACAAGAATGATCATTCCCCCACTGAGACTAGAGCCCTATATTGGACTACAGGCCTGTACTCCTGCTTAACTTTTGTCAGCCCTCTCATTGAAGAGCCTGGATCCTGATTTTGATAGCTTTTTGCGTTTGGTACCCATCACGTTCTACCATGAACAGACAGATCACCCAGCATTATGCTATTCCAAAGCCAACCTCAATTAATGTCCACAGTCTGGACTCCAGAAACAAACACCACCCCTAGCAGGGACTTGACCTGATGCCTACTCAACTAAGACCAAGTTCACCTCAGCCCTCTGGGCATTCCAGACCTTTGGGTGATAGAGTGACAACAGGTGATATCTCCAGGTGCCAGCTCTGCACCCAGCCCAATTTCCACAGCATCCTAGTTTCAATGGCCCATCCTGCCTCAGGGTTGGGTCTGTCTGCCAGAAGTTGTAACCACTTATTTTCTGTGGCCAGGCGAGGGCAAGACGACATAATGGCACATGCATAGTGCCACCAGACAAGATTTTAGCAATGTTACAATTAGCTGAAGTCCAGCAGCTTTCAATGTCTAAACATCAAGTTGTTCAGACCAACCTTGCCCTTTGGGGACACTGGCACTAAAATGCCAGCAAATTGCTCAGTAGAAATGGGACAGAAAAAATATTAGTAATGATGCTAATGAAGGCCACAATTTGGGAAGGCATATGAAGAAGACTTGATGATTTGGTGATGAATCAATCAATCAAGCCCTTCAGGTCCTCTGGCTTCTTTCCAGTCTTATCTCCTACCACCACAATTTTCTACACCAGATTCCTCAGCATTTTCCAAGGATCCATGCACTTTCCTCCCTCCACACCCAAGCCTTGCTCTCTGCCTTTCTTTGCGAAGCTATAAGCTCCTCAGGGACAGAGGTACTTTGTTTTCGTTTTCATAGAATTGTGTTCAGTACATGGTGCTCACTTAGAAAATGTTGATGCAATTAAAGTAGGTAAAACTGAAATAGAATTCAATGTGGGATCTGAAAATCTGGGTTTCAGTTTAATCTTCACAACTGACTAACTCCTGTGGATCTCAGTTTCTTGTTCTCTAAAATGGCAATTTCTGTAAAGGGAGTACATTGTAGGATTTTCATGGGAATCAAGCACAAGGGAGGAGAAAGTACTTTGAAAGTCATAATGCACAGTTCTAAGTGACTGATGAATGGACTAATGAGTGAACGATTGTAGTTAAGTGAAGCCATCAGGTTATTAAGTAACAGATTCTGAGGCTTGGATTGCATAGGCAGAACAATGTATTTAAACTGTCCTGTCTTGACTTTGTAACCATCCTCAAATACAATTATTTCACTTCCCAAATCTTTTAACCCTTTAAGTATAGGAAGGCATATATTGCTACTAAGGATTCATACTGATCCAAAGAGAATTAAAAAAAAAACCACCAGAAAGCCTTCTTGTTCTTGAAATGCAGAATTGGAAATGAACCATTTCCCAGTAGTGGGAACTGAAATCCAGTATTAGATCCTCCTTTTTGGTACCTTCTTCCTCTTTCTTCCCCCTCTTTTTACCTTAGTTCCTCCCCATCCCTCTCCTGTACCCAAATGGAAAAAAATCAGTTGTTATGAGCTAACTTCAGTCTTAGATAAAGGTATAAGCAAAAGTCAAATTTATTAGGGCTGTTTTCTAAGATCCACAAGGTGGTTATTTATAAATTGTTTAAGCAATTGAGTTGATGAGTGAGCTATCAAAACAAAGAGTTAGGTAATTTCTTATCAGAAGCCTAAATGACAGGAAATGCCCTGGTCCTGCTAAGAGAATTCCTAAATCAATCCTTCCAACCTCTGCAACAAATGCAGAGTGGATCCCATAAATGTCAAGGTGAATATAAGAAGGGATTAGGAGCAAGCTGGTTTTGATAGGAATGAAATAAAATATGAGCACCAGCTGGACAATGGTGGCTCATGCCTGTAGTTCTAGTGACTCAGGAGACTGAGATGGGAAGCCTCTTGAGACCTGAAGTTCAAGGCTGCCATGAGCTATGATCATGCCACTGCACTTCAGCCTGAATGACAGAATGAAACCCTGTCTTCAAACAATGACAGGAAACCCAGAATGATGAGTATAGGGACTGAAGAGAAGTAGTAAGGACTTTTCATTCCAGTAACTGAATCAGGCAACCAACAGGCAGATGAAGCAACAGACATTTATTAGTGTTTTAAGAAAAAAAAAAATAAGAAAAACTACTCAAAAACCCATTTCCTACTTCGTGTAGTCTATAACAGTAGGTAACTAAGTGGAATAAGAAGTCCAGTAGACTTGGCTGGGCGCGGTGGCTCAAGCCTGTAATCCCAGCACTTTGGGAGGCCGAGACGGGCGGATCACAAGGTCAGGAGATCGAGACCATCCTGGCTAACACGGTGAAACCCCATCTCTACTAAAATGCAAAAAACTAGCCGGGCGAGGTGGCGGGCGCCTGTAGTCCCAGCTACTTGGGAGGCTGAGGCAGGAGAATGGCGTGAACCTGGGAGGCGGAGCTTGCAGTGAGCAGAGATCCAGCCACTGCAGCGATAGAGCAAGACTCCCTCTCAAAAAAAAAAAAAAAAAAAAAAGAAGTCCAGTAGACTCAACAGGAATAGGTGCATGACAGCTTCCAAAGAGACCAGGCATGGCGGGTGGCAGTAGCACAGGAAAACTCCTGGAATCAGGAACCGTCTGCTCATACTTGCCAGTTTTGCCAGCACCAAGGCCATGCTTATTTATTTTTGGATTCCTAGAGGTAGGAGGGAGAGAATGCTGATGTATATGGCATAAAAATTGCAATCTTAAAGATTAAAATAAATTAATGAAAAAATATTTAAATAAACATAAAAATTCCGAAGTGGATGAGCTGGGACAAAATCAGGAATCCTGGGCAACGTTCATGCTGAGCGAGGCTAGGTACCTCCCCAACATGGTTTCTTTCTTTCTTTCTTTCTTCCTTCCTTCCTTCCTTCCTTCCTTCCTTCCTTCCTTCCTTCCTTTCTTTCTTTCTTTCTTTTTTCTTTCTTTCTTTCTTTCTTTTCTTCCTTTCTTTTTTTTTTCCTTTTTCCACCCATTCTGTTCCCAATACCTCTCACCCAAACATACCTGTGGAAGCCACATTCCTTCACAAAGCTAAATATAGCTGAGGGGAGCAAAGCACAAGGGACATCATACCAAACTTCCCTACTCAACCCTGAAAACTGGGAAGGTTCAGTAAGAGAATGGAGGACTGCTACAAGATACTAGAAGCTAAGAACTGAAAAAGTTAGAGAAATGGGACATAGTCAACAATATATCCTCATTCATCGCCCACCTGGTTGCACTTTTTCAGCACGGAATAAACATATATTCATATCATTAGATCTTACTAATATGCAGGCAAAAAGGATATAAACTTAACCACCGATCATGAATTGAGCACCTACTCTATGCTAAGCACTGGGCTAGACTTTGCAGATGCAAAGAACAATGGAGACCCATTCCTAGGGGAGCTCAGATTCTAGTTGAGTAGACAAGCATTGCATACGCAAATCCACAGTTGAGTATTTTATTATGAAGTATGGTAACTGAGATACAGGAAATTGGGTGCTATAAGATGGGGGAAGGGCTGGGCATAGTGTCTCACACCCAAAATTCCAGCACTTTGGGAGGTTGAGGCAGGCGGATCACCTGAGGTCAGGAGATTGAGACCATCCTGGCCAACATGGTGAAAGCTCATCTCTACTAAAAATACAAAAATTAGTTGGGTCTGGTGGTGCACACCTGAAATCTCGGCTACTCGGGAGGCTGAGGCAGGAGCATTGCTTGAACCCGGGAGGCGGAGGTTGCAGTGAGCCGGGATCACGCCACTGCACTCCGGCCTGGGTGATAGAGCGAGATTCTGTCTCAAAAAACAAAACAAAACAAAAGACAGGGGAAGGAGATAATTTACCTACATGTACAGACCTCTCTAGTAAACTTTAAACTGGGATTTGAAAAAGGAAGATGGGTTAGTCAGGCCAAGAGTGAGGGGAAAGTGTACCAGGCAGAGGAAATAGAGACCAGACAACACTAAAGTGGGTAAAACTGTGACATGTTCAGAGACCTGAAAGAGGCCAGCATGGTGAAAGATGAAGTTATAGGGAGAATCAGGATCATTTAGGCCTTCATAGACCATGGGCAGGAGTTTATAGTTTAAGTGCATCAAGAAGTCATTTAAGGGTTTTATACAGGGTGGTGACATGATTGACATGATCTGTTCTACATTTTAAGAAAAGGATCAGTCTGGGTGAGGTGACTCACGCCTGTAATCCCAGCACTTTGGGAGGCTGTGGCAGGCAGATCACCTGAGGTCAGGAGTTTGAGACCAGCCTGACCAACATGGAGAAACTCCTGTCTCTACTAAAAATACAAACTGGGCATGGTGGTGCATGCCTGTAATCCCAGGTACTTGGGAGGCTGAGGCAGGAGAATTGCTTGAACCTGGGAGGCAGAGGTTGTGGTAAGCTGAGATCACACCATTGCACTCCAGCCTAGGCAACAAGAGCGAAACTCCCTCTCGAAAGAAAGAAAGAAAGAAAGAAAGAAAGAAAGAAAGAAAGAAAGAAAGAAAGAAGAAAGAAAGAAAGAAAGAAAGAAAGAAAGAAAGAAAGAAAGAAAAAGAAAGAAAAGAAAACCATCCCAGCTATTGTGTAGAAGATGAATTAGAAATGGACAAAAGGCAATTTTCTTTCTTTCTTTTTTTCTTTCTCTCTTTCTTTCTTTCTTTCTTTCTTTCTTTCT
>NW_016805666.1:1350999-1353613 GCF_001698545.2 Rhinopithecus bieti
TCTCTCTCTCTCTCTCTCTCTCTTTCTTTCTTTCTTTCTTTCTTTTCAGATAGAGTCTTGCTCTGTCACCCAGGTTGGAGGGCTGGAGTGCAGTGATACAATCTCAGCTTACTGCAAGCTCTGCCTCCTGGGTTCACACCATTCTCCTGCCTCAGCCTCCCACAAAAGGCAACTTTCTAAGTGACTGTTGTAGGAGTCCTAGTGAAAGATGAAGATAGCCTGGACCACACGCCTTTGACATATAGGTGATGAGGTGTAGAAATAGTTGAGAGACACTTTGAAGCTAGAATTGGCAAAATTTAACAATCAGTCAGATTGAGCCAGAGTGTGTGGTAAAAGAAAGAGAGATATCAAGATTGAATCCCAAGTTTGTGAATTGGGCATCTGGGCAAATGTGTTTCCACTTACTGACTTTAAAAAAAAAAACAAAAAACAAAAACAAAACAAAAAAACACTGTAAAATGAAAATCTTTTGGAGGTGGAGAAATTGTTGAAAACTCTGTTTTAAACAACTGAGGTAGATGTCAAAATAGGCAAGGTGATGTTCAAGACCCGGATTCAAAAGAGATGTCTGGCTTTGAGATATGCATTTGCGATTCATCAAAATAGAGATAGTATTTGAAGCCAGAAGAAAGAGTTGGCTTTCCTATCAGGCCAGGTGTTAAAAAATAGAACCAAAAAGCAGTGAAAGTGGAATGGTCCTTAGAAATACTCAAGTTCAAACTCATTTCTCGATTGATAGTGAAATTGGGGCTTTAGGGAGGAAAGTCACTGGTGGAAATGGGGTTGGTAAAAAACTAGGTCTCCCTTCTCCTAAGCCAGGATAGTTTTTGTTGTTTCACAATATTTTCTCCACATTTGTCATCAAAATCATTGAGACTGAGAAGCACTTTCTATGAGATATGTTCTAGAGACGTGGCTTATGGTCTTACCTCCTCATTTTATATTCTCACCTGCTGTATTGTGAGCTACCATACTCTTATAACTGACTTGTTCTCCTCTGCCTTTAGTCAACTTGGAATATTTTTCCCTGGTTCCTTACTTATTGAAAAAGAAGGTACAATCATCCCAAATGAACATACCTGGGCAATTTAATGTCGAGAAGGTCCAAATCTTAGAGAGATGACTGAGCTGCTGAACACACATCCCTGTGCTGTTTCATCCTACTCAGCTTAGTACCTATGACCCCTTGTGACTATTTAGTATTTGCACTGTCTCTCCTCTTGAATGTGAGTGCCTGGAGGCCAGTAGCTATTTGTTTCTTCTCCTTGATATCTTAATCCTCGCCTCGTGCCTAAGATAAGCAGCTTACCCATCTCATACATGTTTTGAAGGAAGGGGACCCAATAGACTGAGACTTTTATTGGAGTTTATGCACCTTTACTGATCTTCCCATAAGTTCAAGTAAATACATTTAGTTGGCACATACTATGTGTCGGGGAGAGTGCAAAAGGTTGTAATTTTGTTCAGTCTTGAAAATGTAGTTATTATGTAGAGAGTGTTATTAGCTGTTACATAACATATTTAGGTTTATTATGTATATACATTTGCTTTGCGTACCTTCCATCCAATTCAACAAATAATGTACACTGACCATGTGTACAGAGGTAAAACAGAAAGCCTCTGTCACTTAGGGCCCCAAAGCTGGTTGGGGAGGGAGATATAAACAAACACACAAGCAATGAACAGAGCTATCACTGAGTACAATCAATATACTTTGGTTGAATGTGAGAACGTGATTGCTTCAGACATACAAGAAAGTTTCTTGCAGGGGTGGGATTTGAACATAATAATGAAATAATGCAAAATGGTAAACATACTCTTGAAATAATAGACATCAAAACAATAAGCATAGCCTTGAAATAATTATGGCTAGCATTTTATATAGTATGGAGTATATACTGTTCTAAGTACTTTACACTTGTTAATTTAATCCTTACAACAATCTTATGAAATGGATATTGCTTTATTCCCATTTTACAGACTGGAAACTGAAGCACAGAAAGGTGAAGTAGCTTGCCCAAAGTTAAACAACTAATAAAAAGCAGTGCTGGGATTTGAACCCTAGCAATCTGAAGTCTTTAATCTTAGCTACTAATGTTTTACTGCCTTATGAATGAAGGATAGAACTTCAACAGGTAGGTTAAAGAGAGGAAGTATGGGGAGGGAAGGCTTTTCATACAAAAAGAAAGGCTGAAACCCTGGCACAGAGATTAGACATATACCTAATAATGCTTTATTTTCTTTGAGCTATCTAGTTTTCAAAGG
This sequence comes from Rhinopithecus bieti, assembly GCF_001698545.2. Classification (NCBI taxonomy): domain Eukaryota; kingdom Metazoa; phylum Chordata; class Mammalia; order Primates; family Cercopithecidae; genus Rhinopithecus; species Rhinopithecus bieti. Next base: position 1,353,268 of record NW_016805666.1, read on the forward strand.
ACTGTCTCAGCCATTCTTTAATTGTTTCTCATCATGACTCTGCGAAGTATGTGGCAATTATTACTCTCATTAGAAGATAAGAGAAGTTGGACCCACAATGGAGAAGGCACTGGACTGGTGAACAGCAGAATGAAGTTCAAAACCTGGTCCTTTTACTTCAAACAAGAGTCCCAACAACGAATACATCTGTTCAATGCTCTGAGCAAAGCTCTGTGCTAGCCTTTTCATGTATCTTCAAATTTCGTCCCCGTGATAGCCCTGAGAAGTAGGTGTTATTGCATTTCAAAAGGGGAAACAGTTCAATTCTGCCTCTACCTGACTTTTTGTTTTTTTTTTTTTTTTTTTT
>NW_016805666.1:1353863-1391368 GCF_001698545.2 Rhinopithecus bieti
TTTTTTTTTTTTTTTTTTTTTTTTTGGGAATGCTAGTGATTCCCTATGAGGCATATTAGTTTTTTGGTTTCCGGTTTTGCCCACTCTTTGTCCCTGGGAACCCTGAGAATGGAGTATTACCTGTGCATTAGCACATGCAGCTTCTCTGAGAATGGAAAATCCCAATCAATATCTTTGCCAAAATCTTCCAGTCACTCCTGCATGTGGCCAACTTTCCTGCATGGTGAAAGTCAACATTCAAATATGAAACTCGGCTTCAGTTTCCAAAAACTGATTGCATTATTAGGAATTAGTTTCTGAAAGTGGGCTTTGTGAATCTATGTGGGAAAGGCTACGAATCAGACTGGACGATAGTTTGGTGCAATTGCTAAAATACTTGATGCAATTCTGGACTGCACTGGCGGCAATGCCATCTCCAGCTCAGTGAGCACCCATTGTGTAGGGTAGGGTAGCGTTCTAGGCCCCCAAGGGAGAATATAAATCAGTGTCTTGTGAGAGTGGCTCTATCATGGATCCAGCAGCAAGCATGTCAAATGCTAAAGAAAGACAGTCAGGTAGGAGCTGGGTAAAAATTCACAGCCAGCCCCACAGCCTCAGGCAGCAAGGACTGAATTCCCAACCATCAGCTTTGTTTGTGCATGTTCAGTCTGGGAACCAGGTAGGGAAGGCTCTGTGTTCAATCCTGTTGTCTTCCAAATTTGATTAGGGCTCTTAGGAGAGAGTCATGACCTCGGCCTGGAATGGCAACATTGAAAAGAGACAATAAAAAAGAAAGATAAGATGCCTACGGCTGTGAGTGCAAGAGGAGAGAGAAGGGACAGAGTGAATTTGGGAAGTTTACACTTAATTTTCAAGGCCAAGGGTATCATGAAGGGTCTTGTGTTTGAATGCTGTTGTCAAGCCTTTAAAAGTCTTCCCTGCATGCTGATTGACAGCCAGAGGTATGGGATTATTTTCTGTATGCCTCTTGCCTTGGTTTGCTCATTTGTAAAAAGTGAAAGCAACTACTGCCTTGCAGGATTAAATGAAGTAAAGCATAGTAAATGGTTTGTAAACATAAATGTGTACAAAGCAGACTGTTTTATATACTGTCCAGCTATCTCAGCTTTCTGGTAAAAAAAAGAATGGGACTAGACAGTTAGACTAATTGAATGGAATCTTAGATATTGTCTGGTCCAACACCTGAATGTGGCAGATGAGGAGGTGAGGAAGCAGTCTGTGCCTGGCCCAAGGGCATCCAGGACATTAGAGACAAAGGGAGAATTTGTGGGTATGAGGAAGGATGAAATACTGAGTAATAGTGTGAGCTGGTACTCACTCTGCTGAGCCCCTTCCAATGTAATCTCATTTCATCCTGACAGGAGACATGTGGGTCAGGTATCTTCATTTCATAAGTCAGGAGCCAGAGGTTCAAAATGCAAATAGATTCCCTGAGATGAAGAGCCAACAGGCAGATGAAGGAGGTTCAAACCCAGGTTGAAGTAAATCCAAAGTGCACGCTATTGACTTTATACCGTCCTACCAAATTTTCCACGTCTTTGCAAATACCTATTTCTGAGAGTATCCATAGCACCTACAGAAGATAGTGGCAGCTAGAGAGGGAGTTTTTTTTATTTCTGTTTTTTTAAAAACATCTGCCTATGAATCACTGTGTAACTTTCCTTTTTGCAGTTCAATCTGCAATCTAAAATGGCTAAATGCACCAGATGACCCCGGCCTCCTTCACCCCTCACATCCTGTGATTGGTGAGTCACACCAAAGGGAAAATGGTCCTCTTTTGCCTCCAAATCCAAGCAATTCTAAACTATACAAACAATTTATTTAAAATTGTATATATGCCTTTTGTGGCTATCTGAGGCAAGTGCAAAGAGATATGCCTTCTATTTCCTTTCATCAGCACCCAGTAGGCACTGTGTACATTTTGTGGTGCATTCATTTTCAAAGTAAGCATTCTGTCAGCATCCTATACATGATTACAGGCTATTTTGGGAGACATTCCTGTGACATCTGGGCCCAGTATCCATCCATCTGTATATTCATCATCTATACAAATGAACTTACATACATAATTATCAAAACAATACCATTACCAAACACGCTGTACACACACACAAACACACAGATATATGCGTATATTCAGTGAGCATTTATTAAGTCCCACTATGTGACACGCAGCAGGTAACTTGCTGCAAAAGTGTTGCTAGTTAAAATCTAGACTAGGTTTGCTAATCATTCAAAATAATCATATCATTTCTTATACCACGGCTTTTTTTTTTTTTTTTTTTTGACAGAGTCTCACTCTGTTACCTAGGCTGCTGGAGTACAATGGCATGATCTCAGCTCACTGCAAGCTCTGACTCCCAGGTTCAAGTGATTCTGTCCCTCAGCCTGCTGAGTCGTTGAGATGACAGGTGCCTGCCACAATGCCCGGCTACTTTTTGTATTTTTGGTAGAGATGGAGTTTCACCATGTTGGTCACACTGGCCTCGAACTCCTAATCTCAAATGATCCACCTGCCTCAGCCTCCCCAAGTGGTGGAATTACAAGTGTGAGCCACCACGCCAGGCCTTTATACCACTGCTTCAAAAAAAAAAAAAAAAAAAATTCTGATGCTTAGAAAGACTAGTGGACATTGATCCAGCTTTATTATTCTTACACTCCTATTAAAACTTTAACTCAAAATCTTGGTTTCTTCTGAATTGTTAGCAGGTACTGCTGAAAGGAAGCATTCATAGCACAAGGCAGTGACCTAGACAAGGGTTAGGATTCATGGGTTTAGATGCACACTGACCTTCCTTTTCACTTTCGGAATTGTGTTTAATAGCTCAGTCTGTTATCTGCCTGGGCCCCCCAATGTTAGACTTACGTATTATTCACTCGCCCAAATTTAGGTAACTGGGGTAGTGCTGCTGCTGCTGCTTAATTAATTATTTGCAGCAAGGCATCTGGAAAGGTAGCCAACTGAAAGAGCACAGGTTCTTGAGACAAAACGATTTCTTCTGACTCTGACACCAAGTAGTTGTATGACAATGAGCAAGTTACTTAACCTTTCTGAGCATTGGTTTTCCTACCTCTAAAGAATGAGATACTAGGCCGGGCGCGGTGGCTCTTGCCTGTAATCCCAGCACTTTGGGAGGCCGAGGCGGGTGGATCACGAGGTCAGGAGATCGAGACCATCCTGGCTAACACGGTGAAACCCCGTCTCTACTAAAAATACAAAAAAAATTAGCCGGGCATAGTGGCGGGCGCCAGTAGTCCCAGGTACTAGGGAGGCTGAGGCAGGAGAATGGCATGAACCCAGGAGGCGGAGCTTGCAGTGAACCGAGATTGCGCCACTGCACTCCAGTCTGGGCCACAGAGTGAGACTCCGTCTTAAAAAGAAAAAAAGAAAAAAAAGAACGAGATACTAATATTTAACTATACATTTTTTGTAAGGGTGAAAAGAGAAGAATTAATCACCAGAACCTGGTGCACGAGGAATAAATCGCTCCTCATTTGCACACTGGCACATCCCCAGGAAGGTACATCTTCCAATTCCTCCTCCCATGTAGCTCCCATATATAAAAGCTGAATGATGAAGGATTTCTGAACTAGTCACCAATTGGAATCCTCTAGCCCTTTCCTTAACACTGTGGTGAATAATCTGTATATGACTCTGAGTAATTATTTCAGCCATATGCAGATGTGTTTTACTAATCCCCACTATAATCATCCGACTTTCACAGTTGAAGCATTTCTCCATTTGTTGCCTCATTTGATCTTCACAGCAGCCCCAAGAGAAACACAAGCCAGTGTTGTTATCCTTCTTTGACAGTTGGGCAAGCAGAGGGTTAGAGAGGTAAAGTGGCTTGTCTGGGGTTACACTTCTAGATTCAGGTCTATGACTCTGAATTCCATCCATGAGCTTTCTTTTATACCAAGCAGCCACAGGATTGTTGCCACCTCCTAAAAGACACTAGATATTCTGGAAGACACCAAACCATGAAGGTAAAGGCTGATGGAGAACAGGTCAGTTAGTCCAGCCCTAGCCATCCCCACTGGGCTCCCACCCAGGCCTTTGCTCAGTGTCCCTCTCTCCCAAGCATTTATTTCTCAGACTATTTGTTTGCTCAGATCCTCTCTGTGGCCAGTAACATAACTCAAACCAAGGCTCTTCCATGAAGCTGCTGGCCAACTATCCCACCCAATTCTTCAATTAACATTTACTGAATGCCCTCCACGGTGCTCCACTGCCCAGTGGAGTTTTGTTCTAGCGGAAGGAAATAATCGATAAACTCAATAGTAAATATGTATGGTTTTGTTTTGTTTTGTTTCTGAGAATGGGGTCTCCCTCTGTCACCCAGACTGGAGTGTAGTGGCACAATCACTGCTCACTGCAGCCTTGCCCTCCCAGGCTCAAGCGATTCTCCCACCTCAGCCTCCCAAGTAGCTGGGACTACAGGTGTGTGCCACCATGCCCCACTAATCTTCTTGATTTTTTTTTTTTTTTTTTTGTGGTAAAATGGAGTCTCCTATGTTGGCTGGTCTCGAACTCCTTGAGCTCAAGTGTGAGACCAACCTGGGCAACATAGGAGACCAAAGTGTTGGGACTACAGTCAGGAACCACCACGCCTGGCTTGTATATTTTTGATGGTAATAAATGTTGAAAAAGAAAAAAAAAGAAGACAGGGAAAGGGGGATAGGATATATGTGAAGGGACAAATGCAATCTGACATAAGATGGCTGGGAAAGGCTTCACTGAGCATCAGACATTGGATTAAAGACTGAGAAGAGGTGAAGGTGAGAACCATTTGGATATCAAGGTAAGGCGGGGACAGTAAGGGAGGACAGAGCAGTGGGAGATGAAGATGGAGAGAAAAAAAAAGACACCTCATATGACTTTGGAAGCTCTATCAATTTGGATGAGATGGAAAGCCACCGAAGGTTTAGACAGCGTTTAAATTTTACTTTCACAGAATCCCTCTTGGTGCTCTTTTGAGAAGGGCAAGGTGGACGCATAGAGACCATTTAGGAAGAAATTTTCATAATCCTGGAGAGAGACAATGGTGGCTTGGACTGGGAGGTCGTGAGAAATGTTTGAATTCCTGCACATATTTTCAAGGCAGAGACAATAGTATTACTGATAGATTTGAAGTGGGTTATGGAGAAACAGGAGTCAAAGATGGCTCTAAGTACTTGGACCTCAGCAACTGTAACAAATGGGCTTGTTATTTACTAAAATAGGAAAAACTTTAGGTAGAGCAGATTTGAAGGAGTTGGGGGCATCTCAGGAACTCCCATTTGGATATGTTCAGTTAGAGAGGCCTAATAGACATTCAAAGGCAGATAACTCAGCAGGCAGATGAATTTCTGAATCTAGAGTTCTGAAGAGAAATCTAAGTTGGAGATAGAAATTTAGGAGTTCTCAAAGTCTAAGATTTTATTAAACCTGTGAAACTGAATAAAATCTTCAAGAAAGTGAGCACAGAACAAGAAGAGGTCCAATGGCTAAGTCCTGGGCCACTCCTTGTTCAGAGGTTTGGGAGAGGACAAGACACTTGCTCAGGAGAATGAGAAATAGCCAGGGAGATAGGAGAAAATCTTGACCATTCTTTTTGGAAAATATGACCAAAATTTGCACCTCCTCTTCAGCTATTGCTTTATATTTCCTTAAAGGAGGCAGATTAGGGAGAGGTATCTTTAGAGGGAGAATCATGCCCCTTCTCTATGCTGCATAGTGCTTAGTGTCCAGGAGCTCTTCAGTTACATTCAATTAACGTGTTAATTTACAGCTGAATCACAAAATAATAGAGTATGAGGGAACCAATAAATCATCTGTATTTGTGATTTCCCAACTGAATTCTTTGGAGCAAGTCAAAGGACTTACTTTTTTACTTCATTGGGAAACCTATGAAACTGTGGCCTTCCTTTCCTAGAAAAGCTAATAAAAGCAACAGCATCCTGGCAGTCAAAGACACAGGCCTCGCCCCTTCCTTCTAAGAAATGATTGTGATTTTCATCAGACCTCAAACCTTTCAGAAAGTTCCAAGGGCTTGGATCTAGTCAAGAATATCTACAGGGCAGAGGAGCCAAGGGAGAAACACAATGTACTCTGAGAATTTGGCCTCATTTCAGGCTGATGTGAGAAGGGAAGATACCATCTGCCACATTCCTTCCTCTTAATACCAACTAAAGGCCTAGAATCCTAGACAGGATGTTAGCCATCATCTAGTTTAACCACCTCCTAGGAAGATGAGGAACTTGAGCCTAGAAAAGCCCTGTATCTTATTCAAAATCACATATCAAGTGTGCTCCATCCAAGATTAAAAAACCAGGTCTCAACTTAAAATTTTCTGCTCAGATTCAGAATCAATTAAACTCTATTAGCATTTACTATATGCCTGGAAGCATGCCAGGTGCTTTTACATGTTATTCTCTATCCTCACCACAATCTGCACCTGTAAGACTGATATGATTATCTCTCTATTGCAGATGAAAGCATTGATGCTGAGACAAGAAAGTGATGGGAAAATCCCATGTCTGTTTGATTTCATGTCTAGTGCTTATTCCAGCACATCTGCTACCTTCCTCACCAGGACTCATTTCACAAGCTCATGCACTCTCACAGTGCAAGCAACTAACCAATACCCTGCCATCCCACCAATAGATTAGGCTTCTCCAGCCTGGTACGTCAGTGAATGACTTAACTTTGAATCCAGCATGTGGACTTCATAAACAAACTGCCTAGGTTTGAATTATGACCCTGCCACTTATTAGCTGTGCAACTTTGGCCCATCCCTGAACTCCAGTTTCTTTATCCGTAACTAGGAATGACATACTTACCCCCAGGGAGTTAGGATTAAGTAATATAATACATGTACTAATAAATCACTTAGCACAGGTCTGACATGTATAGTATACGTTCAATAAACGTTAAATGTAATAGGAAATGGCTGATTCTTTTAAACCCTGTAGCTGTTTTGGAACACACTATTCAGTGCTTCAAAATCCTTTCTTGGAAAATGTCTAGGTGGAGAACCCAATGCCAAAACCTAGATGTGACAAGGCTTAGGAGTTTCAACCACTCTTTGTACCAGTCAGGGTTCATTCAGGAAAGCAGAACCACAAGTAATATGGAATAATGGATTTATTATAGGAATTAGATCTTATACAATTGATATAAGGTCAAAGGTATATAGTAAGTCCTAAAAAATCTTTTGAAATATCAATGGAAAATATTTTTATATATAAAATATATACATATAGATATATGTGTATATATATATAAAAGATGTATGTGTATTTGTGTGTATACACACATATATGTATGTGTATATGTATATATGTATGTATATGTATATATGTGTATATATGCATATATGTGTATATATACACACATATATGTATGTATGTGTATATATGCCCACATATATGTATGTATGTGTGTGTATACACACATATATGCGTATATACACATATACGTATATATATGTATATACGCATATATGTGTGTATACACACACATACATACATATATGTGTGTGTGTGTGTGTATATATATACACATAAAGACACTGGAAGAAAACTTACCAAAATCTTTATAGTGGACATCTCTGATTGATGGGATAACGAGAGGTTTTATTTTCACTTTCACTTACTTGCTTTCTAATTTTGTACACTAAACAAAAAGTATTCAGGCCGGGTGCAGTGGCTCATGCCTGTAATCCCAACACTTTGGGGGNTATATGCGTATATACACATATACGTATATATATGTATATACGCATATATGTGTGTATACACACACATACATACATATATGTGTGTGTGTGTGTGTATATATATACACATAAAGACACTGGAAGAAAACTTACCAAAATCTTTATAGTGGACATCTCTGATTGATGGGATAACGAGAGGTTTTATTTTCACTTTCACTTACTTGCTTTCTAATTTTGTACACTAAACAAAAAGTATTCAGGCCGGGTGCAGTGGCTCATGCCTGTAATCCCAACACTTTGGGGGCCTAGGCGGGTGAATCACCTTAGGTCAGGAGTTCAAGAGCAGCCTGGCCAACATGATGAAATCCTATCTCTACTAAAAATACAAAAATTAGCCAGGCGTGTTGTCAGGTACCTGTAATCCCAGCTACTCAGGAGACTGAGGCAGGAGAATTACGCGAACCCGGGAGGTGGAGGTTGCAGTGAGCCAAGATAATGCCACTGCACTACAGCCTAGGTGACAAGGCTGTCTCAAATAAATAAAGAAATAAAAATAAAAAAAGACAAGTATTCAAACTAGAAATTATTTGTTAACATTTATTGTTAATTTACTTCTTAATCTGCCTTGCACTTTTTTTCTCTCTGGAAAACTCAAAATAATGTATTATGGGCACTTGGAATTATAAAGTTAGTTACAGGAGAGAGACAAGGTAGATGGGAATCGGAGAATATCAGGCCTGGAAGTGTCAAAGGCAATATCGTCCAACTCATAATTTAATAAATGGAAACATTAAAGAGCACAAAGTCAAATCATTGTCCAAGACCACAAAGAGCCAGGAGAGAACCAGGGACTCTACACCCCTTGGCTGAGTGTTCCCTCTTTGCCATACTTCCGTCTCTCTAGAGTCACACCCATGGTTGGTTTTATGATGCTGATAATGATCAAGAGGAGGAAAGAGGAGAGAAATGGTCCCATAATTTTGGCCTTATTTGTAGGAACTGGAAAATTTCTCCTACAGGCAGGCACACTCAGTTGGTTATTTTTCTGCAAAACCCTGCCCACAACAGCATTCTGATCAACATCCATCACTTTCCTTCCCAGGATTCCAGAGGTGATCCAGGTGGTGATTAAAGAGGAGACCCTGTTGGCAAAGCTCCCTTCTGGCATTGATGAGCTGATTGTAAGGTCTATCTCCTGTGCCTCTGAATGGTAACAAAAATATGCTTACCTAAAGTTGCTCCCTGGATCTCAACAGAAACTTCATAACTGGTCATCGCTCCCAGAAAACCTTCCTACCATTCAGGCTTACACATAGCTGGCCACTCAGCTAAGACAAGCAATGAGCCGAGAAAAATCAAATAAAAGTGCATAGTTTTGATATACACGTTTTATTACTGGCATTAGTCAAGTAATCATGGGCCAGTGAATTTTCAAAGCAGTCTTTTAATACTCAGGCACAGTGCACAGTAAGAAGGATGAGAATATAACCTTTTCAAAGCCCCATTTTCCTTAGGCCTTTTAGTAACTCCATGGCCCCAACTCTGGAATCTGAAGACTTAATCTTAAAAGATTATGTGTGGGAAGAGGCAGCAAGGTGTAGATAAAAACATGCTGAGCCTAAAGTCAAAAAAGTGGAGACTATATTTTGATGCTAAATATCAGGTCAAGATGCTAAATACCTGGGCAAGGCATTTGACTTTCTGGCCCTGGTTTCTTCCACGAAAAACGGGGGTAATATTCATATTTGTCATTTGTAACTACTACTCTGTTGTTCAAAGGTAAACAGAAAGGGTATAAGATATTTGAATATTGTTGTTTTCATTAATTATAATTATAGTATCAGTGCTCAATTGCATTAGGCTTCTCCTTAAAACAAAATCGCTTGTATGTCTGAAGGGATCAGGAAAAGAAGATGGGAGGAGCAAAAAAAGGAAAGTCACTCTTTTCCTGGAAAGCATTGTTGTTTAATTCTTTTCTTGGAGTAAAAAATCCCAGCCACGCTGTAGGGAACAGAACATAAGCTTCTCTTTGATATCACCCCTCACCCAATAGTATCACTTCCCTTTTTTCACCAACCGCTTCAAAGATCTTACGTCTGGGCTTCTCTAGTGACCATGCCAAACATTTAAATCCCCCACTTAAAGAAGTGCCAGAGCTGAAACAACCAAAAGAAAGACAAAGCAAGAGGAGAGAGGGTAGAAAGAGAGCAACACAATCATGAAAGGATGATGGTTAATGAGACTTACTTTAGAGCCAAATAGTTTTCTTCCAACAGAGACGGTCATAGCAAACCCAGACAGGAGCAGGCAGGAGCAGAAACGCGAGCCCTGCTCTCTAACTAGTGGTGTTATCACCCACTTGTGGCTCCTGAGAGAGAACAGTGGGGCAAGCCAGGCCTTAGCACTCTGCCTTGCAAGCATGGACCTGGCCTTTCAAGTACACTAGGGATGGGCCTCTCTCCCCCATCTTAGGTTCTGCCGGAAGCCAGGGTGAGTCTTGTACAGATTCTGAACCCTTCTTTATGTGCACAGACCCAACTCTCATGCTTACCGATGTTGGTCTGTGCTACTCCTTCATCCAGGCAGCAAGTCTGCACGAACCCAGGGTAAGCCATAGAAATCAGGAAAATAAGGAAGGTACAGAGCCTTCTAAGGAGACCGAGAAGTGAGAGTTAGGGCAGAAAACCTCTTCAGTCACTCTTTCACTGGGCCATTCTTTTACTTCTGAGTCACCCTCCACACCCCACCATTCAGATTGAGACTCATCGCTCTTACCAGGTATGGACAGATGCCACAAATGCTGCCTTTTGTACGACTATGGCAATTTGACACGATGTTCTTCTTGTTGTATTTGAAATCTCCCCGTGCACCTCCTTTCAAGTGGTTGTTTCTTAGCTGGATCGAGGAAAGACCAGCCTTGCATAAGACAAAGCCGGTGATCACCAGCCAGTGTGGAGCCTTGAGCAGTGCAGGCGTAGTTATTCTAATTGGTTGATTGATGCAGGTTCTGTTGGAAAATACTGCATTTTAAGGAAGTGCAACCTTTTAACTTCTGACATGGAGTAGGCAGCATGCCAAGAGAAGGACTGGACTAGTCATAGAGCAATCCGTTGAGCTGTGGGCACTGAATTGAACACAAAATAAGCAGCGATCACAGATTCGCAGAGGATCCAAGGAGAAGAGAGAGCCGGCAGGTAATTGTCAGGTACCACAGCAAATACCAGTAAGGTGATCTTGGCCCCTCCTGTTTGCCAGGTCCAGGTTTGGGCATGTCAGTTACCTATACTACACTTATTTTTTTTTTCCCCCAGTGCTGCCATCTATATCTAATCTAATTTCATTATGCAGAACCCCATGGCTCAGAATCCCGGAATATCGGTGTCTTTAGTATTAAAAGACTCAATTAGCCCATGTGCACAGCGGGCTTCTCTTTCTTCCTCAAAAGGGCAGGACAACTTGTTTTTGTTGTTTTTTAATATATCCAAAAATAAAACTCATTACTCACATTTCCAGAGTTGGCCTGGTAAGAGTAAACGAACCAAAGAATCATAAAATGTTTGGATTACTCCATGTCTGCATCTCCAACATATAACATCCCTACCAAAGTGTCTATCCAGATTTTTCTTGGATATCTCAGGGCAAGGAACTCTTTACCTTCCAAGGTGACTCACACCATGGTTGATCATATTTAGAAGTTGAACAGTTTAAATCTGGACTTATTTATTGGTTCAATTACAAGAAGAAATTTACCACAGCAAGTTAGCACTTACCAATGATATCTGGGGGCTCCGTGTGGCTGCTGGCCTCAATGGATGCAAGTAGGATCTATGACCACAGAATATACCCCCACTCTCAACTTATATGTAAGTCCTTGGTCAGCAGAATGGATAGACAAAATTGTATGCTGAATAGTACACATCTATTGACAGGACTAGAGGAATATTTATAAATCATAGATTTAGGTATTGATGATAAAGGCTTATATGGGAATCTTTCCTTGGTCACAGAGAAGGGAGCTAGATCTGGTCTACTTTGATTTTGGCTTATAGGGGATCATGTGGAAATCAGGACAATATCACATTCTTGGAAATAAGATGTGCAGTTATTATGTCCTAGTTCCTTAGTCATTTTACAGGTTTTCCTCTTCTTTTTTGTCTTGAACCCATGTCTAGGTCAGAAAATCATAGAATTAAATTCCTAATACAGTTTTGGAACTGAAATTTTCCCAGAAGAAATCTTATCTGATTTTCTCATCCTAAAACTAGAAAACTGAGGCCTGGAAAAGGTAGGCAGCTAGCCCAAGCTCAAGAGCTCTCTTGAAATGAAGCCAGAACTAAAATAAGTCTCCCAGCTCCTAGTGGAGTGTTTTACTCTTTATTATCAATGATAATATGTTGAGTATGTACAGGGTGTGATGGTTTCTCTAACGTGCTTTGGAGCAAGAACTCTAGAAAGTTTTGTGGAACAGAGAAATGAACCAACCCTGTAGTCTCCCCAGGTGGTAACCTTTTGTAGTGAGGATTGCTAACAGGCCTTTTAAATGATCAAAACACAACAAATAAACACATGGCAAACACTGTCTGATTGTATCTGCATGCAAATAAATCAAAATGATCCCCTGATAAGATGCTAGTTATTAAGTATCTACTGTGATCTAGGCACTTTGCATACATTATTAGAGCTAATCTTCCCAATGACTCTCTAAGATTGGTGTTATTATGCTTGTTTTTCAGGTGAGTAAACTGAGGCTCAGAAGAACGATAGCCAATGTAGCAGAGATAAGATTTAGAGCCCAGTCTTCTGACCTCAAAATCTGCTATTTTTCACCATGTCTACCATCTTCTCTAGATTTCTCAAATGCATTCTGTACCCCACCCACCAACAAAGCCCAAACATTTTACTTGGCTGGTGCTGGTATGGAAAAAACTTGAGGCTTTTAAAAAATTCCATGGCTATTAGTTTAATTATCTCATCAGTCAATTAAGGAAGTATCTCCTTCATTTATTGGTGTGTTCTTCATATTTAATGCATAGTGTTAATGTATTAAATTAATAATATTGATGCATATTAAAACTGTAGTATCAGGTGTTAAGCGGCAATGTTTGATATATAAACTTAAATAAATAAATAACATTCTGAAATATTTATTTACCAGTCATAATTTTAAAAATTGTTTACACCAAAACATATTTATAGTAAAGACTATCTGCAAAATTTAAAGTCAGAACTTGTGGGGTATTTTGCAGTAATGCTAAGTCCAGCATTTGGTTATAAATTCTTTGCATACTTTTTTCTTTAATGTATACATCTTAAAAAAATATATTTTGATGTTTTAAATAGAAAATATGGATTAAATAAATATTTGCCTTAATAAAGAAAGAGCTACTTTCCAGGTTAGAGTAATACTTATATATCAACAATAGACCATGGGTTCTAATAGTTCCAATGGTCCGAAAGTAAAAGAAAATGAAACGTATGATTTTAGCAGAATCCTTCTATTGCTGCTGTTAAAATCTTGGGTGAAAGTCCATAAACAAAACATAATGGTCCATGGGGAGTTTTACTGCAGAGGGCAATTATGTGGCAGTTTAGAGAAGCCAGTCCTTGGGCTGATGAAAGAGTCATCTTGTGAATAAAGTTGTTATGAGATGTAAGATGTATGATTTATACTCTTGTTTCATACCCAAGTGATATGTAAGCATCTTCTCTTCCTTCTAAAACTCACAGAGAATTTTTCAGTTCAAATATACAAACAATTAGAGTCAGCAATAGAAGCACAATAAAAATAGCTAACCTCCAGTGAGTGCTTAGTACAAGCCAGGCACTGTTGTATGCACTTACAGCTATTAACTCTCAGTCTTCATAATAACTTGGTGCATAAGGAACTGTTATTATCTCTACTTTTACAAATGCCCAAGTTTGTACAGCTGCTACGTGAGGGAGTCTTTTTTCAGAGCGAGACAGCGGCTCCCGGGCCCGGGGTCTTTTTAACACAGTGCTTCACTGCCTCTATCAAGTCGTGGTCAGTGGACAGGTCTTCCACTCCAGAGACAGTAGCCCAAGTAGCAAGAGTGAAGTCTACTATGTGATAAGTGTTTGAGGAGGATCTTTGTGGTTTCTGCTACCTCAATGCCACCATCTTCCTTACCATAGGGAACTTCCTATTTTGATGGGTGAGTCATCTAGTTATTCTTCGTGATCTTCAGTTCAATTTCCTCTTTAAGGAGAAGCTTATTATGCTCAGAATTAGGCTTGTCTTACTGGTTACCTCTGAATATTCTGTTGATCACTCCCTGAGGTTGAATAATCTTTTCTCTGCCAACATCTACTCTTCCCTAAACTTGAAAAATACCAGTCAATTCTCATCTTCCCCAAATGTAAGTCCCCAAAGAACAGGACCCACGTCTGTTGAAAAATGAGTGAATGACTCACCTCTGTGGCCTTTCTTGTCTCACAGTCCCCTAGACATCTGCTCTAATATAGATCCTTTCAGTCACTGAACTCAGCAAACATTCATTGTGCAGTCACTATCGAAAGAGGATGTGAGGTCCTGCATATGGAGTGAGAACATTCATACTAGAAGATTCACACTTTCTTCATTCATCTGTTTGTTCATTCACTCAGTTAAGAACTTCCTGTGCCAAACACCTACAATAAGTGGAGGCATGGATGTTAAGAATTAAGGATTTACACTGGAAATTCCTGGTTTCCAATTTGACTTCATCACCTAATACCTGTGAACTCAGGCAACTTTCTTAACCTCTCTGGGCCTCTGTTACATCATTTACAAAATGAAAAATACCAGTATCAACAGCCTTAGTTAGCTGTGATGGTTAAAAGAGATCATACATGTTAAGTGTTTGATAAATGTCATCCGTTAGCTATCAGGCATAATCCTTGTTCTCAAGGAACCAACACACTCAGGAGAAGACAAATTATTAGAATATGAGGTACAAATAAAAATGATATGGGGCTGGGCACAGTGACTTACACCTGTAATCTCAACTTTGGGAGACTTAGGTGGGAGGATTGCTTGAGACCAAGAGTTCAAAATCAGCCTGAGAAACACAGTGAGACCCCATCTCTAAAACAAAAAATATTAACCAGGCGCGATGGCACATGCCTATACTCCCACCTGCTCAGGACTCTGAGATGGGAGGATCACTTGAGACCAGGAGTTTGAGGCTGCAGTGAGCCATGATCATGCCACTGCACTCCAGCCTGGGTGACAGGGTAAGACCCTGTCTCTAAAATAAATAAATAAATAAATAAATAAATTTTTTTTTTTTTAGAATGGTAAGTGGTGCTCAGATTAAGGTTGAGATGACTTACAACAGAGAAAATCAAGGAAGACTTCCTTTTCGAAGGAGGCTGCATTTGAGCAGGTCTGCACACACAAACATGCAGAGGACAGGCATTCCAGGAGTTGGAAATGCCCCAACAAACAAGTGGAGGCATTAAAGAGTAAGTTCATGTTCTGAACTCCTGAGTCACTGGGTGATTAATTTGACAAAAGTATAGGAGACATAAAGGGGATAGACTGAGCCAATCCTAGAGAAAAGAGTTGGAAATATCTTGGTGAGTACCAAAAAACTAGTTGAGCAGTTTGGGTTCCATACAAACGGGCCAGGCATGTAGCTGTACATTTATGTGCATTATTCACTAGTTTCTTTTGTGTTTTCAACTGTGGATGGGTGTGGACATCTGTATTCTCACCTTTAGATTTTAAGTCATCTTTTCCTTCATGTTTGGGGGATTTGATCGCCTCCCAGTGTGTTTAACCATCCATCATATCACCTGAGCGATTAGTAGCCCTATGAAGAAGGCTCATGGTGGAGATGAGCCCATTTTACCAATGAAGAAATTCACATGGAGGGGTGAGATAACCCGTCTGTGCCAACAGCTGTTACTTGAATGGGTTGGGGTGTGAATTTCATGGCTCCTGATTCTAAGACCCTTTCTGATTTCTGAGGTGGAGGGATGCAAGCCCACTGTGAGAGGGAAGCTGAGGCCATGTTTCCTTAGTGGCAAAGAAGAGAAATTTTGACAACAGGGCCCTCCAGCTTGGGGTTGCTTCTGCCACCACTGGCTACTCTCTTTTGCTGTGATTTGCAGCAATGAGTGCTATGCAAAATGAAATTAGCTATAGATATTTCCTTCCTCTCCTGGGTGGCCTACTGGGTACCTTTCCTCTGGCTATACCTCAGGTTTCTTAAAGGGCTTCGAAAGAAATTGTTATTGACTGAACTTTGGAGTTATCTATGATGAAAATCCAGTCTCTCATTTCTTTCATCCTCCATGGAAGAGTTGGGCTCTTAACGTGAACCTTGGGAAATCAGAGGTCCAGTTTGCTTTATTTAGATTTCAGGACACTAGATTTTTTTTGTTTGTAAAGAGTTCAAAGTTCTACTGAAGATAAAAGTATCCTATGTCCCAATGTCTTGACCAATTTAAGTAATTCATCTTCCTCTGCTCCAACTCCTAATTTCATATTCCCTGAAGCTGGACATTCTTCCTTATTCCTTTCCTTAAGCAGTTATATAAAAGAGCAGTTTGGGTAAGAACCAATTTTTAAGCATACCCCCACAGGCAAGTTGTTTGAGTGTAAATTATCTACATAAAATAATTTAAGTATATAGGTAATTATCTAACAATTTATCCGGAACTTTGTGAAGTCTAAAAAGGAGGCTCTACAACTATGTGCTCTGTGTTGTCTAAAGTGTGAACAGAAGTCCTTGCACATAGTAAGCGACCACTTATTTTTGGTAATTGAATTAATAATTGTGCGTGTGTTTCTCTGTGTGAAGTGTAGAGCTACAGGCTGTGATCCCTTACAATGGTTTCTTTAACTTAAGTTTTCTTATGCATTCCTGCCTGTTCCCCTCCCGCCTTCTGCCCACTACACACAAACAGACACACAGACACACATATACACACATCCATTCGTTAGCTTTAACATTTTGCCTATGTTCTATTGTGCCGAATACCTTGATTGAAGGCCGTTCAAGACCTTTTGAAATATGTTTTTTATTTATACCTTATTCAAAATATATTCAAAATAGTTATATTCAAAAAATAACACATATATTCAAAATATATATTGTATTTTATATTCAATATGTATTATATAATATTATGATTATATTAGTTATGATAGTATAAACAATAAAAAATATATTGTATTTTTTGTGAATATACTAAGGAAAAAGTTGTTTATTTTTTATTTTTTACAGAGGTGCTATAAAATAGCAAGAACATCACACACACTAAAAACTTATCTCTTTCATTTAACAGTTATGTGATCTTAGTCAAGTTTCTCAGATGCTTTGGGCTTTAGTTTCCTCATCTCTAAAATGGAGATAACAATGAAGAATTAAATGAGATCCTGAGAAATAAAATACTTATCCAATCTCTGGCAAGTGCTCAGTAAATGTTTGTTAAGATGACAATAGTGATTCTTTTTTGTCTAGATGAAAGAAATGATATGATAATATTATAAGCTGTAAATTAACTTCCTCTCTTGTGGTAAGAGATCCGATATAAAATCCAATAAAATATTTTAATTATTCATGCATTTATTATTCATAGATTATTTATTTAACTAAAGTATCTGAGAAGGCTTACAATAAAATAGTATAAACAATATTATAGTCAACATTTGGATTAGTAAAAACATAAGTCAATCGTTGAAACTTAATATTTATATAGTCATTTACAGACCACCTGAGGTATTTTCAAACATTATTTTAATTCTTAATTTTCACAACAACTACGTTAGGGAGGTATTATAATTTATCCTATCTGAGAGGGAGTGAAGTAACTTGTCCTACTTCTCTCTGCTTATATGTGGTTAAGGATGCAGAAATGTTCAGGAGCCCAGGGTCACAGTGTTATCTCTCTCAAATAAAAGAGCTAGGACTCAGTTACTCCTTGGTGTTCACTGAAACCACTGGGTTCTCTTTTCTAAGGTCAAGGCTATACTGAAAAGGGAATAAGGCAATAACCAACTCTGGCACTACATAGGTCTGATTTAAATCCTAGCCCTACTGCTGTCTAGGTGTTATGACCTGAGGCAAGTCACACAGTTCTCTGAGCTTTAGTCGACTAGTCTATTAGATAGAACAATGACACCTCATTGATTATTGTGAAGTTTGAATAAGACAGTGCTTACTATGGGGACAGACATGTAGTGCACTGGGCACTTGTGTATGTTGGGCTATTTACAAGTCCGACTTTGGCTTTGAAGGCCCTGGGGCTAAAGAGTCTTGACTGTCAGAAGGTATGATGCCGGAAGAAGGTATGTGTGTTGGGAGAGAGGGATGTCCAAAAGGAGGAAAATCAAGGTAAACAGAAAGAAGGGGAGCTTATGAAAGTGCATTGGAGTCTGTGGCTTCCCAGCCCATTGGACCTGGAAAGTAGACCACAGAGTATTGGAGAAGAATAGAATGGGAACGAGGAGATATGAGTTCTAGATACAGTGTTGTTAATTCAATCACGCGACAGCAGATTCCTCTGCTTTCTGAGCCTCAGTTTATTGTCCAGAAAAAAGGTGGAGGCATCAGAGAATCTGATCTCTAAGGTTTCTTTCAGGTTTTATATTCTGTCACAAGTTCCAGGAAGCCAAGGTTTGGCAAGGGTCATAAAAAGGCTGAACCCAGAAGTTGTGGGTGTGTCTATTTTGGTTCATAAATGCTAATTGATTTGAAATATGAAATACTTTACATTTTGTGTCTAAACAAGTTTTTACCTTAGTTATATTCAAACCCTAAGAAAATAAAGGTTATTATTCACCTTGATTCCATTCTATATCTTATGTATAGCAACAAACTGGAAAAAAAAGTCATCTAAATCAGGCAAGAGTTGGATTTACCAGCAACTCTCAGTCTTCATGTGCCATAATAAGGGAACAAGTTGGATCAAAAGATTTCCAGCTGTGCTGTCACCTTAATGATCAGACTAGATCAGCTAATTATGAGAATGTCTCAGTGATAGACAGCAGGGCTCCTATCAAAACAAAGAGCGAAAAGAAAGAGAAGGAGCAAGAAGGAAGAGAGAGGAGGGTGTGAAGGAAGAAAAAGTAGACAGAAAAAGGGAAGAAGGAATTGACGTGGATGGCAATTCAGGGTTTACAAAGCACCTAAGCAAAGTAATATATCCCATCTTAATTCTCATAAACACCTCATAATTATTACACAATTGCAGAAGAGGAAACAAAAGCTCAGAGAACTGAAGTGATTGCCACAGGCGAAATGAATTGACTCATTTTCTTTTGACATATCACCTTCTGTATTGTAAAAGAGTTCATGTGCATGGTCTCTGAGGATAAGACCTGTATTACATTCAGGCCTCTTCTCCCTGCAGAATCTGAGGTTCAAAATCCTACACATATTAGGTACTCAGTAGATGTGTTTTGGACAAATGAGCATATCTGCAGAAATAGATTTCTTTTTTTTTTTGAGATAAAGTTCCACTCTGTCACCCAGGCTGGAGTACAGTGGTGTGATCTCAGCTCACTTCATCCACCACCTTCTGGGTTCAAGCGATTCTTTTGCCTCAGCCCCTCGAGTAGCTGGGATCACAGGCATGCACCACCATGCCTGGCCAAGTTTTTGTATTTTTAGTAGAGACAGGGTTTCTCCATGTTGACCAGGCTGGTCTTGAACTCTTGACCTCAGGTGATCCACCTGCCTCAGCCTCCCAAAGTGCTGGGATTATAGGTGTGAGCCACCGTGCCCAGCCCCAGAATATATCTTAAAGTCAGATGTTATAGAGCTGGAATTCTTTCTCCCCTGATTTCATTCTTTTGGTGATGGGCAGGATGTAGCTGGGACTGTCTACCCAGACATGACCACTCATCTTTTCAGGAATCAGTCTAAGAACTCAGATAAAGGCTTTTAGTCATTTATTGAGCAATTTCATGGAGCCGTTTTGAACTCCATGAGTTATGAGAATTAAGATGGGATATATTACTTTGCTTAGTTCATGAGAGTCACTTTGAGAAACTCTCAAACCGGTTATTTTATGCCATGAGGTGGTTAGGCAGGAATTGTTTGTGACTCATACTCTGCAGAAGAGAAAACTGTGGTCTGAGGAAATTAAGTGGCTTGTTTGAGCTCACCCAGTGTGGAGTGGTTGAGCCTGGATTTGAAATCTTCCACCGAGGCTCTGGGCCCTGTTCCCAGAGTTATTACTCTGTGTACATCTCTGGCACCTCCTGATATCTCAGCCAGCTAAACAGAAATGCTGCCTGCCTGAGCCCGAGCCATCTGGTATTGTTAACACTCATAGAATCAGGATAATATAACAAACAGCCTTACAATCTAAAGAAAATGCTTTACATCAGTATAGTCACTGTTGGATGACATAGTTACTTAGCACCTCTGTCTGTAAAATTGTTTAAGTTTCTCAGGAGAAAAAGAAAGCCTAAGTCATTTGGACTCTACAACTTGGTAGAAATGGCCCCATGAGGGTGTGACAGGATAAGACTCCTCAATCTACTGTACTTTTTCCAGTTGACTGCTCTGTCGACCCTTTGGCAGCGCCCAGAAATTTGCCATGTTGACTATGATCTCAAGGGGATAGTTGATTTTTAAGGTCATTATTTTTATATCTGAGAAAACAATAAATGTTTCCTAATTTGAGTTATTCCATCAGAGAACATACATGTGTTGCCCCCCAAAATAAAATAACTATGTATAAAAATATACAATATTTGTCCTTTAAAAAAGAAATGTTAAAGTGGACAAAAGATACATTCCAAAAATAGAGTCATCATGTGAGAAAAGCAGCTCACTCTGAATATTCATTCAATAAATATTTATTGAATGCCTACAATATGTCACAGATACTTCTAAGCACTAGAGACAGAAAAGGGACAACATCTCTGAACTCATAAAGCTTAATTCTAGTGAGAGGAAACACAAGAAAGACACGAATAGGAAATAGAACAGGGTCTGCTAAATGCTGTGCAGAATAGTTTAGGAAAAGGAGATAAAGAGCTACGGGACAGAGGGGATGATATTTAGTATATGTGATATTTGAGCTGAGATCTGAAGGATGGAGCACACCTGTGGCTATCTGGGAATAAGTGTCCCAGACAGAGGGAACATGGCTTGAAAAGGTCTTGTGGTTGGAGTAGGCTTGGGTGTCTTTAGAACAGAAAGGAGGCCAGGGTGACTGGAGCAGAGAGTGGGAGGTGAGGGGCTGGAGGCAGCAAAAGGGCCTGTCGGGCCTCACGGGTCTAGATGGGACTATGGCTCTGACTCTCGAGGAGGTAGGGAGCACTGGAGGGTTTCGATCTGATCACCGTGGCTGCTCTGGAGAACAGACTTGGAGGAGTGATCAGAGGAGGAGGGTGGGATGGAGTGAGGAGAAGGGAGATGGATTAATAGGCCAGGCCAAGAGTTTAAGCTAGAAATGACTGTGGATTGGACCATAATAGTCTGTACTATTGGCGCCAAATAAAGAGAAATGATTGGGATATGTTTAGGGATAACTTAAAGGGTTGAATCATGAGAGAGAGAGTTTAAGGAAGTTTAAACTCAATTTAGTTATGTGATTGTTTCTACCGCTCTAGAGTAATGCAAATAAACATTCTCTTTGATAAATATATAGGCAGTTTTTCCTTCCAGCTGTGGAAAATAATGTTCCATATGACTTCTCTTAGGTTTTTGTTTTGCTTTGTATGTTTTGTTTTTTGCTTTTTGTTTTTTGAGACAGGGTCTCACTCTGTTGCCAACGTGCGATCACAGCTCACTGCAGCCTCGAACTCCTGAGCTCGAGGATCCTCCCACTTCAGCCAGTGCGCACCACCATACTCAGCTAACTTTTGTTTGTTTGTTTGCTTTTAACTTTTTGTGGAGAGAGGATCTTGCTTTGTTGTCCAGGCTGGTTTTGAATTCCTGGGCTCAAGCAATCCTTCCTCCTTGGTCTTCTAAAGTGCTGGGGTTACAGGCATGAGCCACTGCACCCGGCTGGCTTCTCTTAGTTCTTAATGACTTGAATCATTAAATGAGAGGTGAGCTAAATAATTTAGCTGATTCTTAAGTGTTAAGAGAAGCAAAAGAAAAATTCCTTAGGACTTCACAGAAGTTAATGGTAGAGTACATTACAATCAGAAAAACTGAAATTCTTTCAGCCACATCAATATTACAGTCTTAACCTATCTAAGAAGCAGAAGTTGTTAAACTTGGAAGAGATCCCACTTTGTAGGTGAAGAAACTGAGACACACAAGGGAGATAAACTGTCCAAGTTACATGAAAGTTATTGAGTTTGGACCAGAATCTGATTCTCAGTTTCACATTTGCCTTCTCCATTAGAAGTTTTCTTCATAAATACAAAAGTTGAACAGCCCTAATATGAAAATCTGAAATCTGAAATGCTCCAAAATCCAAAAGTTTTTGAGCACTAACATGATGCCATGAGTGGAAAATCCAACACATCAGTGTTTAACACAAACTTTATTTCATGTGCAAAATTATTAAATATATTGCATAAATTACCTTTAGGTTATGTGTATAAACATAAATGAATTTTGCATTTAGACTCGGGTCTCATCCCCAAGATAGCTCATTATGTATATGCAACTATTTCAAAATCTGAAGAAAAAAAATTTTAATCCAAAACACTTCTGGTCCCAAGCATTTTGGATAAGAAATACTCAACATGTGCTTTGTTTCTGATATATTAGAGGGTTTCAAGTATATCATTTAGAGCTGCTGGCATTAAGAATCACAATCTTCTCCATTTGTTTAGCACCTAACAAGGATTCCCATGCACCCTAGTCTGGTGTCACCATCCCGTTTCCTTGCACTCCTCTCTCTGTCTCACACATTGCCTCACACAGACCCGTGGGAATGGAAGCTCTTCTGCTCTGTCTGCTCTTTCTTTTGTCTTCTTTTTTGTTTTGTTTTGTTTTTTTGAGATGGAGTCTCCTCTGTCACCCAGGCTGGAGTGCAGCGGTGCAATCTCGGCTCACTGCAACCTCCACCTCCTGGATTCAAGCAATTCTCTTGCCTCAGCCTCCCGAGTAGCTGGGACTATGGGCACACACAACCACATCCAGTTTTTTTTTTTATTATTATTATTAGTAGTAGAGACATGTTTCACCATGTTGGCCAGGATGGCTCAATCTCCTGACCTCTTGATCTGCCCGCCTCGGCCTCCCAGAGTGCTGGGATTACAGGTGTGAGCCACTGTGCCCGGCCTCTGTCTGCTCTTTCTTTGGGACTCTGCTTGATAGTTTTATCCCCTCACTTCCCAGAAATGGAGAAACTAAGCAAATAATTTCTGGATGTTCTGATGGGTCAGGAGGACCCTCAAATTGTAATGTTTTATTTCCTCACAAAAAAGATTTACATTTTCAAATCTTGGAATTTCTAAATGTGATTTCATTCTATTATTTTATATTTTCTCATGCATTTGTTTACTGAGGCAGGAATACAGTATATATTCAAATGTCAAAAATGCATAGGATTCTTTCTTATGTCTATGATAGCACAACTCTGAAATGAAAAGCATGAAAACAAGGATCAACTGCTTGGAAAGGCACTAGCAAAGCTAGACCCAGCTCTAAAGCTCAGTGGCCTTGTCATGTCCATCAAGGCCATTTTCCTTCAGGGTCTCCACCTTTTAACCTGTGAAATGAAGGAAACAGGAGGTGAGGGCCCTAATGCCAGGATCTGATGGGGGAATCTCAAAGACTCATTCCCATGCCAGATCTTTTTTTCACGACCTCAGGTCCTTTTCTAGTCCCTTCTTCATCCTACAATTCCAACACCCTCCTTCATAGTTTCAAATTCTGCAATTCCCATTCAGGTCAATAAATATTTACAGACCAATAAATATTTCTTTTTATTGCTTCTCAGTGCCCAGGACAGCACTGAGAAGTCCTGGGCACAGTGAAGCAGTAAAACAGAAACATAAGACATCATTTCTTTCCTTAAGAAAAACTAATTGAAAAGAGAGAACTGTTTGCATTAGTGAAAAGTTGGCATTATAGTTTTTTATAAAAACGCAGTTTTAGTGTCTTTGTGCACTTTTAGTAATTCAAAATAAGCCCACAAAGCACTGCTTAGGAAAGCACTTAGAGGAATGCTTTAATTAATCCACTGAAATTCTTTGAAATGAACAAATCAAGGGCTTCTTTGTAAATGGGAGGGATCAGAGACTTGGAAAACAATTGATTCTCTTAAATATTTGAAACATTTTTGTCATAGTTTCACAATATTAATTTGTCCTATTATAGGAGAAAAATGTTTTTAAAAAGTCTAGAAACTTTCTGAAGGATCACATTTTCAGAATGATTGGAATCCAAAATCTGAATGAAAAGTAGAATCCCTCCAGTGAAATGCTTTGTTGTTCATTTCTGCTTGTCAAAATTCTAACCATCTTTGATGGTCGAATTCTAGTATTACCTCATTCACAATAATAATAGTAAGTCTCTTTAAGTTTGTGTGGTTGACCATCTGGCCTGCCTCAGAGCACTCATCACCTCTTTCCTTGCAATAACAATTTGTGTATCTGCCATCTTTTGCCCTGGGCTGGGCTCCCTGAGAGCTGGCAGCATGTCTACATCACCTGCTAGGACTATGCCTTGTAAGTAGCAGGTTTCTGCGTGATGTTAGAGCAGTGGTCAGGTTGCCATTCTGTGATAGATTACTCTATCCATTAGAAAACAGATTCACCTGTTCTAACAGAGACCCAAAGTAAAAATGGCTGAAATAAGGTAGATATTTCTTTCTTGTTTACATTAAAAAATCACCCACCAGGAGACAAGGGCTCATAGAGTAGCTCTGAAGTGTGGGGAAGCGAAGTTCCTCCTAACTCGTTGCTGTATGTGATCTACTTGATATAAAATGGACTCTCTACCATGTCTCTGTTCCAGTCCATTGGAAGGAGGACAAGGGGAAGTGGAGGCCTCCTCTTTCTACTTCAGGCACAACTGGGCAGTTGTATGCATTGCTTCTACTCACATTCCATGGAGAACTTTGTCTTATGGTTCTGCCTACCCAGTGGTGTGCTGGAGCCCTGTCCTAGGGTTGTGTGAGAGTGGAGTGGATCATGAGTCATGTGATAGCTTGAAATCTGCCACGGGAGAATTAACACCATAGAATTGGCAAGTGCTACATCTTATTTTTCTTCCATGAGAGCTGGTTGTTAAACATCTATCAGCAATCCACTTCACCTAGCTGCAAAGTAAGTTGAAACATAGAGTTGTTGTTGTTTTTTATGGATAGCTAGATATCTAGCTAACAATTCTGTATTTAGAAGCAACAGGTTGTACTTCTATAGAAGAAGCTAAGAATGGATATTTGCAAACAATTAGAAGTCTCTATAAACATGACATTATTTGGAAACAGAGAACATTGGAAAACCCATGCATTTTACCATGAGAGAACAGATATATCTACACCTATGTATACATGGAGATTAATTGCTGTTGTCATCCAATGGTGAAGTCTGTGCTAAAGAAAAGTTAAGCTTAGTCTGTGTGGGCTCAAGGTACATACCTCTAGATAGAGGTTACATGAGCCAAATTCTGTTCCTTATTGACTATAAGCACCGTCTAGAAATGCAGCTTTGGTTCATATCACTGCAGGTGTCCACGCAGGAACTGAATCATTTATGGGGTTTCCATAGAGGAGATTCATTCTGACTGAAGGTTACCCTTGCCATTTCCAAGTCTCTCTTTATCCTTCAGATTTCAAGGATGCTTTTCCCGACCTCTGAGATTCTCATGGCTTCCAGGACTTTCCTTTGCTCCACCTACCAGTTTGTAATTGTTAGGATAATGGTCCAGTTAATGTCAGTCTCCTCAACTATACTGTAAAACCAGCAACTGTGTTGCTTTCTTACCATTGTGTCTGCTGCACAGAGCAAAGTGTGTGACCACAGTGGGCACTCATTAAATATGCACTGAATGAAGGATGGTTGCTGTGAGAGAGCAGTGTGAAAGTCCTTGTAAACTGATCATGATAATTATTATATCTAAATTAGACATTTAGATATAAAACAGAACGGAAAACAGGTGAAGGAAGTGGCAGTAAATACCACCAGTCATCTAGGGGGAACTGAATTTGATACTAGGCTTCTTGGAAACTAAGCACAAAAAGAGAACATGTTGTTAGTAATTTGTTTTTCTAAAGGGATAAAACTTATGGAAATCATCTAAAGAAGTCAATTCCTGGTGATTTATTAAAATTAGATTATTGCTTATTTCCAGTTAATATTTAATATGATTAAATATCTCTTAACTTGAAAGAAAAGGAGGAAGAAGAGAAGAAGGAAGGAAGGAAGGAAGGAAGGAAGGAAGGAAGGAGGGAGGGAGGGAGGGAGAGGGAGGTAAGGGAGGAGGGAGGGAAGGAAGGAAGGAAGGAAGAAAGGAAGGAAGGAAGGAAGGAAGAAAGATGAAACAAAACCTTCCTCTACTGGCCTCCAGCAATTATCCTACTACCCAAATTCCTTCATAGATTGTCTGTACTTACTCTGTCTACTTCCTTACCTCCTATTCATGTTTGTTTTGCTCCTACCTTCACCAGTCTGTCAGAGCTGCCATCAAGAAGGGCAACAGTAAATTTGTCCTGGCTCTATCTCTGCTTCGATCTGTATTACAGTAGACATTTCTTAATTATTTGAAATTCTTGATCCTGACTAGATCATGTCCCTTAGTTCTGTCACATCAAATTTCACTGGTTCTCTTCTTGTCTTTCTGGATGTTCTTTCTCAGTCTCTTTTAAGGGCTGCTTGAGCTGTTATTCTATTGAATGTTGTTCCTCCGGTTTTAAAAATATTTTCTTTGACCCTTTCTCACTATACAAGTTCTCTCTTAAAATGTTATATACTCTTTTGGTTTTAATTACTCTCTTGATTCTAATGACTCCCAATTTTAGATTTTTAGACTAGATTGTCCATCTGAATTTCAAACCTATGTGTATACCTTCCTCCTGGGTATCTCATAAGCACCTTGAATTCAGCATGCCCCAAGCACAGCCAATATTCCCCCCTCTCCTTAACCTTTTATTCCTCCTGTGTTTCCATCTCAAGGAAGGGCCCTGCCTTCCCCCAGCCTGTCTCTCAAGGCAGAAACCTTGCTATTGTCTTTAACCCTCCCTCGCTGTGACTCTCCATCCCTAAGCACTCAGCCACCAAGTCCTATCAACTCTACTTCCTGAATCTCTCTCAAATTTGTCTACTGAACCCTATCCCCAGTGTCACTGCCTACCTAACTGCCGTTCCCAGGATTGCTGCCACAGCTCTTAACCCAGCTCCCAGCCCTGGGTTTGCTTTCCTTCTGATTTCCCACAAACCACCGCAAGTAGTCTTTCTAAAGCACACTCTAAACGTATATTTGTCCTGCTTAAAACTTTTTTTTTTTTTTACATGGCCTTCAGGATAAAGCCCTGACTCTACAGTGAGGCTTCGGTGGCCCTGCCTGATCTTATTTCTGCTCATTTTCCAGCCTTATCTTCTCCTTTTCCCAAACCTCACTCCTAACTTCACTCTCCCTGCAGCTGAACAGTATCTGCTTACCAGGACACCTGGACCTCTCTTGCCTGAGGTCATTGCATGTGCTGTATCCATCCCTCCACATTTGTTCTGGATTACTTCAATCATTCCTTCACTCTCATCTTAGAAGTAACATCATTTGTTTATTCATTCAACAAATATTTACTGAGCAGCTACTATGTGTCAGGCACTTATAGTGCAACAGTGAGCAAGAAACACATGGTCTTTGCCCTAAGAGGCCTTCCTTGACTTTCTAAGACTGAGTTGTTTTCCACAGAACACAGTCCTTACCCCACATGGCACTGTCTCCAGTGTATTTTAATGACTTTTAAACCAGTGTCAACCAACATTTTATGTAAAGGGACAGATAGGAATAGTCAACATTTTGGTCTTGCAGGACATAAGGTCTCTGTTAGAACTATTCAGTTCTGCAGTTGTGGAGGAACAGTGGCTAACAGATCATACATAAATGAATTGGCATGGTGTATTCCAATAAAACTTTATTTATAAAACAAACAGTGATCCAGAGATGGCCCATTGGCCATAGTTTGCTGACCCCTGGTCTAAATAGCTAAACTAGGGTGTTTTTATTTACCTTTGCATCCACAGTGCAAACATAGTATTTGACATAGGGGCTTCTCAATACAAGTTTGTTGGATGAATAAGTGAATGGTAAATGAACAAATTAGGCTGGACCTGTTTGTTCTTTTTCCTCTGTGGCCATATCTTCTTGGTCACAATATGCTCCATATTTATTCTGTGTAGTCAGTGACACCCCCTCCCCTCACTTCAAATAGTTTTCATCTACTGTGTTCATCTAAACATTTGTGTTAAGCAAATACCATATCAGAAATGTGGGTTACTTTGGTGGTAGTCATTGAGATTTAAAGCCTTTGTTACTACCCCTCAAGCATTCCCCACAGCATCGTGTTTGCTTTTCTTTTAGGTATGGTAGTTAAATTTTGTACTGTGTAGTTATGCTTCATATATTGATTATAGACTTTAGTAATTCTGTGTGCATATAGATGTATTCATTCCTTTGTTGCATAAATATTTATTTAAATCTACCTTAAAATCTTTCTGGAGCATGTAGGATATTATAAACAAACCTCAATTAAATCAATGTGTAAAGCACTTATTACGTACAAGGCATCAGGAGAAATTTTAGTGTGCAGTGGGGACAAAGATAATTCACATAAGGTATTGTCACTAAGGGGCTTATCTAGTGGAAAGGAGGTAAGAATGTAAACAAATGATTATAATACAATGTAGAAAGTGTTAACCTCTTTAAGAAAGGAATCAGAAAATCTTAGGAATTAAAATTATCTTGGGCCAAAGAGATCAAAAAAGGCTCAGAGGGAGAAGTATTTGATCTGGAAATGAAAAGGTAGGTATGGTAGGTATTCAGGATACTAATACGATACCAAAGGGTCTTCGAGACAGAGAAAAGTATAGGCACATCCACAAGTTACTAGAAAGCAAGTTTTAATGAAGCTACAACCAGGGACTGGCTGATAAAAGTGAAGCCAAATCCCTTCAAGAAGGTGCCAAGTCCATTCTGGTCTGGAATGCATTGATAATTGGGACATTATGCTCAGAGACTCCAAATTGACATTCTGTCGTCATCCCTCTTGGAATAGAAACTCTGATCCTTTAAAGTAATTAGCACCAATTTGGAGCATGTGTGCAAAAATAAATCACCAGTGTCCAAAAACAGATACATTAGGTTCAATGGTTACGAAGCAAATGTTCTTATTAGCTCCGCCTACATAAACAAAATCAGAGGTAATTAGCATTTAAAAATAGAAAAGACAAGAAGAGATCACAGTTCCCACTGGAAAATTATTATTTATATAAAGGTCCACAATGCTGACACACACGACTTGCCCTTCCTGGTCTCAGTCCTGTTTTTCAATGGCTACAGGATCAGTTTTCTTTCTCGAGGGAAAGGAGAAGAAACTGTGATTCTGTGCCTTTCAAACGTCTTGGTTGAAATTGAAAGGTGTGTGTTCTCCACTGAACAAAAAAGTATCTTTGCTCCGTCTCCTCCTCCCTACCTCTTCATTGTGCCTCATCCCATCCTCTTCTTGGGTGAGGAGTTTGCTGTGTCTCGAGATTGTGAGCAGAATCCGCCTCCAGATTGCGGGAAATACTATTGACCTTTGCACACAAGACACCCACCTGTTGGAGAAAGCGTCAGTAGCCCACACGGAAAGGCAGCAGCTCTCATTAACTCACCTGTGCCCACTTCGAAGTGGCCCTTGACATCTTCTCTAGAACATGTTACATCTTTTCAAGGACGAAGTCTCACTGTTGGCGTTAGGTGTCAGAATGGGGAAGTGAAATGGCCATGGAGCTCCTGAGAAGCTGAGGAGGAGACATGGGCATGTTTGGCATAACAAAAAGAGCACTGACCAATGGCCCAACAAGCCTCTGAGTCCCAGCTGTACCACTGACATAGTCTGTAACCTTGGTCAAGCCACGTGCTTTTTCTGGGTCTCAGTTTCCTTAGGGCTAAACTGGATCATCCTCTTCATCCTCTTGCTCTAGGATGCCATACAGATTTCTACCCTTTTAAAGACATAACTTCAGTCTTTTATCTGCCTTTCTCCATCTGCTGTCTTGGAAAGATGTGGTGAATAGCATGATTTGCGGTGGGGAGGGTAAGACTTGCACATTTCTCTAGTCCTCAGTTATAAAATGTGTGAAAATATGCCCCACACTTCCTTCCCCAAAAGACTGTGGCTTCACTAACACAGGACAAATAAACCTGGAAGACACAGAAGGTCCTCTTCGCGGGGTCGTGGTAGAATCCAACAAATCACTATCAGTCCTAGAAGCAAACGTCACATTTAAAGCTGAGGGGAACTTGGAATATAATTGAGGACTAAAGAGAAAGGACTTTGCTCAAAGTGGCATGTTAAAGGCAGAACCATGTTTCTAACCTTTTGGTTCTAAATCATCTTTCTAGCATTTTGTTCTTCTGGCTTTTGGATGTCTAACCTTGAATTGGGGCTGAGGAATTGATTGGCATGCATCCACTTTAAGTAAAATTATCAGTGGCATTGGAATGTGAGAGTAGACCACTCCACTGGATGGATTAAATCTTTGACTCTTAGTTTTTTTAGGGTTTAATTCATTTTTGTGCCTTTTTTCCAAATTATTTGTGGGTTTTTCCTTTTAATTAATACCAGTCCCTCTGGCTACCTTGCACACCTGCTAATGGTTGGGTCTTTTTGTTTGTGCAACAATTGAAGACTTGGCTCAAATATCTTCTCTGAGTATTTAACCGTCTTCCACAGTCAGTCTATATTCCATGGTACTTCATCTGTATTTTCCTTAATAATTACCTCAAGCTTTTCTAAGGTCCATCTCCTCTGTTAAGTTGTCAGCCCTTTGAGAACTGGGAACGTCTTCATGTCCTTGTTTCCAATGCCAGAAATGCTCTTCAGTTATGCTTATTGAATGAACGAAT
Source organism: Rhinopithecus bieti (assembly GCF_001698545.2). Classification (NCBI taxonomy): domain Eukaryota; kingdom Metazoa; phylum Chordata; class Mammalia; order Primates; family Cercopithecidae; genus Rhinopithecus; species Rhinopithecus bieti. The sequence goes on from NW_016805666.1 coordinate 1,384,546, forward strand.
AGAAGAAATAAGAACATCATCTGTAACCTGATTATACCCTAGGAGCCCCTCAGAGTGACAGCAAACATAGCAGTGGCCTCCACTTCATTCTTTATCAAGAATCAAGAAAGGTCGAAGAATGGCCAGCTCTGTCTTGGCTGTATCTGATCTCTTATGTTGTTATACCTATGAATGAGTGGCACTCATCCGTGACTACCCAAGTGTAGGCTGAGTATACAGAGTGACCCGGCCTAGGCTCAAGAGGTGAAGGAAAAGAACAAAAAGACAACTTGCAAACTTTGGGTTGCCAGTCTCAGCATGAGGGCCTCCCAGAGCTAACCCCCAACTGGCTTTGGCTATGGGCCCGGGTCTGTTCTCTGGGCACCAGCATTGGTCAACTTGGTTATTGCGAGTAGAATGTGACAAGGGTCAGGCACCAGGGGTGGTACCTGAACTGTTTTGGAAAGAGTGAAAGACAATGTGGTCTCTTTGCTCAGACACTTGAAGGAGGAGAGAAGGGGAAGATTATACAAAGAGACATTTGAATTCTATCCAATATGGCAGGCAGAAAAGCAAAAGAGAGGGTTCTGAAATATCGGTGAAAGATTGGAGAAAGAGGGCGAATCCAGAGTGAGGGTATTGGAATAAGGAAGACAGAGGTGAAAAAGACAGAACAAATAAACATGAGAAGGAAGAGGGAGGAAGTAAGGAGGAAGGGAGGAAGGAAAGAAGAAAGAAAGGAGGAAGGGAAGGAGGGAAGGAGGAAGATAGGGAAGGAGGGAGGGAGGAAGGTAGGGAAGGAGGAAGGGAGAGAGGGAGAAAAAGGGAAGGAAGGGAGGGAGGGAGAAAAAGGGAAGGAAAGGAGGGAGGGAGGAAGGGAGGGGAGGAGGAAGGAAAGAAGGAAGGGAGGGAAGATGGAAAGGAGGGAGGGAGAGAAGAGAGAAGGAAAGGAGGAAAGGGGGAGAGAGGTCAGTCAGTTACAATGAGAAAAAAGAAAAAAATCAGCTAGGGAGAGGGTGAGAGAAAAGTTTGGAGAGAAAAAAGAGAAGTAGAGAGCCATGAGGACAAGACTCAGGACAACTTAAAATGTGCCAGACCTGCTCAGCTCCAGAAACTTCCTTTTGTAAGCCTGGCACGGGGAAGATCTGTGCACAGAGGAAAATGTGCTGACTCCTGCCCAGGGCCTGTCAGAGGATAGAAACAGATCAATTAACCTGGGTGGGGCTCTCCTGCCAGTGCTCAGGGCCTGGCCAAGTCAGACCAAGCCAAGGACTCTCACGTGATCATTAGGCTATTAAAGGCCATCAGCTGCAGGCCAGAGTCAGCCTTTTGTCCTAAGAAAAATCCTCTTCGTGTACCAACATCATCTCTGCTGGCCTGCTCTCTGCCAGGCCCAGCTAGGGACACAGACCACTGGGCCTTGGAAAACAGACCTTTTAGAATCTAAGCAGGTTTTGAGGACCCTCTGTGGCCAGCACAGCCTGATATAACCAATTGGTGGGATGATTTCGGGGCATATTTGTGGATCTAACAACAGGCATTTGGAGCAGAATGTTTTCATGGTTCTCAGACCACTGGATGTACATTGTACGGGAAAAGTTTTCAGCACGAGGAAGGCCTTTGAAATCAAAGCTAGGCCAAAGGTAGATTTATTAATTTACACATTCATTATTTTTCCAACACCTTTTTTTTTTTTTTTTTTTTTGAGATAGAGTTTCGCTCTTATTGCCCAGGCTGGAGTGTAATGGCTCAATGTCGATTCACCACAACCTCCACCTCCTGGGTTCAAGTGATTCTCCTGCTTCAGCCTCCCGAGTAGCTGGGATTACAGGCCTGTGCCACCACACCCAGCTAATTTTTGTATTTTTAGTAGAGATGGGGTTTCGCCATGTTGATTAGGCTCATCTTGAACTCCTGACCTCTAGTGATCCACCCGACTTGGACTCCGAAAGTGCTGGGATTACGGGCGTACGTGACTGCGCCCGGCCTTTTTCCAACAATTTTGAAGCATCTCCAGTGCTTGAGGCACCATGCTGGAGGCTCTGGATACAGAGATACCTAAACACATTTGGTACCTTCAGGAGAAAGCAAAGGTAGCACCGCCTCCTCCACCCAACTCAACAGAAGGTACACACAGAGTACATGGGGGACTTGGGAGGGAACATAACTGGTTCTGTTTCAAGAATAAGTGAGGTTTCTAGAAAAGGGACATTTAAAGCACAGCCTTAAGACTGAGTAGGATCCATCAGGCAGAGAAAGGGGAACAATCCTAGGCAAAGAGAGGCACAGGTAAAAGCCAAAAGGTAAAGAAGTGCACAGTTAGGCTCACCTGGAGGATGAGTGTGGCAGACCTGGCAGGAGATATGGGTGAGAAGAAAATACGGCCAGCTAAGGACAGGCAAATAAAAAGGCTCAGAGACACTTAAAAGTTTAGTTAGATGGGAACTTAGAGATCATCTAAGTCACCCTTGTCATTGTTTTGCTTAAATTTTTTTTGTGTGTGCATGTATTTGTATGAAATAGACTTTATTGGAGAGTGCCTGGGGTTAGGCACAGAGAAAGGGGTCATTACAGCAAGTCAAACATCACACACTCAATATGTTATTCCTCTTCTCCATGTGAATCCCACCAAAATGTTTTCACTGACGCCTTACCTTGGGTGGTGCCCTCCAGCTTTGTGCCTGCTCAGTGCTTTTTTCTACTGTTTCCCTCCCATCACTGTCCTCATCCATCCCTCCCAGAATGCCCCCTGAACTCCTCATCCCTGCATGGCAAACTTTCTCTGTTTGGAGACCCATCAGACTAATCTAAATAATGGTAGGTAATGGAAGAACAATAGCCTCCTGTTTATCCAGATCCATCTTTCTTAGAAGGCAGGTGTTAGTTTATTTGCACTCAAAGCGTTCTAAAAGCATAAAAAAGTAAAGATTAGCATTACCGAGGTGTTTTAAAAAATCACTAAAAGAAGTGAAAGCTTCTTTCTCCAGACTGTTAGCATTTATCAATCAAGATATTTTCCTAAGTTAATTATAACTTTTAACTATGTATGTGAGCATCTACATCCATATACATTATTTATAGAAAATAAATTATGGCATTCATATTGATCTGTTCTTTTATTTAAAAATATATTGTGAAAAACTTTCCCAACTCCATATCTCATTTGCAGTCTGGCATTCCACCAACTAGATGTGTTTTCAGCTATTTTTCTGTTGATAGACATTTATGATGGTTCAACTTGTTTGCTTTTACAAAGTGATGCTGCCACAAACATTCTTGCACATGAATCTTTACTTATTCTTGCTATTATCTCTATAGATTTCTAGTGGTTAGGTTGTTTAATCAAATAACATGCATATTTTAAATCTTACTAGGCATTGCATCATTCCTATTATAATGGTTGTACTGGTTTATACTACAACCAACAATTGAATGAAGATGTCTCTTCCCCGCTCGCCTTCCAACACTGGAACTCCCTCATCATTCAACAGATGAGGAAATGGCAAAGAGAGAATTAGTTTTCTAATAGCAACCACCTAGATATTGGCAACATTGGGACCAACACTCCAGGTCTGTTGTCACTGTGCAATAAGATGTATGTATAGCACATGAAGTATTCAGGACAGTGCCTGCCATGAAGTAATGCTCAGTAAATGTTATGGCTATTATTAGAACACACTGGCACTATTGGGACTCTCAGAAGCTCTTAACAACTGGTTTAGTGTGGAAGATGAACTGGAGAGGAGAGAGAACAAAGGTGAGGAGATTCCTGATGGATTCTCCCAGGCTGGGTTTCCTGCTTCTTCTCTCTTTTCCCTCTTGAACTCTGTGCTTGCCTCCTGGCGACAGTGTTGCTTCATTGTCCACCGTAATGCTGTCCCCAGAGGACAAGAAAGTGAGAAGGTGTGTTCTCTGACATCAGAGATTGATGACCTGTAGGCCGAGATGCTGTCATCGCCCACAAATACACCCTCAAAATTTGATGTGATAAGCTTCCCAGGTTGAGATTCACTTAATGCGTTTGTTGTTTAATGCCTGAAAGTTACCAAGGAAAAGAAACAATTGTTGCATCATAAATTACCGTGTGATTTTTTTTCCCCCACATGAGTTTCATCTCCTTACTTAGGATAAGAACTCCTTAAAGGAAGAACTGTATCTTAAATTTTTGTATCATCCTCTCCACTATGAAAACTAGAGCGCTGAGGGGCACATCGCAGGCACTGGATACACACAAAGTGTGAAAAAGTCAAGGGACTGGTTTTTGATGTGATTTAAGGAAATCAGTCCTTTGGTTTTAGATCCAAGTGATTTATCTAAAAGTAAATTTCCATGTAAATCACCACGTGATTTATCTAAAAGTTAATTTCACCTTTGCAAGTGATGCACTACCCTTAGAACTACCTCTAGGCTAAAATTATGCCACCCTCTCTGCTGTACAAGTTCTTCAGGCATGCTTCATATTCTGCAAGTTGTAAATCTGGGTAGGCAAGAGAGAAATGTCTTGGAAAATGGGATTATAGAAGGTAACAGCCACTGGAAGAATTTGGCCCCAAAGCCGAGGACTTTTCAATCAATATGCATGACTTTTAGAATTCCTATTTTAATCAGAGAAACGGAAATGAAATTCCCAATGTAGCTTTTAGTTTTAAAAAAATAAATTACAAGTGGTATATGATATTCATGCATACCATTTCCTCTGAAATTCTTTTTAAGAATTGAAGAAAATAACTATATAACATACTGGAAAGAACACTAGCTTAGGAGTTTCATGCCCTAAATTTATCACCTGGTAGCTATGTGATCAAAAGCAGTCAGTTCTTGTCTTACCTCATTTCACTCATATATAGAATAATAGGGCTGATGATACTTAAGCTCCCCTGTAACCCCAATAAATAAATGAGTCTATAATTCCCTGCTTATGTTGAAGACCCATCCATCCATCAATCCATCCATCCTCTCCACAAATATATATAGAATTCCTACTTGGGCAATGTCCTTGTCATTCAAGCCCTTCTGCTCTGAGTTGATAGGTTGATGGCATCATCACACTTCCAAGCAGCCAGTCTCAGTATCTCTACCCTCTGCCTCCTTGCTTAGCCGTCTCACCACCTACCTACTTTTTTTCTTTTTTTTTTGGAGACAGAGTCTTGCTCTGTCGCCCAGTCTGGAGTGCAGTGGTGTCATCTTGACTCACCGTGACCTCCAACTGCCGGGTTCAAGTGATTCTCCTGCCTCAGCCTCCCTTGTAGCTGGGATTACAAGCATGCACCACGGCACCTAGCTAATATTTTTGTATTTTTGGTAGAGACTGGGTTTCACCATGTTGGCCAGGCTGGTCTTGAACTCCTGATCTCAAGTGATCCGCCTGCCTCAGCCTCCCAAAGTGCTGGGATTACAGGCATGAGCCACTGCATCCAGCCCGATACCTACTCTTTATCTCTGTAGATCCTCACCCTTCCGTGTCCACTCCGCTGCACTTCTATGTCTAAAGTTATCTACAATCTCTTATTTTTATCCACATTTTCTGAAGTTCTGTTGAATGACAGGCACTGTGCTGGGCTCTTGAGGAGCTCGGAGTCGAGAGAGGAAGACAGGCATTAACAGGCATTAACAGACCAGCACAAGATGGTGGAGGAATGATCATGGTGTTAGGTTTCTTCTTTTCCTCTTTTAGAGCCTTCCTCCTTAATGGTTTCCTCTCTCAGGCTTTTGGCATCTCACTCATCACATCCTCTTACAGTTTGTTCTCTACCTTGTTCTTGACCAGATGGAGCAACTTGATAGCAGGAATCTCATGAATTCAAGCCATCCTTGTACTCAGAAACATTGAGTGTCTCCCTTTTGCTCTCAGAGGGAAGTCCAAACATTTGCATTGGACATTTCAAACCCTTAAGAATTTGATGCTGTTTTCCAATTAACTCTGCTAATAATCCCATACGTAATCCCACCCGTATCTCAAACCCTCTTCTCTCACACCTATTTTACCTCTAAAATCCCTCCAGGGACACAAAGGTTTAGCCACACCCAGTGCTCTCACATTCACTGCCTTTTGTGGGGTAAGCCATTTCCTCTTCTGGGCATGCCCGATACACTTTTTTCCCCTCCCACTCTGCCTGCAGGGCTCGCCTCAAAGATCCTATGCTCTTTTCATGCTCTAGCTTAAATTCTATCCTTTCTAAGAACCTTTGCAGATAATCAGCTCCACCCTGCAGAATTAATGTTCATCTGCTCCTCAATACTTTTTATAATAAATGTTCTAACATGTCGTGGTCTATCTTTTGCAGAGGTTTTGTGAACCTTTCTACTTGCTATATTATGAGCTCTGTGGGAGAAGTGCCCGTGTCACTTGAATTTTTGGATCCTCTGCAGCAGAGAGAGCTTAGTGCCTGACACTTAGGCTAACTCTGTACTGAGCAATTGCCATACGCCGGGTATGGCACAGGCTGTGCGATACTCCATCTTCACAACGGGTGATGAAACTGGGCTCAGAGAGTCTAAGCAAATGACTCAAGGCACCAGCAGGTGATACAATTTAGGTTTAAACGAGGGTGCCTCTTAATGAACAGCCTACACCGCTTTCCCACAAGGGGCCACAGTGCGTGCTGAATGGTTTTGTAACCATTTGGAGAAGAAGTTGAAGATGTACTGAACCAGCATTTTCTGATTACCTCGGGAGATTTCTAAAGGTTTTTGTGAGAGTTGGCATTTGCTTTTATCCCCGAAAACTGAATAGGAGTTTGACAAAGAAAAAAAGGTAAGGGTATTCTACTAAGAGAATAAAATTTGAGTGCTCAGTCTTCCATAGAGGGTAAGGGTTTTTTTTTTTTTTTTTTTTTTTTTTTTT
>NW_016805666.1:1391572-1436953 GCF_001698545.2 Rhinopithecus bieti
GTAAAGGTTTTTTTTTTTTTTTTTTTTTTTTTTTTTTTTTTTAAGGCGTAGGTGAGAATATTCACTGATTAATTTCCCCAGTCAGACTGTCAGCAATAGAGGGAAGGAAGCATCTTGGTCTTGCTCAGAGTTGTTTCTCTGTTGCCTATGGCAGAGCCTAATACAGAGCATATGTTCGATAAATACTTTGTAGAAATTAACCTATTCAATAAATACTATCTAAGCAATTCTTACATGCATATATTTTAAATTCACTCTTGGCCTAGAATGCTAAACCCTAATTGTCTTAATGAAGGCTTTAAAAGCCCAAACCAAAACTTTTAGACCCTGAAAGTGAAACCTTCAGTCCCTAGAAAGTTCACTGACCAACCCAGTTTCACCGACTGGCTGAGTGAAAAACAAACATTAAACCAACAGAACAAGCTATGAAAATCAAATAAGAAAAAAAAAAAAAATTGAAGTTCCAAGAAACTTAGATATTTTCAGTAATGTGCCTCCTGCAAGGAAACTTGAGGGCTTCGATGACGTCAGTTTCATTTCCAGTAGAGAGCTTTTACCTTTTATCTCTTCAAAAAGAGACTAAAAGCCCCTCCGTCCAGCAGCTGTGCCATGGGTGTGGGTGTGAAGACATCAAGGGAACTGAGGCAGAATCAATGAAGTTCTTCTCACATTGTATTGGTTTCTTTTCACATCTCTTCGTATTTTTTTTCACTTCTCCTCATTTTGTATGAGAATAAGCTATAAGCAAGTCTGTGTCAATGAGCATATTCAGATCACAGCATTTATTGAATCAGTGAGTCAGAAAATGGCTCAAAGCTTAGCATGATAAAGTAGAAAATGAATTCTCCTTAGGGCAGGAGAATGGGCCTGTTCTTCCTCCATCACTTATTAGCTGGGTGACCCAGAACAGTCACCTCGTTTATCTGGGCCTCAGTTTCCCCTTCCAGCTATGACATATTTAACAGATCCTCCTTATGATAGGAGAAAAAATATGCTTGTAAAACATCTGTAGTTGGTTTTAGAAATCAGACATTATGAAAAGTTTTCTAAGTGCATGGTGATCTGGGAATTGGAGGTAAGGTTTTTTTTTTCATCCAACAGTTTCCCCGCCTTGGCATTCTAGACATTTTGGCCTGAATAATTCTTTGTTATTGGAGGTGGGGATGGTGGCCATCCTGTGCATCGTAGGATGTTTTGTAAAATCTCTAACCTTTAATCACTAAATGCTAGGGACACCCACTCCCCTCTGCCCAGTTGTGACAACCCAAAATGTCTGCAGACATTGTTAAATGTCCCCTGGGGCAAAATTGCCCCCAGTTGAGAAACAGCACTTCTGTTGCATTTTCAACTAAAATTGATGGATTCCATAAAAGAATGTAGCTGAAATTGGACTTCAGAAGGTATAGTAACCAAACAAAGAGGCTCCCTCCATTTCCGTTGACCTAAGGATGTGGTGTCCTTGGGAGCTCAAGAAAGTTAGAAGCTCATGAAGTCTGGAGGTAGGAAACCAGCATCTGAGTTTCTGTGTTATCCTTGATGGCCTGTGTGACCTTCATCATGTTTCTTGACCTCTCTGAGTCTCAGGGACCCCATGAATCTAGAAGATGTAATTCCTCTCCTCCATGAGCCTTCTTCATGTCATATCCCCTCTCGCACACACACATCACCACAAGGTTGTTAGGAGATCAAAAGTAATTTATGTGAAAACACTGTAAGCTAAAAGGCACAGGAAAACATGTGGTATTACTCTAAAGATTTTCTTTTCCTGAGAGACCAAAGAAAAGGAACTTTTATTCCAGGATAATTTTTCTGTCAATCGCGGTAATGGTGACATCGCAGGTGCCACCACAGCGGTATTCAAAATAAACAATGGAGAACATTCTCAGGGAATACGACCTTGACACCAGCTGCAAGACTTGATTCCACTGGGCTATGAATTAACTTGCATTTCTCCAGTAAGAAAGAGTCTCCTCTAAAGAAGGCATCATGATATTAAGCAAAGGTAAGACTATTTTATTTGGCTTTTCACATACCTGGAAGTATATTGGCCCTCTGCTGCCTCTCTTCAACAAGGTCATCAACCTGGAAGACATCTAAGTGGTTCATGTCTTCAGCAGCTGAGAACTTTAGAACTGAGAGGGGCTTCTGAATGCTGGTGGTTTCCTCAGAGAGGAAATCAAGGAGCTCTGGTCACAGTGAGACCTAGGGTGAGTGGCCCTCCCAATGCGTCAAACCAGGCCAAATCAGGCTGGGTCCTCCGGTTCGAATCCCACTCTTGAGTTCTGAGAGTGTTCACATCTAGAGTAACAGCCTGGAAATCAGACTAGACACCAGGTCAGCAGCCTACTGACTATCCAGGGAGCTCAGAAACAAACTAGAACTTTAGATCAGAAACCTCTAGGGTCCAAGTGTCAGGTTTAGGTTAGAAGGAATCGTATAATTTACACTAGTAAAAGTGGTTTATGGATGACTTTTTTATCCTTTGAGGGTACTATAGAATAGCAGTCAAGGGCTTTCCTTCCAAGCCCTGGCTGTGTCTCCTGGCCCTGCTCCTGCTAGCTATGTGACTGTGGGCACCCAGTGCGTGTGATGTAAATATTAGCTGTGCTGTTGGGGGCACCGCTTGATCCTCACAGCAACCTCTGGGGCCAGTGGTGCTATCTACTTCACATTGCAGCTATAGAATCTGAAGTTCAGAAAAGTGCATCACTGCAGAGGAACCCACTTTCCTGTGCTGTCCTCTTTCTTTCAGCTCACTCTTCCTTTGCTTTCTGCTATCTAAATGCCATCTGTCCCTCGACGTCTGTTCAAATGCTACCTCCACAAAGAATTCTGCCTCCGGAGTGGAGTTAATCTCAGCTCCCTCTAAGCCCCATAGCATTTTGCTGGTATCTCTATCACACTGCATCCTCACTTGGGCCGTAGTAGGTAAGAAAGGTCCAACACAAGGACATAACACATTGCAGAGTGTGACAAAGGACATAGAGAGATGCAAGGTGAAGAATGCAGAAAGTGTAAAGGAAGGAGAGTTTCCTCCCTGTTTCTCCCATCAGAGAGTCATTATATCCCATGCTACCTTTTAAAGGTATTCCCTGTTTCTCCCACCTGGTAGTCATATTGCGTCATGATATCTTTGAAAGCACTCACCACTCTCTGTCTCCAGTCAAAGCTAACTCCATATATGCTGTCTCCCGTCCAAGACTGAGCATCTTGGTGGGTGGAACAGTTTGGATTCACCTCCGCATGCCCCACAGCACATGGCTCTAGGAGGGCCCAAGGTTGCAGGTGCTTAAAAAATACATATGGCACTGAACTGAGAAGAGCTTGCTGACAGTGGGTGATGGTGATGGATGACGGAAGATATGATCATGATAACAAGGAGGTTATCTGAACCGAAACCTAGCCGCTGAAACCTAGCCGTCACGAAGGGTGATGTATTCATGATGTTTCGCTATGACTGAGTGAACGACAAGAGATCCACGAATTAGACCTAGAAACAGCCCACTCACTGGCAGACTGAAAAGAAACTGGAAAAGGAAAAAGGCAGATGGGTGGAGACTGTTGTATCAGCTCGAGCCCTGATCTATAGATTAATGTAGCAGTGGCATTTGGAAACACTGTTCTTCCCTGTTTAAAAAATGCAGTTTATTAACACAGGTACAGAAAACCAAACACCACATGTTCTCACTCATAAGCGGGAGTTGAACAATGAGAACACATGAACACAGGGAGGGGAACATCACACAGGGGCAAGGGGAGGGAGAGCATTAGGACAAACACCTAATGCATGCAGGGCTTAAAACCTAGATGACGGGTTGATGGGTGCAGCAAACCACCATGGCACATGTGTTACCTATGTAACAAACCTCCACATTCTGCACATGTATCCCAGAACTTAAAGTAAATGTTTTTTAAAAATGTAGTTTATAAAATCATTGAGAAAGCCACAATTATTATTAATTGAGGAGAATGTAGAAAATATCTAGAGGGAAAGATAAGAGAAACAGTCTCATCACACGGAGTCGAGTGCTATTTAAATTTTATTGTAGTTTCCTTGCTGTATATGTCTGATTTTATGTAGTTGAAATCTTGATTCTGTATATTACAAAATATATTTTGTTTATTTTTATATAGATAACACATACATAAGGTACAAAATTAAAAAAACACAAAAGGGTAGGCAACGGAAAGCCAGTTTCTCTCTTGCCCCTGCCTCCCACAACCAGACTTTCTCTTAAACATCTCATAAATCCTTGCAGGGGAGTCCTGTGCCTACCATTGCACATTTTGGAGTGAGTTAATAGCCCTTAAACCTTCAAGGTTCTCAGGAACCAAAAATTGCTATGAGAAGGAAATACGTCCCTAATGCAATGTATCTGTGCTGAAAAAAGATGCAATTATACTACCTCTATGCCAGTTACATAAGCAAAATTATATAGTACAACTCTTTCTCAATAATGTTCTCAAATTGACAACAGTAGTTGGAGGTACTCAACCGAGACACACTCCCTTAACAGGCATCCATCCCCAAGATTTCCCAAAGATGTCCTCAGTAACCAAAGTGATTCGAAAAGCACAGAAACATAGAAATCAGAGTCTGCAGGTCTCGGCGGTGTAGCGACTAAGACATTAACCCCGCATTCCAGGCTCCTAAAGGCAGGCTTCACCTTCTTCCAAGATCAGACCTGGCAAGGACTCTTCCTCATCTTGTTCTGCCCTAGGGTGCTGGGGGTGGGCAGGAAGCGTAGGAGGGGTGGGTGGGGGAATTCCAGTTCAAATGAAACAGTTTAAAGAAAGTCATTTCCATAAAATCTTGCTTAAAATAGAGAAAGCCATTCTATACTTACCGAAACTCTGTCCTCTTCAAACTCACCCCCAACCCACCCCCAACACATAAAGAAGAGGAGGAGCAGGATCCAGGGTTTCCCTCGAGGTCTTGGGCCGTGTGTGCTGCCCCATGGGCTTATACTGCCACAGATCCTCCCACCTGAGTCTTCACCACCCACGGTCTCATCGTGGATCTTCTCCCCAGTAGGCAGTTTCAAGAGCTTTTCAGGAATCTGCTGGTTTGGAAGTTTATTTACCAGTGAAGTGAATTTCCCTGTCTGCTCTCCTTCCTCTCCTCTCAGTACCCATCTGATAAAGTTACAGAAGGCATCTCGGATTCACAACAACCCTCACCAGCCCCCCACTGAATAGCACATCGTCTGGCAACAGGAGGCGTTTGATTACATTTGGATGGAACGCCTGCATCAACTCCAGTTGTCCCTGAATTGGAACTGATGGGCCTCACGTGCTGCAGCCAACAGTTTGCCTTCACCCACTCCCCTCTCCGAAGGGAACCTTTCTTTGGGAAAACAAGAAACCTACGTGCCATCCTGGGTGAGAGACTAACAGGAGCTGTATCCCAGCATTGCCTTCCAGGCGAAGCAGACAAAAGTACACTCTCAGGGGTGTGCAACTGCGAGCCGTGCTTCAAGCATCCTAGAAAGAACCTCTAAACCAGGGGTCCCAAATGCCCTTTTCAAAGTACCTCTATGCCTCTATGTTCATTTAAACTCACAGGCATTGAGTTCTTACTACATGCAGTATAAGGCATTCTGTTGTTGTCTCCTTAGCAAACCCTCATAGCCTCCCCTCTCCCATTCTGACTTATTTACTCAGACACTCTTCTGTAGGCAGAATAATGGCCCTACAAAAATGTACATGCCCTGTTCATGTCCTAATGCCCTGAACCTGTGAATATGTTATATTACATGGCAAGGGAGAATTAAGGTTGCAGATGAAATTAAGCTTGCTGCAACTCACCATAAAACAGGAAAAGTATCTACAGTTATTCATGTGGCCCCAGTGCAATCACAAAGATGCGTAAGTAGGAAAGAGGGAAGCAGAAGAGTCAGAATTAGAGTGGTGGTATCTTGAGAAAGACTCGACCTGCCATTGCTGGCTTGGAAGATGAAGAAGGGGCCAGGAACCAAAGAGTACAGGCAGCCTTTATAATCCGAAAAAGGCAAGAAAACAGATTTTTCCCTATGGATTTCTTGATTTTAGCCCAGTGAAACCTATTGTAGATTTCTGACCTCCAGAACTATAAAAGAATAAATTTGTGTTGTTACAGCAGCAATGCATTCACTGTAGACTTCCTATGTGCCAGGCCTGATGCCTGGTGCTGAGAGGGCATTCTCACAGCAGAGAGGGCATTCTCACAGCAAGGGGTTTGTACTTTGTATCAGTCATCAGGGTCCCACTAGGGAAACTGAAGCTACTCTAAGTGTCTAAGCAGAGGGAATTTAATGTAGGTCACTAGCTACACAGGTGGTGGAAGAAGTTAAAAAGCCAACCCAGACATTAGCAATAGCAGAAGTTATTGGGCTGGTGCTGCTAGACTAGGCCAGAGAGATAAAGAAAGGAGGTCATGTTACTGGAATCCAGAAGCCAGGGTCACCTGGTAGAAACTAGACCATGGTGGGCCTGTCCAGTAGAAGCTGGAGCTATAGGTAGGGATAGAACCAGCCAGAGGTGCTGGCAGAGGCAGAAAGAGAGAGAAATAAACCCAGTTTCTTCCTGCTTCCTACCCTTTTGTCTCCTGACAATGTCTCCCACTGGCTGTGTCCAGGGGGAAGCCAGCTGATGTGGGTACTTGAGATACACAAGGGTCATCCCTCTGCGGTTGCCAGCAGAACCAGCGAGGAGCAATGAATGGATTAATGAATCCGAGGATAGAATCCTTCATTCCTTTGTAGTTGGTGTGTCTGAGTTCCAGCTAATGGAACATGAGTGGAAATATATGTGCCACTTCCAGGCCTGGCTGTGAAAACCTCCAATGCACACTCCAGCATGGTTTCCCCTCCTGCCAGACTGGCATATATTCCTTCTCTGCATTGGTCGCCATGAATCTTGAAATATAATTTATTATTTAAAATCCAAGTTTTTACTGTGGTTTCTAAGGCCCTTCATCATGTGGCCCTTGCCTAGCTTCCCACTCTCATTCTGTGTGTCCTGCCCTCATTCACACACTACCCTGGTCTTTGCTTTGCTCTCAACATGCCAGGCACATCCCATCTCAGGGCCCTGCCCTTGCAGCTTCTGCTGGACTCCTCTCCTCTTGTCTCTCTCTTAACCGATAACTGTTCATCATTTGGGTGTCAGCTCGACTGTTATTTAGTCAGACGACTGCTTTCTCCATCTAAGAAAGGCCCCCTTCACCTTAAATGACAGTCACATTTCCTTATTTTATTTTATTTCGGTAATGTGTTTATTTCGGTAGCATAACCTCCCCAAACCTGTAAGCCCCTTGAGGATGGGAGCACGATCTTGTTATTTGCTATATCCTTGTATCAGTCCGTTAGATGTTCACCAAAATCTTTCTTTTTCTTGAAAATAGAGCAGGGCTCATTTCAGATGCCTTTGTAGTTAGGTGTGACTGAGTTCCAGCTAATGGAACATGTGTAGAAATACATGTGCCACTTCCAGGCCTGGCTGTGAAAAGCTCCCATGCACACTCCAGCACGGTCCCCCCTCCTGCCAGATGATGACAAGGCCCCAGGGAATAGTGGAAGGATGAGATGAAAGAAGCCTGGCCTCTCGAATGACTAAGTAAAGGAGAGTTGCCCCAGCAACCTACATTCTCCTCCAGGACTGTTATAGGAGCAAGAAATAAGTTCTGGGTTGACTCATTACATGAGGCTACCCTCACTAAAACAATGCCCAATGCCAAGAACAGTACCTGGTCCATAATTAGCCCTCAATGAATAGTGGTTGAATGACTGACTGTTGCACACTTAATAATGATGTGTTCAGTGATGAAATGTCTTTTCCCAACACTCGTTCTTCATTTACTAAGCTCCCTGAGGACAACGATGTTTTATCAATCTCTATACACTCTGTGCTTTCCACTGTACCTAAACCTCAGTAGTCATTCAATGGATGTGCGTTGCATTGAGTTTCTAGGCAATATAAGGGAGACAACGACTGGCAAAGCATGGTCAAGATGCATGAGTATGAGGACGTGTTAGACATGACTGTGACCACCAATGCTGGTGCACTTCTTGCAAGCTTACCAAGGGCCCTTCACCTGCTTCTTATTTGTAACAATCGGAAAGGTAATAACTTTTACAATTCCCATTTTAGACACAATAAATATGAGTTCACAGAGGGATCTTACTGAAGATTTTACTGTTTAAAGTGATAAAGCTAGAATTAATTCATTATTATTATTATTATTATTATTTTTGAGAGGGAATATCATCCTGTCAACTAGGCTGGGGTGTGATCTCAGCTCACCGCAACCTCCACCTCCTGGGTTCCAGCGATTCTCCTGCCTCAGCCTGAGTAGCTGGGATTACAGATGCCCACCACCATGCCCAGCTAATTTTTGTATTTTTGGTAGAGACGGGATTTCACCATGTTGGCCAGACTGGTCTCGAACTCCTAACTTCAAGTGATCCACCCACCTTGGCCTTCCAAAGTGCTGGAATTACAGGTGTGAGTCACTGCACCCAGCCCAAGTCATTGTTTAGAAATACTTATTGAGTGCCTAAGATGGGCTAGTTCCCTGGCTGAAGCTTCTGTACCTAGTAGGGGCTTAGGAAATATGAGAACCCAAAGTTCTGAAGAAACTGGAATTACCTCCCAGAAGACAAATGGGAGGCTCCAGGCTCCAGCCGAGGACTGAGAAAACTGCCTGTGTCATGCAGCTGACGTGTTGAGCTGGCATGCCACTGCTGCTGCTGTGTGCCTTATGCAAGTTCCTGGGTGGTCTGCCAGACTCTCTGGAATCAACAGCAATGCAGGGACCCCCTTTGTAGCTCTTCTGCTTGCCCAGTCTAATGGCCCTGGCATTCTAAGTCTGCCCTTTTCCATACATTCTTTCCTCCTTTCTGTGCCAGGATTTCAGTAGATGATTTAGAGTGAGTTCCGGGCCATTTAGCTCAGTCAGAGATTTGGGTGAAAGTTTCCTCCCATCCATCCCAGACCTCAGATAGCCCATCAGGCTATGACCAGCTCCTGTGAAGGAAGGAGAAGAACAGCTAGTGGAGATTTTCAGGCATAGAGTAGGAGAAGTTTCCTCAGCTGCTGCATTTGCCCACTCTAATCTGGCTGTACACGGCTTGTCAATAATAGATTGGATGGAAAATTTAGGACAAAAAAACTCAGGAAGATGTAACTTGCCTACGCAGAGACTGCGAAGGCCCCTGGAGGGTTGCTGGCAGGCTGGATGATATATCGCTGCAAAGAGGGCAGGCGCTGTTTTCTGAAGGGGTAGGTAGCCGAAGGGAAAGAGGAAGATTCGATGACCAGTTCTTCGCAGGGGCTCAGCCTTTCCCAGCCTGGAGACACTCCTCTCTGCGCTTGGGCGCCTCTCTCTGTAAATAAATCCAGGCTGCTCTTACAGCGCATGATGTCCCACATACCGTACATCTGAGGTGGGGTGAAATACAAATATGCCTTTTCATAATAGCTTTACACCTGGTGCAGCAGAGGGCTGGTTTATTACCTTGGTAAACAAAAGTTAGAATTCAAGCAAAGTACAAACTTTGCCGAAGGCACTTCTGACAGTGCACCTTGTGTTTGTGAAGTGAACTCGATATATATACGATGTGAAGCAATGGAAGGCTGGGTTTTTTCTTTCTTTCTTTCTTTTTTTTTCACTTGTCTGATTTGCAGGGTTTAAAAGTTCGTGCGTGTTTGTGTGTGTGTGTGTGTGTGTGTGTGTGAGAGAGAGAGAGAGAGAGAGAGAGAGAGAGAGAGAGAGAGAAAGAAAGGTTGGGGAATTTACTTTGGCTCTGGCTTTTTCCAGCATTTTGAAATCATGCTGTTTAGCGTGGAAAAAAATATGTAAACCGATTTATGTTGTTTTCCAGAGATAGTGTACTTCTTGCTGCTCTCAGAGTGACCATGAGAATTTTTGCATCAGAGACAGGGTAAACCAGTTTGGGGAACACACAAAGGAACCAGGATTTGCATTAAATCTTACTTAAATTAAACATTAAAAAATAAATATTTATTTAGTGCCTTTTTTTTTTTTTTTGCACCAAGCACAGAACCAAGAACTTTCATCACCATTATTTCATTTAGTCTTCTCAATCGCATGAAGCAGGGATTCTTGATCAAAATGTCCATTTTGCAGGTGAGGAAACTGAGGCTACGGTTGCTCAAGCATTCAAGCTTGTGTGTTCTAATTCCAAATTCAGGTTTTCATGCACATCCTCTAAGCTGTACACAGGATCACAGACTACATGGTGTCCTCTCACTTTGTTTCTCTTTCCTGAACCCCCGCAGTTTTCTGCCTTGTTCTCTGCCTGTACTTGAGGAAATGACTGATCTTCTCCATTCTGTGGTGTATTTCGCCCAGATGATTTCCATACTGCTTACCCATCACCTGGTCATTTGAGCTGCTGTACGACCAGCCAGCACCTTCATACATTCCAATACCAAGGATCTGAAACATGTGGATTAGATTTCCCCTCAAAACACACATAAGCTGAAAAGCTAAGGCAGCAAGAGCAAAGCAAGAACACATCTTACGTTTGGTTAGCTCCACAAATGCCTCTGCATTCTCCCATCCCCAGCTTGAATAAATCAGATAAGCTTCAGCAAAAGCATCTGAACTTTTTGGATTCTTTTCTAAAACAAGCCTTTGAACCTGAAGAACTTTGCCTATCTCTGCGTGTTCACTCCTCAAATGTTCAGCTGGGGCTTGCCCACTGCACAGCTCAAGCTGGTGAAATTTAACTCTTTCATCCACAGATTAATTTCCAACCTGTCTAAAGTGACAGTAAACTCATTAGGCTTATTTTAAAGAAGACTTGCTATGAATGTGCCAGCTTATGCCTGTCTCCACAGACGAAGGATTCCTTCAGGGAACATATTAAACTGAGACTAGCGAGAGGTGATGCCATTAAAGCATTGTCAGTTCAGCAGTTTTAGGGTATCAGAACTGTAGCTGCTTGTCCTTAGCAGGATTTCAAGAGAAAGCCTTGTCTCCCTCCTCCAGATCCCCTGTTACCTCCACCCCCTACCATGGATGCATCTTTAATTGCAGTTCCTTGAGGAATGCCTTTGGCTTTATTTATTACAAGCTGTTAGAAAATTATTGGAACACAAATACTTATTACAGTGAACAGATTTCAGTTGCAAATGGATTCAACACAATTCCTGTGCCGAAGCCCCTGAGGGAACAGGAATGGAGATCTCTGGGCTGTGAAATGAAGCTTGGTCAAGGATGCTTCCTTCAGAGACTCTGCTCTGAAAACCCAGGAGAGCCAAAAAGTGGGAGGCTAGCATTTAAATGAACTCTAAAGAGCATCTAACCAACCCCTTTGTCTTACAGAGGAAGAAATCGAGGTTCAGTGGAACCAGCAAGGCTGAGGCTAAAATAGCCAGCCAGCAATAGGCCTCTGCAACTTCACGGCCAGGCTTTATAGCTCTCTTCTATGCTGTCTTTTATACCCAGAAAAAGTGAGAATAAATAAAGCCAAAAAACTGATCCTAAATCCTGGCCTGGATCCATGTATCCTGGCTTTTCATTATAGCTTGTCAATACCTGTCCATAGATTCAGTCTATAGAAACATGCTCACCCCACGCCAGAAGAGAGACAAGAAACCTGGAATCCTTCTGAAACATTGACTGGAAATCTTACTCAACGTTAAGAGATCTTAGTGTATGTTTACATGGTAATACTTCTAGACCAGACAGGCAATGCTTAAAGAGAAATCTATACTCCTTTCCTACTTTAAATTTCATTCTCATTAGCTTTTTTGATTTTCTTCCTGGTTACTCTCAGCTGCTATGGATCCTTATCATTGGGAAGTGCAGTTAGTCCACCATGGAGTTCTCAATTGAAGTAACTGATAGCGCATGAGAATATTAGGGCTAGAAGAAAACTTAATGATACTCTGGGCCATATTCTTCAGTTTACAGTTGAGTACAGTGGGTCTGAGAGAGGTTAAGTGACTTCAGGCAGGGTCACTGGGTACACTATGGACTGCAAAACATTGAATTGCCCCACCACGTGAAAGGAGGTTCCTTCATCTGACAATGACAAACCACTTCCCTTTGTAATACTTAGGTATCTTTTATGAATTATTAATGGATTGTGCCCAGTTTTACAGAGCCGAATGTGTATTGCAGCCTAGTCCTAAGAAATCCACTGACATCTGCATGAGGTATGGATCATGAGTTATCCTCTGCATCTTTTGTTTCACGGAAAGACCAGTAAACAGAAGTCAGGGGAATTTTCCAAGATGACATGATGAGTCAGCAAAGGCTCTGGGGCAACAAGCTGTTACTGGATGAGGAATCAGAAGATACGAATTCCAGTCTTCACACTGTCTCTAATCATGTGGGAGATCTTGGGCAAGCCACTTCTGTCTCAGGGTCGCAGTTTCTTCACCCGTAGAAGGGCCTTTCAGGATGGCCTCTAAGAACCTTTCAGCTTGCTGTGGCCTATGGATCTAGAACACAAGGTTCAGAGCTATTTCTTTTTTTTTTTGAGACGGAGTCTTGCTCTGTCACCCGGGCTGGAGTGCAGTGGCCGGATCTCAGCTCACTGCAAGCTCCGCCTACCGGGTTCACGCCATTCTCCTGCCTCAGCCTCCCAAGTAGCTGGGACTACAGGCGCCCGCCACCTCGCCCGGCTAGTTTTTTGTATTTTTAGTAGAAACGGGGTTTCACTGTGTTAGCCAGGATGGTCTCGATCTCCTGACCTCGTGATCCGCCCGTCTCGGCCTCCCAAAGTGCTGGGATTACAGGCTTGAGCCACCGCGCCCGGCCGGTTCAGAGCTATTTCACGTGTAAACTATGATTGTGCAAAGCCACAATGATACACCCTCAGAATTCTTAAACTTTAAAGGTTAAATGGGTTTTGCCTCCAAAATTGGAAGTGTTTTAGGAATCTGTATGCAAATAATAATAGTAGTAACAATACTTTTTTTCTTAAATTTTTTTCAAGCTCTTGGTGATTGCAGTACTTGTCTGCTTACAAGGGCAATCATATAACACAACAAACTAATAACAGACAATGAGAGAACTCAGAAATATGATATCTTTATTATTTTACTTTTGAAAATAATAAGCAAAATAAATGGTATTTATTAAAAACTTACCATATGCCATGCAGTTTATATGTACCATCTGTTTTAAGATATATAAACAGTGTTATCATGCCCTTTGTGTAGACAAAGAAACTGAGATTCAATGATGAAATAATTCATCCATTACATACACAACTATTAAGCAATAAAGCCCGGACTTGAAACCAGCTTTCTTGACTCCAAAGCTTATGTTTCCTACAATTACAGGTTGCATATATAAAATAATACTGCCTTGTTTGTTAGCAAAAATGTTTTTCCATAAGAAAATAAAATTAAATACATGAACATTTTATTGGACGTGACAAAGAACACCACCACAGCTTCCCTGGGCTGCAACATTTGAACATCTTTGAAAATAGACCAAAAAATTTGAGGCGTTAGTCTGACTTTCCCCCAGTCATTTAGAAAGGATAGATACCTATGTCTAGAATTATTTCATTCAGAAATATTTACTAGTATGTCCATAAGATCTAGGGCCAGGTGGCCATTTCTTGTTTGGAATTTGCATACTTTCACATATGCACTAGGCCTTTGTCTTGACCCACTCCCCATTTATTCAATCCTGTAATCCTCCTAGGGATATAGGACAATATTAGGGTGGACTTGAAGAACCTGTTTCTGATTCACAGTCTCCCCTAAGAGGGGATATGTGTATAGGGTCCCATCGAAGTCATCCATACAAACAATCTCTAAGTCTATAGACCAATCCAGGACCAGATCCCATGTGTTCATTCATCCAACATTTCTTGACAACCTTGGATGATTCCAGCACAGTGAAAGACTAATACTTCCAAGACAAATAAGATTGAGCCTTGAGCTGACCTTGGACACCTAATCTAGGCCAGGCCTGGACACCTAATCTAGGCCAGGCCTAGACTCCAGGAAAAACCATGGGTAGCTCCATTTTACCAGCTTCCAAGGTCTAGAAATAAAAGTGAAGTGATGTGACAGAAAGCCCTGTATTTTCTGTTTGGGCTTTCACCAGAATGAAAATTACTGTGCCTCTTTTGCCATCATATAATTGCCAAGAACCAGGTAATGTTAAAGTTGGAAGGGACACTAGAGATTTAGCTATCACTTCTGTTCCAATCTCTCCTTTTGGAGATTTCACTTCAGAGAGTGAAAAACTTGTCTAAAGTCACCAACAGAGCATGGGGCAAGGCTAGGACTGAAACCCAGGTCTCCTGGCTCCAGGCTCAATGCTCCTTCCACTGCTATTGTTTAATTGCCTCGGTAATGGGAAAGACATTAGCCGAGAAGAAAAAGAAACCAGTCTTTGTTAACGAAAAAATGTGATTCAATGGATAGCTAGATCTGTGCCTCCTCTAACTACCATGACTCATGGTTATGTTGGGCTAATTCCATGGCCTAGTAGCAAAATGTCTATGCTGCAGTCACTATGAATGTCCTGAATGCAGCAGACTTTTTCATAGCTCTAAACACTACCTTCCCTGGACCCAGAATATCCTCTCATTTGTCCTCATAGCAAACGATTACTCTTTTAGAACCCTTTCCATTGCTTCCTTTGTAGAGATGTGGTTAATTTATGCTGGGTCAACTTAGATAAGATGGAGCTACATTTCTCAGACCCCCTTCCCTGCAGAGATCCGTATTAGCGTTGGCCACAAGAGATATTTTGCACAATATTTGAAATATAGAAGTGAAGCTACTGTTTTAACATTTAGAAGGTTGGTGCAGAAAGCCCCGTACTGTGGTGTCTTACACATGCGTCTCCGATCTGCTGGCTCACCTGGTCTAGGTGGGGCAGCAGCTGAGCTCTCGGCTCCTCCGGTTCCTACCTCTCTGAGTCCTGGGCCAGCATGAATAGCTCTGTGAGGAAGGTCACCAGATTTTTCTGCAGGTCACCAGCATTCTCAGCTGGAGGCAGTGAGAGACAGGAATAGGTGCTAGTGTGCCTGGCAAGGTCCAGACCATCATTGCTGTCTCCTGCTCCACTCCCATTTCTCTTTCTCCACTGCCTACCCTTAAAGTCCAGCACAAACTCAGAAGCAAGAGCCAGTTCCTACAGTTGTACTCAGGAAGGTCTGACAGTAAATTTCTTGTCCTGTATCACGCAAAGTGGTTCTGCTTGTCTGATAGAACACTAACTGGATCAGGAGTCTTCTGTGAATCCCTCAGAATTAATCATTTCCCTGCCACATACCTTTATTAAAGCATATAACACAACATGCTGTACTTTCATGATTGACAAGTGTCTCTCCCACTGATGGGGACAACTGACATGTATTGCATGCTTACTTTGTGTCAGGCACTATTCTCAGCACTATTTAATCCTTACAACAACCTGATGGAGTCAGAGTTGTTATTTTTCTTCCCATCTTATAGACAAGGCAACTCAACTGAGGACCAGACCAGTTAAAAGACTTGCCTACGCTTTCACAACTAGGAAGGAGAGAATCCAGGATTCGGAAACAGACAGCCCAGCCCCAGAGCTAATGCCCTCACCCTCCCTAGGTGAGCTCTTGAAGGAGCAAGTCTTATCTGTGAAGGAAAGATCTATATACTAAGCTTGAAGAGAAAATGACTTTTCTACAAAGTTGAAGAGGGTTGATGGAAATGGAAGCTTGGGGGTCTAGGGTCCTGTTGTACCCTGAATGACATGGTTTCCAGACTGGAAATTGAGATTGTAAGTGCTCCATAGTCAACGCCTTGTTAGTGGACAAGAGACCTGCTTACATATCAGTTATGCATCACCTGAAAGCCATCAGTGTGCTCTCTGGGAGCTGTAGATACTGACACTGCCTCACACCACTGGATGAGCCTGCTTTTCTCCCTAGCCCAAGCAGATGCCCCACCCTGGGTGGAGCTCTCTCCTGTGGGTCTCCCCGAGTGGAGGGCTGAGGCTTCTGGACGGAAGAGTTCCCACACGGGTGCCTGGTATGCAATTAGTGTTTACCACCTTATTTTTATGTAATGGTGAAATGTGACTTCGAAACAATAGTTCGTGTATAGTAAATGTGGTCTGGGACTCATAATTTTTAACATGGCCATCAACTTCTAAATATCAGACTAGAATAAAAATTCAAGTTTGGATTTCAAATCAGAGTATCATGCTGTTCAACACGAAATTGAGCTTTCCTTATTCCCTTCTACATACAGGAAAATTTAAGGCCTTCATCTTACGTGTAATACATCAAAGATAAATATACATACACACACAAATAAAAAAGAATAAATAAATAAAAGACAAAAGATAAAAAACAAAATATATAGAAAAAATTGGTTAGAAATAAAAATCAATGCTACAATAGCAGCATCAAAAGCCTGTCTTGCTCTTCTAGGACACAGAAGGGAGGCAAGTCTGGAAGGTCTAGAGGCTTCATGCCACTTAAAGTGTTCTACACAAAAGGAGAAAACCCAGCCAGGCATGGTGGCTCACGCCTATAATCCCAGCACTTTGGGAGACCTAGGCGGGTGAATTATGAGGTCAGGAGTTCAAGACCAGCCTGGTCAACATGGTGAAACCCCGTCTCTACTAAAGATACAAAAAGTTAGCTGGGTGTGGTGGCATGCACCTGTAATCCTGGCTACTCAGGAGGCTGGGCAGGAGAATCGCTTGAACTTGGGAGAGTTGGAGGTTGCAGTGAGCTGACATCGCACCACTGCATGCAGCCTGGGCAATAGGGTGAGACTCTGTCTCAAAAAAAAAAAAAAACAAAAGGAGAAAACCCATAACACATTCACTGCATCATCAATATTTGCTATCAATGTTATGTAGATGTTCCACATAAGCCAATGATGAGAAAAGCTTGTAAAAATTGAGTTCATGGCTTTTATTCATGACCATACTTGGATCGGATCTCTGAATTTATCAAGTTCAAGCTTTCATTTCAAGATGAGAAAACTGAAGTCCTGTGAAGATAAATCCTCCAATTCAGACTGATACTAGCAGACTAGAGAGCAGGCCCGGAAGAAAGATTTCCTATCCAGGAAGCAGCAGGATCGGGCTGAGGAATTTCTCTGTATCTTATCGGAGCATGGGAAGTGTTAGTGAGGAGAAGATATGTTTGGCAGGTAGAGTCAAAAGGATTTGGATATGGGGGATGAAATTTCTGTCTTTAACTTAACAAAAAAATAGTCTGCCTCAGAACTTTTGGCTGCTACCCATTTTGAATGCTCATTAACTGAAAAGCAGTATATATTTATTATAGAAAATTTGGAAATTAAATAAAAAGAATTAAATTGCTCATAATTCTGCCACCTTGAAAAAACCTTTGCCAATATTTTGATTTTCACTTTTTCAAAAAGTGTAATGACATGGCATGTTCTATTTGGTAATCTAATGTTGATCGTTTTTGTCATTATTGTTGTTTGTTTGTTTGTTTTGAGACGAAGTCTCACCCTGTCACCCAGGCTAGAGTACAATGGAGCTATCTCAGGTCACTGCAACCTCTGCCTCACAGGTTGAAGCGATTCTCCTGCCTCAGCCTTCCGAGTAGCTGGGGATTACAGGCACCCGCCACCATGCCCAGCTAACTTTTTGTATTTTAGTAGAGACAGGGTTTCACTGTGTTGGCCAGGTTGGTCTTGAACTCCTGACCTCAAGTGATCCACCTGCCTCAGCCTCAAAGTGCTGGAATTACAGGTGTGAACCACCGCGCCCAGCAGTTTGTATGTTTTAATGAAACTCTTTTTTATAATGTTAAACACTCTTCCACTACAGAATGTCCTTAGTGGCTGCCTAGTTATTTCACCCTACGACTACAGTGATGCAATGTGTTTCTTACTATTGGATACTTTGGTAACTTCTCTTATTTCCCATCACAAATAATAATGAGATAAATGTCTTTGGGTTCTGGTTATTCCTGAGTGAATTTTTTAAAATATAATTTCAACTTGTATTTTAGATTCAGGGGGTAAATGTGCAGGTTTGTTACCTGGATATACTGTGTGATGCTGAGGTTTGGAGTATGATTGATCCTTTCACCCAGGTACCAAGCATAGTGCTCAATAGTTTTTCAGCCCTTGCCCCCTCCCTCCCCCTCTAGTAGTCCCCAGTGTCTTTTGTTGCCTTGTTTATGTCCATGAGTGTCCACTGTTTTGCTCCCACTTATGGATGAAAGCATGTGGTATTTGATTTTCTGTTTCTGTGTTAATTCACTTAGGATAATGGCCTCCAGCTGCATCCATGTTGCTGCAAAGGACATTATTTCCTTCTTTTTTATGGCTGTAGAGTATTCCATGTCATATATGTACCACATTTTCTTTATCCAATCCCCCAGTGATGGGCACCTATGTTGATTCTTTATCTTTGCTGTTGTGAATAGTACATGATGAACATGCAGGATACAGGTACATGTGTCTTTTTGGTAGAACAATTTATTTTCTTTTGGATATATACCTAGTAATGGGACTGCTGAGTCAAATGGTAGTTCTGTTTTAAGTTCTTTGAGAAGTCTCCAATCTGCTTTTCACATTGGCTGAACTATGTACATTTCCACTAACAGTATTTAAGCACTCTTTTTTCTCCACAGTCTTGAGAGCATCTGTTGTTTTTTGACTTTTTAATAATAACCATTCTGACTGATGTGAAATGGTATCTCATTGTGGTTTTGATTTGCATTTCTTTGATAATTAGTGATTTTAAGCATTTTTCGTGTTTGTTGGTCATTTGTGTTGGTCTTTTGAGAAGTTATGGCTCATAGAATTTGTCTGTTTTTTTATGAGATTGTTTTTTGCTTGTTGAATTGTTCAAGTTCCTTATAGATTCTAGATTTTAGACCTTTGTTGGATGCTTAGTTTGCAAATATTTTCTCCCATTCTGTAGGTTGTCTGTTTACTCTGTTGATAGTCTCTTTTGCTGTGCAGAAGCTCTTTAGTTTAATTAGGTCCCAGTTGTCTATTTTTGTTTTTGTTGAAATTGCTTTTGGATACTTAGTCATAAATTTTTTCCCAAAGGCAATGTCCAGAATGATGTTTCCTAGATTTTCTTCTAGGAATCCTATAGTTTGATGGCTTACATTTAAGTCCTTAATTCATCTTGAGTTAATTTTTGTTTATGGTGAAAGCTAGGGGTCCAGTGTCATTCTCCTGCATACAGCTAGCAAGCCATCACCATTCTATTTATTTGATAGGAAATCATTTCCCCATTGTTGATTTTTGCCCACTTTGTTGAAGATCAGATGGCTGTATGTGCGGCTTTATTTCTGGGTTCTCTATGCTGTTCCATTGGTCTATGTGTCTATTTTTGTACCAGTACCATGTTGTTTTCGTTACTCTAGCCTTGTAGTATAGTTTGTTCTTCTCCTTCTTTTTTTTCTTAATGATCCAAATATTTCACCTGAATAGTATAGTTTGAAGTTGGGTAATATGATTCCTCTGGCTTTGTTCTTTTTGCTTAGGATTGTTTTGGCTATCCAGACTCTTTTTTGGTTCCATAAGAGTTTTAGAATAGTTTTTGCTAGTTCTGTGAGAAATGACATTAGTAACTGGATAGGAATGTCATTGAATCTATAGATTGTTTTGGACAGTATGGCCATTTTGACAATATTTATTCTTTCAATCTATGGGCATGGACTGTTTTTGCATTTGTTTGTGTCATCTAGGATTTCTTCCAGCAGTGTTTTATAGTTCTCCTTGTAGAAATTTTTGTTTTGTTTTGTTTTGTTTTGAGATGGAGTCTCGCTCTTTCACCCAGGCTGGAGTGCAGTGGTGCAATCTCGGCTCACTGCAAGCTCTGCCTCCCAGGTTCCAGCAATTCTCCTGTCTCAGCCTCATGAGTAGCTGGGACTACAGGTGCGTACCACCATGCCTGGCTAATTTTTGTATTTTTAGTAGAGACGGTGTTTCACTGTTTTAGCCAGGATGATCTCGATCTCCTGACCTCATGATCCACCCGCCTTGGCCTCCCAAAGTGCTGGGATTACAGGCGTGAGCCACCGCGCCCACAAGATTCTTAACATAGAATTGATGGAACTAAGTGAATGACACTTTTACAATTTGACAAATGTATATCCAAGTCCTGCATGGAGAACATAGATCTATTTACACTCCCAGCAATAGTGTAGTCTATGAATGTTTGCTTCATTATCACCTTCTGCTACAACTGTCTGAAGTTCTGAGGAACTCTTGGAAATTATGATAATTATTGATGTGCAAGCATTTATTATTTTCTACTTGGTTTCAATAAAAATGATAAAACTAAGTGATACTACAAAATAAATAACTTATAAGTAATTTCTATTTTACATTGCTTGAATTTTTATATTTCTTAATAAACATAAGTTTTCATAGAATTATAAGTAGGTATATATAGGACACAGCATTATTTTATATGAACATTTCTATAAAATGACATAATATGTACACTTGACATTTTAAAACTAAAAAAATCTTTAAATCGATATAGTGATCCAGGATATAGATATCTTGAGTTTGGTGAGCCAGGTCTCCATATATGAATTGTTTTCAACGTGATTGGAATTAACAGGTTAGACAGTATGAACTCTTTCGAGTTCCTACTACATGCTATTGTCTCACATTTAGTGGTGCTTTGTATGTCATTGGGAGCAAATCAACCTCCATTATTGCTTTTGATGACAATTTTTACAAACACTTTAATTTTTACAGGAATTAACATATCATTTTTTCTCAAACTCCCAAATCCCTATTTTTATAACTTACTGTGAAAGTCCAAAAGGAAATGAAAAGTTAAAGGTAACTGTATTAAAAAATACAGTTGATTTTTGAACAACACAGATTTGAATTGTATGGATCCACTTATATGCAGATTTTTTTTTCAATGAAAATTACACCCAGAATGCCTGCCTCTCCTGCCTCTCCCTCTACTTCTTCTACCTCTGCCACTACTGAGACAACAAGACCAATCCCTTCTCTTCCTCCTCCTTCCCAGCCTACTCACATGAAGATGATGAGGATGAAGACCTTTACGGTGATCCACTTCCACTTAATAAATAGCAAACATGTTTTCTTTTTCTTGTGATTTTCTTACTAACATTTTCTTGTATCTAGCTTACTTTATTATATGATTATAGTATATAATACACATAACATACAAAATGTATGTTAATTGACTGTTTATGTCATCAGTAAGGCTTTCTGTCAACAGTAGGCTCCTAGTAGTTAAATTTTGTGTGGAGTCAAAAGTTACACATGGAATTTTGACTGCAGGGCATCAGCACCTCTAACCCCCACATTGTTCAAGGATCAACTGTTTAGTTGTATATTTATATGTACATTTTAAACTTTGGTTATACAACTAACATATGTTGGATGTAGAAAATTACAGATTCGAAATTAAAAAGAAGAAAATTTAAACAACTTCCTATTATATCAGGCAGAGATAATGCTATTTATTGAACAGTTTCCAGTCTTTTCTTTATGGAAATGCATACACACTGCCCATACTGCTTTTATAACTCACCATGATACATTGTGAACATAGTATCATGCCAATATGCTAACAAGTACATAATTTTAAATAGCTTTCTAATATGTGCCAGGCACAGTAATATGCAATTATGAGGAAGATATGGCCTGGTCCTCAGGGATCAACTGGGGAGAGCAGGAAAGAACAGACGCTTTCTAAGCTCTGGTGTGGTGCTCTTTCTCCTGGTTTATTTTTATTACTAGGTAAAGCTTGACTCCTTAGCATTTTTGTTTTTGCAGTCCCAGCACATTTAAATCCCAGTTTTCTTATACTTGCCTTTAGGTTACAGTGTCCTATTCATTTACTTTTGATCCATGGACAATTGAGAGTTTTGAGTATTCAGTGAGTCCCTGTAGGGCATGGGAGAGCACAGTTCTCAGAAGCTGTGGAAGAAAATCTTTCCAACAGCAGGTGCTCCAGTGGTGCTACAGGTAGAAATGGATCCTGGCTTTTGGGGACAATGGTCTCCCTTGTGCTTCAGTGTCCCTGTGGTAATAAGGGAACTCTCTCATTTCCCAGAGACCTTTCTGCTCCTTAACACCTGCTGTGATCTGTGCAGACATCTGTGAGGCAATTTGGGTTCTATAGAGTAGTAAGGTTAGACTTAGGGAAACAAAGTATGTGACCAAAGCCCTGCCTAGAAGAAGCACAGCAGAGCCAGGATAAAGCACAGGCTTTGTGATGCCAGTACAGCTCTCTTTCTATTCTTCCCCAGCTCCACTGAAGGCATGGCTGACTTGGCTGCAGAAGGTGAATGCGTCAAAGACACCAGTGCTCTCTGCTCTTCACATGCACACACACGTACACACACACACACCAGAAACACATGTGTGAGTACCCTCACATGCAAACAGGCAATCTAACCAAAATGCTCCTAGGCATTCTGTAAGTGCTCCCCACCTGGAAGGATCTGTCTTGTCTTGCAGTTCTTGCACCACTGTTTGGTGTCTTGACCACCCAAAGCAAGAGGCCACCTCCAGACAAACCAGGATCCCTTTCTCTGGGATTTTCCAACCTTGCATCACATATGCTCCTGGGGCATGCTTTCCCCATGCAGACAGGGTCAAGAGACTCATTGTGATGGACCTCAGACAACAAATGTACAGTGAGCACCTCTAACAAGCAAGATGCTGAGTTAGGCTGTGAAGAGAACTCTGCCATGATAATAATATCTACCTGCCAGAAAGCACTCCGTAATAACTAGAATAATATTATGACACTAGATGTGTCTTGTATTTTATGATTCATAGGCATTGTCTCACCTGACCCTGACAACAGCCCCGTATGAGAGACATAGTCTTAATCACATTTAACAGATGAAGATGCAGAGGTTCAGAGAGGCTCACTGACTGGGCCTACATTAGATAGTGAATATTATACCTTGAACCTAAACTCCAGGTCTTCTGACTCCAAAACCAATGTCCTCACCCTCTCAGACATCGACCTCAATATATTATGTGATTCTTGGTTCTCAATGTGACCCACGAGGAGAGTTTGGTGAATGTCACTTAACAGGTGAGAAAACTGATCCAAGAGGTGAAGAGAGTTAACCATGATCACCAGGGGCCTCTGGTTCCAAAACGTAGTGGTCGTTTCTCATCACTCGGTCCCTGCTGTGGAATAGCGCCCCAGAGAGCAGGGGAGTGTGAACAAAGAAAGACTAACGAAGATTCAAAACAGACTGTGTGTCCCTAAGGGGGCTGCAGACAAACTCTTTGGGTACTTCTGCTTAGAAACATCCTGGGGAGCCCCAGCTCCTGCCCAGCATGTAAGTGTAATGTGTGTTTTGAGGCCATGTCAACTTCCTGTGAGGTGTTGCTGTCTATGATCTTCCTGCTTGTCTAGGCCAGGATGCCATTTTTTTGTGACCAAGCATAGGGCCCAGCTTTAGAATGCCCAACTGTTGTTCAACAGTGTGGTTTCTTTGAAGGAAATGTGATGAGAATAAGGTGGAGAGGAAGTTGGTAAGAGAGGACAGAAACAAGCATACATACGGGCATTGTCTGCTGCTTGATCTTGAAAAAAATTATATAGCATTTACACATGGATCCCAGCCTTGCTCCTTCCACTATGTACACAGCAGAGTCTTACCTTATACTCCTCATTTTAGAGACTGGTGGGAAATGAAAGACAGGCAGACCAGTTAGGCAACTGTATTGCAGAAACCCAAATGAGATCCAATGGGGACTTGAAAGTGGCATTAGGGTCAGGACATAGACATGTACTGAAGAACCACCCCAGAGGAAGACTCAACCAGTTGTACAGAATGGATGGTGGAGAGAAAGAAAGTGGAGGAGAGAAGCTTACCATGGCCTCTGGGTTGCTCACTGAGGCATCTAGGCAGGTGAGCATGTTATGGACAGAGCTAAAGACTACAGGCAAAGAGAAAGTTTGGGGAGAACACAATGAGCTTAATTTTTAATATATTGAGAGAGCACATCTGGACCATGTTCTTATGAAGGTGACTACAGGGAAAAGTGCTCAGAAATGAGGTCCTCCAACTCCACCCTAAAAATTCACAGACCATGGCTATGGCAACCATTAGTCACTGCAGGCCTAATCAGGAGAGATTTGGGAATGGGGAGTGGGAAAGAGTGGGCTGTGCTTAGAGAACTCAGAGGGAATAAAAGAAGGTTTTGAGCAGGAGCAAATAGGCTTCCCTGCTTTTCTTATAGCCCATTATTTTCATGGATTGTTTGTTAGGCAGTCCCAGTGTCACATTGGAAGTGTCATACTGGAATGACTTGGAGATCTTGAGTTAAAAGACCTAAATTTGGTGCAGTAAATTATTAGTTGTATGATCTGGGGAAAAACACTTAACTCCCCTGATCTTCCTTACTTATCTATAAAATGATTGTCTTGGAAAAATGCTGTGTAAATTATAGCAGGCTATTTATGGGTAAATCGTTAGTTTAATATGTCATACTAATAAGCAACTAATTTTGCAACTAAATTAAATGCGTACCAATTTGAGAAGCTAAAGCTTTAAGAAGGAAGTATTAACAGACTGGAAAAACCCAGTGAATTTTTCAGACCAAATTATAGGAGACCCCTGGAGCTCCAGCATCCTGTAGAGATATCTTTAGGGAAAGGAAGAAGCAAGAATGGAATCAGGGATATCCCACCAGCCTCTTCACCCCACCTCCAGTCACAAGCAGTGGTGATGTTTGTCTGTAACATGAATCGCTACACTCTTGTGGGTGCTATTTTTGCTGCTCTGGCACAGATATATGCCATATATTCTTGGGTCTTACATAGGGTTTAGTTTGTTACCTTCTTGGGCACCAGCTGCTTAGCATTCCTCAACATAAAATCACTTCAGCATCAACTCTTGATGTTACAAGAAAACACAGGTTACAGACTTCAATTGAACCCAAATGACTGTTGATTGAGTTCTTTAGACTTTCCAGGCATTAGACTAAACAATGGGGATACAATGCTGAAACAAATAGGCAAGGTCTCTGTCCTCATAGAGCTTTTATGCTGCCAAAATTCAGAAGTGGAAGAGATCTGGAAGAGATTTTCTAGCTCCCAGAATTTTTTGGAATGACATTTGACTTTGTCACTTGGAGCCTACACAATCTTGTTTTTTGTTTGTTTGATGTTTTGTTTTTGAGATGGAGTCTTGCTCTGTCGCCCAGGTTGGACTGCAGTGGTGTGATCTCTGCTCACTGTAACCTCCGCCTCCTGGGTTCAAACAATTCTCCTGCCTCAGCCTCCCAAGTAGCTGGGATTAAAGGTGCCCACCATCACACTCGTCTAATTTTTGTATTTTTGTAAAGATGGGGTTTCATCCTGTTGGCCTAGCTGGTCTCGAACTCCTGTCCTCAGGAGGTCCACCCACCTCAGCCTCCGAAGTGCTGAGACTACCGGCGAGAGCCACCGTACCCAGCCTAGAACCTACACAACCTTGAACAAGTTTATGTCACTGTAAAATGAGAATGATAATAAAAAGAAATAGCCACCCTCCTCATGCATACTGTGAAGAAACAAATGAGGATGTACATTATGATTGACAAAGCACTAGACAAATGCAAGTTATTAACAGTGAAATATACTTAAAAAAAGAAAAGAAAAGGAAATAAGGAAAAGTTATATTCAGTGCTTATGCACATATCTGGAAAAAATACTAACTGCTTATCAAATATCTCATGATGTTTCTACCTAGTTTTGTCTCTGTTCACACTGGTATTCAATTACTAGACAACTAGACAACAAATCAGTTGAGATGATAATATTAAATTGTGCAACATAGGCCAATATTACTTTAAATAAAGGTGGAATATGCTTTCTGTTGGTGTGCACATTACAAAAAACGCACACAAAATACAAACACATATGCATTGGAGGTCATTGTTCTCATTTTTACTTTTATGAGCAAGGTACCCTAATGGATACTAGTGGGTTTCCTATTATGTATATGTTTCATAAAGCTTCTGCAATATAGTCTCGAGTTCAGTGGAGAATTCTGATGTGAAAAGCCTGGGATCAAAGACTGAAAGGTGTGTGGAGATAAGGAGAGGCTACAGAACAAACAATAACATTTGTATTCAATGACAATCTGAAGTCAGATGGTAGTAACTACTCTTCCTTTCATGGACAAGGAAGAGTAGTTGTTTCATGCAAAAAAAAAAAAAAAAAGCACATGTGTAAATATGTTTACAATAATTTTATTTCATGTATCTGAAAATAAAATGCATCCCTTTCCAACAAATAAATATGCCTTGTTGAGAATATCATAAATAAGGACATGGATTTCAATAATTTTGCAGTCATATTACTAACGTATATTTTTCCATTTTATGCTGACATTTCTGGTCTTGGAGATGAGAAATAAAATCTATAGGTATGTTGTTAAAAGCAAAGGGCAGGAGGCATTTGCCAAGCATGTTCTAGTGTCAGGCACGATGTGATACATATCTCATTATCTCATTAATCTTCACCACCATACTCTTTCTCGTCTAGATCTTCAGGCATGCGAATCCCTATGCCCAGCACATTTCTGTGGACCCCCTTCTGCTCCCTTGACAATACTTGCTCCTTCCTACTCCACTCTTCACCTGGATGGCCCTTCCCTTCAGGATTCAGCCTGGGCCCAAGTTCACCTGGATTATCCTGTTCCTGTTTCTCCAGCAGCCAGCCGGTACTTTTCTGTGATGTGTTATCACAGAATAGAACAATAGACTGTGGTTTGTTTCTCATATTGAAAGGCAGGAGAAAGGGACTATGTTGCTTTTTCACTGTTATGAGCCCAGTATGCAGAGCAGTTCCCACAATATTGATTGAACGAACAAATGAATGAGTTGTTGAGTAAGCTAAGTATTATTATTAGCCCAGATTTTCTGATAAGAATACGAGACTCAGAGTAGGTTAGTATGGTATCAAACTGCTGGTATATGATAGATCTAGTAGGTCTGGGAGTTGAAACAATGATCTGACTTGCTGTCTCAATGACTATCAACAAGAGTGGGTGAACCCTGGAGTTCTAAAGCTGGTCCTCTCTATCTCCACTTTGTCAGCCTGTAGTAAAACAAACAAAAAAAAGGACTACCAGAAAAATAAAGACCTTAAAGCAACCTATGGTGTAGGGACCAGAAAGTAACCTTGAGCCCAGGAGCACCCAGAACCTCTACTAAGGACAAATCATTGAGTTCGATGAAATTCAACCCGAACTTTCTGAACATCTTCTATGTGTTTCACCCACGCTGCCAGTTTGCAGATGGGCAGAGATATCCTGGCCCTCCGGCTGCTTACAGACTCTTCCAGGGTGTTGAGGTGATGCACCAACTAGTGAAATCGTCCCCCAAATCAGGAGAGACCAAAAGCGGCATAGAGAGGCCCTGGCCTGGGAATCAGAAGGGCTGCCTCTGCTTTTCTCTGCCCACTACCTTTGGAGAGCCACTTGCTTCTCTGTGAGAGTTTTAGTTTCCATACCTATAAAATTTGCAAGTAGACTACATCACGGCAGTCAGCAGGTCAGATCTGACCCTCAGATTTCTTTTCATCCTGCCATATGTTATGGATTGAATTGTTTCCCTGAAAAATTCGTATGTGGAAGCCCAAACCTCTTGTACCTCAGAATATGACCTTATTTGGAGATGGGGAATATACATAACTGATCAAGTTAAAATGAGGTCATTTGGGTGGGTCCTAATCTAATATGACTGACGTCCTTATAAAAAGGGGAAATTGGAACATGGAAATGGGCAGGCTCACAGGGGGAACACCGTGTGAACATGAACACTGTCTACAAGCCAAGGAAAGAGATGTAGAGCAGCTTCCCTCTTCCCAGCCCTCAGAAGGATTCCTGCCAACACCTTGATCTTGGGCTTCTAGTGTCCAGAACCGTAAGACACTAAATTAAGCCATCCAGTCTGTGATACTTTGTTACACTCTTCCTACAAACATATGCTCGGTTCACAGCCTCCTCTTCTTCAAGCCTGCTCAAATCTCACCTTCTCCCTCAGGCCCAACCTTGACCACGCTATTTACATATCAACCTGCGAGTCAGTACCTGCTCCCCACTCCAAATCTGGGACTTCTGCACCCCACTCTTCCATGCTGCTCTGCGTTTTTTCCTCATAGGACTTAGCACCTCCAAACACAGCAAATTAATACACAGTCGTGCTTCACCACATTCCTTGCCATTTTCTATTTTGTTCCACCCAGCTGCCTGGCCCATAGACCTTATCAGTGAGATTTTTAGACATTATCGCCTGTCATTTATGGATGAGACCATTCCAAAGGTCTCCTTGAGTGATGCATCATGACTGGTCCCTGAATGTCATTAATTAAATTTAATTAATTCATTAATTAATTAATTTAAGACAGTCTTGCTCAGTTGCCCAGGCTAGAGTGCAGTGGCACAGTCTTAGCTCACTGCAACCTCCGCCTCCTGGGTTCAAGTGATTCTCGTACCTCAGCCACCCAGGTAGCTGGGACTACAGATGTACACCACCACGCCCAGGTAATTTTTGTTTTTTTTTAATAGAGATGGGGTTTCACCATGTTGGCTAGGCTGATCTTGAACTCCTGGCCTCAAATGATCTGCCCACCTCGGCCTCCCAAAATGCTGGGATTGCAAGTGCAAGCTGCTGCACCTGGACCCTGAATATCTCAAATTCCACAAGAAGGTCTATTTCAGGACTTGGTAGACAGGACTGCATACCCCCAAGCCAGTGGTGTGCTGGAAAATGTTTCATTACCAGCTCTTGAGAGGATGGAGATCTCTCCTCTTGTGGTATTTGCTAATTTCCCACCACAGCTAATGTCAAGCTGCCGACATGACCTCACTGAAAGTAGATGGGAGGAGGGGAATGCCATTGGCTGTGGTAAGCTGGGAAGAGCAATTCTGGTACCACAGCCACCAGCAGTCCCAGTGCTCTATGGCCAAGCCCTGAGATCTTTGCACCTGATGGTCTTACGCCTGAGCACTTTACTTACTTATTTTATTTTGTTTTGTCTTTTGTCAGATCTGGTTAACAGGAAGTAATTGCCTGAGCTCTTTTAACCAACTGAGCTGAATGTCAGGAACTCGGAGTCCTAATCCAGCCCCTTTTTTGACTGACTGAGTGAGCTGGGATAAAAGGGTCTACCTCAAGGATCATCACGTGCAAAACAAAAAGATTTAAAAAAATTAGGAGTTTATGGAGTTGGTATCTTGGACTCCAAATCTCTGAGGGTAGTTGGAGGACAATTAAAGTAGGACTCCTGACCCATCTTCAACCAAAGGTGCTTTGCCTGTGTATACTTTATATACTGGGACTCCAGATCAGGTTTACTTGGGAGGTGAAAGAAAGAGGTTCCACTGATTATGAAACAAAGGAGTGAGTGCTGAG
This sequence comes from Rhinopithecus bieti, assembly GCF_001698545.2. Taxonomy (NCBI): domain Eukaryota; kingdom Metazoa; phylum Chordata; class Mammalia; order Primates; family Cercopithecidae; genus Rhinopithecus; species Rhinopithecus bieti. The sequence continues at coordinate 1,420,916 of NW_016805666.1, forward strand.
ACCCCTTCAGCTGAAATGTTTTCTATTCCTCCATGATTCCAGAATAAAACTCTCAGCCCTACCCATACACTTTAAGAAGGAAGCACAGAAGGGGTGGTTGTGGGAAGGAGAGCTGGCAGGGTGACCAACCCCGAAGAACAAGGAAAGGGAGCTGGACAGGCCAAGAGCACTGGAAGGGCCCCTGGGATGCTGCACATTTCCTAGCATGCTTCTTCTAGAAGACTCCTCCAGCAATCTCTGTGAAAAGAGAAATATTTTTACCTGCCCTTGGATGGCATTTAGGTCTGGGGTAGAAGGTGGCGGCTGTTTAACAGCCCATGGTAACACTGCACAGCAATTAGGGCAGGAAGTGAAGAAGGCTGTATCACACAGAAACTGCCAAGGTGGAATTGAGGTCAAGAGATTGCAGCTCCTCCAAATTGAATTCACCCTTCTTCCCACCTGGATGGCCTCTACCAGTAACTGGGGGATCCAGGGGAGCAAGAGGTGGTTTTCTAGAGAAGAGCGTCCTTCGTAAAGCTGTGATCCAGCATGAGTACTGGTGGGCCAGGGCAGGGCTTTTGAGAATGCCAGCACAGAGACCACTCCACTGCTCTTGGGAATCACGTGTCTAATGGCAATGTGGAGGGGAGGTTGAAGGGGAATCCCTGGGCTTGGGAGACCAAGTGGCAGATAAGAGGTGTTGCCTAAGTGACAGATCATACACCTGTCAATCAAGAACAGTGACAGGATGGACTTTGCTCTTGGGGGCCAGGTGTTTCATTAGGGAGTGCAATTTCACGCTCATATTTCTCTTTTTTGACATTTCTGTCCTCTCCATAGTCACTGTGGGTTGGATTTGTGCTTGGCAGTTCCTCTGATTGGGGGAAAGATAACCTTTTCTTGCATACTGTATTTATACTCGGGCATGAAATAAGACTGAGCAAACGTCATCCCAGAAACCTCAGGCCACTTGAGATAATTTCTATCTGTAAGTGTAAAAGTAGTACAATGTCTGTCTCTCTCTTCACACTTGGGCAGAGGGGTTTGAGGAAACAATGATGATATTGTAGTGCAGTCAAAGAATTTTAGGGCTAGAAAGGGCCTTGGAGATGGATTTTAGGTCAAAAAACTTAAGACTTATGTTGGCTCTACTTTTTTTTTTCTCCTTGAGACAGAGTCTTGCTCTTGTTGCCCAGGTTGGAGTACAGTGGTACAATCTCAACTCACTGAAACCTCCACCTCTTGGGTTAAAGCAATTCTCATGACAGCCTCCCAAGTAGCTGAGATTACAGGTGGCCACCACCACTCTCAGCTAATTTTTTATATTTAGTAGAGATGGGGTTTCACTACTTTGGCCAGGTTGGTCTTGAACTCCTGACCTCAGGTGATCCACTCACCTCAGCTTCCCAAAGTACTGAGATTACAGATGTGAGCCATCATGGCCAGCCGGCTCTACTTTTAAAGTATCCAGAATCTAATCATTTTTCCCCACCTGCAGCTATCCTTCTGATCCAAACTTCCAGCATTTCTTCCTGGAATATTGTGATCACTTACTACCTTCTTCAACCTTTGCTTCTCTCTGCTTCAGCCCTGTGCCCCTTAGTATACTCTCAGTACAGTAATAAGAATAATCCTCTTAAGATATGCATTGGATTATGTCACACCTCCACTCAAATCCTTGCCTTGGTATCCCATTACTCTTGGGAAAAAAACTCAAGTCCTCAAAATAGCCTACCAGGCCCTACAAAACTCACCCTGTATTGCCTCTTTGAACTTATCTCCCATTGCTCTCCCAGGTACCCCAGTAGCTGACCACACTGCTCCAGCCACATTGGCCTCCTTGTTCCTAGGATGTGCTCCTATTTTAGTCCTTTGCCCTCCCCTGGTACACTCTTCCTACAAACATATGCTCGGTTCACAGCCTCCTCTTCTTCAAGCCTGCTCAAATCTCACCTTCTCCCTCAGGCCCAACCTTGACCACGCTATTTATATATCAACCTGCGAGTCAGTACCTGCTCCCCACTCCAAATCTGGGACTTCTGCACCCCACTCTTCCATGCTGCTCTGCGTTTTTTCCTCATCGGACTTAGCACCTCCAAACACAGCAGATAATTTGCATATTTATTGTGTTGATTAAGATTTGCCCTTGCCTCCTAGTACGTGAACTCAATAAGGGCAGAGACTGTCCTCTCTTGTTGAATGAGATATGGCTGCTGCCTAGTGAACCTGGTTGCATGGAAGAGAAGGTAACTAAAGAGACCGTTCACTTTAAACAAAATTATTTTGAAGTAGTTTTAAACTTATAGAACAGTTGCAAAAACAGTACGGAGTTCAAATATACCCCTCATGGAGATATGTTAACATTTTATCATCACATTTCCTTTTGGAAAGAATGTTTAATGATACTAGTATTCGCACGAATCATGATAATAGTAATGACAGGTTTGGAATTCTCTAGGTTTGTAGAAGGCTTTGTTTTTTTCCTTCAAGCACTAGCCCACAGATCACTCTTTACATCTCCAAGATAGTGAGCGCAAAGATTACTGTACCCGTGAACAGATGAGAAGAGTGAGGCTTATTCAGGTCAGGTGACCTCTTACCCAAGGTCACACAGTTGTAAAGGGCAAGAGCAAAGCTGCGAGTGGAGTCGAGGTTTCCTCGCTCACAGCCGGGTACTGCTTCTTCTGCACTGTTTGTCCATTTTACAGCCAAACTATCTCCTCTGCTCTTGATGTCAGTGACTGCCTGGGTCAAGACGACTCTCTGACAGCAAAGATGGCAACTGCCTCACGCAGGCTGGGATGCCCCCTGGACAGCTGTAAGTCACACTACAAAGGGCATGAGTCACCTGCATTCTTGCCCCTCTGCTACACGTGCTTCCTTCACTCAGCCCCTCTGTGGGCAACCCGGGTGCCCACAGTGCCAGTTGGGAGGTGGTGCTGCCAGCTGGGGCTGACCGCAGGGTCCTCAGGCACCCTCCAGCCTGGTGACTGAGATGCCATCTGGCATCCCCGACAGCTGCAGGGCCTCCAGCCTGACCCAGGAAGCAGGAGAACGGGAGCATGATGTTAACAGGTGGGGAAAGATTTCCCACCTCTGGTCCAAGCACCATCACTTCCTAGATATAAAAAGTTACTCATCCTCTCCAGGCCTCCATTTCATCAGCTTCAGAATGGAGAGAATAAACAGTTCTGAGAGTGATCATGATTCCTCGATCCTGAGTTTTCTTAGCCTGTGATTCTTATACATTCCAAGAAGAGGTCTGAGACCCTGATCCCCAAACAGGAAAACTGCCAGCCGTGGGGAGCCATCAGTAGAGATGAAGAAGGGGCAAGAAAAGTCAACGGGAAAACAATCTGATGTAGCGGCCTACCAGGAGAATGACATGAGTTAAGACAGGTCAAGCGTGTGGTCAGTGGTTAAAATTATCTACAATAACAGTGGTGAGGAGAGCATCTGTCCTTGAGTCTCGCTCTATTTCTGCCACCCTGCCCTAAGTCAGGCCTTTGTTTTATCACTCCCGAAATCCTGCAGGAACCTCCAGTGTGGTCTCCTCATCACCAATGTCTTACCACTCCAACCTAATCTGCCTACTGCTGTTAGAGGAATTTTCCTAAAACACAGCTGTGTCACATGTACTTTTCCTGTTCAAAATCCTTCAGTGGCTTCCCACAACCTCCTGAGTTAGGTACAAATCACTCACCCTGGCAGTCAAGCCTCTCCATAAATTCAGTCCCAACCTATCTTTCTCACTGTATTCCAACTACCCCCTGACACTTGTCAAGTGCTTCAGGAAACCTGCTCTTCACTGCCCTCTAAATAGGTGCTAGCTGTCTGTCCCTTGCTGAGAGCAATAAGATAGTACAGTAGTAAGAGATGGTAGAGTAGTCATAGCTTGTATAGTAGGAGTTAAGAGATCAGGTTCTGGGTCCAGAAAGCCTGAATTTGAGTAGCTGTGTGGCTTTGGGCAAGTTGCATGACCTCTCTGAGCTTCAGTTTCCTCATCTGTAAACACGAATTTAATAATGGCACCTCCTATAGGGATGGTTGTGAAGATAAAAGATGTAAAGCAATTGGTGAACAGTGAATACTCAATGAATATTTCTTATTATTTCATTGTTAATGTCTGACACTGACTATGTCCTCTTCATCTGATGCCCATGCCTCTCTCTGCTAACAGCTCCCTGCCAGCCTAGTGAGCCCTTCCCCATTCCTCATCCTTCAGACACCTTTTGAGACGCTCCCTTCTTTCCCCTTTACAGTGGAGTAACTTGATGACGCTTATTTTCCTACCCAACTGCAAAGTTCTTGAAGGCAGGGAGGAGCCTGTCTCTCACAGGTCTCTATATCTTTGTCAGGATCTAGGACAGCACCCAGCACTTAGAAGGCCTCAGGAAGGATGTGTTCGGCGAAAGAACAAAGGAAAGAAATCACAGAAGGGTCAATAAGGAATGAAGGCATGGATAAGTCAAGTTTTTGAGGGGGCATCCTGAAAACCTGGGTGTAGGGTGCCACTTCCCAAAATGGGGGACACGGGTGGGCTGAGCAAGGGCTCTGCTTTAGGAATGCCTCTTTCCACATGGGACAAAGCCCATGGATGGAGCAGTTTTCTCTATCCAGGGCCCTGCTGTGCTGGAGCAGGTGTGATAGAAAAGCCCTGGATAAAGTGGGGGTGGGATAGAAAATAGAGGAGGGGCTGTCAGAGAGTGGACTCTATTCCAGTTTGCCTCTAAGTTGCTGAGGCACCTTGGAAGAATCACCTGTCCTGGCATCTAAAAGGGAAGCTGGGCTAGAGTAGTGGTTCTTAATGTTGGTTCCCAGAAAGCAACATTGTAATCCCATGACAGCCTATTAAAAATATAGAATATCAGGCTGGGTGTGGTAGCTCATGCTTGTAATCCCAGCACTTTAGGAGGCTGGGGTGGACTTGAGTTTAGCAGTTAGAGACATAGGCAGCACAGCAAGACCCTGTCTCTACAAAAGAGAGAAAAATTAGCCAGGTGTGGTGGCACATACCTGTAGTCCCAGCCTCTTGGGAGGCTCAGGTGGGAGGATTGCTTGAGCCCAGGAGGTCAACACTGCAGTGAGCAGTGATTGGGTTACTATACTCCAGCCTGGGAGTGAGGCCCTATCTCAAAAAAAACAAAAACAGAAAAATGAAATATCAGCAATAGTGAATTAGCGAGATTGGGGAGAGGCCCAGCCATCTGTGTTTTATCTAGCCCTCCAGAAGATTCTGAGGCACACTCAAGTTTGAGAACCACTGGGGCCTTCCAGGTTGTTTCCGTTTTGTTTGTAACTGCAGTGGGCTCCGATTTTTTCCAGTGAAATCTTAGACAGGTGCCCAATATGTAAGGTACATTAAAGTAGAGTCCCTCTGATTGAGGGAGGGGCAAGGCCCCACCCACTCTGACTCTTCCTAGCCATGCACACTCTGCTCAGTCAGAATTCCTGGTTGCAAAGTTCTCAAGGCGGCCAAAGGGTGTAGATTTGTGCGGCTTGTCAAACCTGGCACTGCTGGTGGGATGAGCCTCCAAGAAGGCACCCCTGCATTGGCATCCTGTTCAGTGCCCCCAGTAGACTCTGCTGTGTATCCAGGGGTCCTGGCACTGAGGCCCTGGATAGCCCTGTGTGAGGAGGGTAGCTGGGGCTCCCCGGTGCCCACCATGTAGACTTCCTGAGGCAGGGCAAGGCAGCCTGCTGAACCACATTTGTGGATGTGAGGCAGGAGCTGCCCTGCGTTTTGGGGAGGCGGCAGTCACACTTCATTTTCACTCTGGCTGCTTTTGGAGACAATATGGCACCACTCAGATTTTTATATCCTCTTTTTCATGAAGCGCAGCAGATCGTGTGAAGCAGTCAAGAGGCCTGCGGAAATATTCATCTGGACCCACAAATTCACTCTCTCCGCCTCTCCCAGTCCTGCCTATGTGGACCGATGAGTCACTTGAATTTCTTTTTCATTTCTCTTTCTGAAGTGAAGACGATGGGGAGGAGAAGCCTGAGGGCTAGGGGATGGGATGCTGGGGAAACCCGTGGGTTCACAGAAGAGGCCACACTGTTGGAGAAGCAGAGGGAGACTAATTTGAGGTCTGTTGTATACAATACATGATGGCTATGAGATTCTTTTTTATTATTATTATACTTTAAGTTCTGGGATACATGTGCAGAATGTGCAGGTTTGTTACGTAGGTATACATGTGCCATGGTGGTTTGCTGCACCCGTCAAACTTTCATCTACATTAAGTATTTCTCCTAATGCTCTCCCTTCCCACCACTCCCCACCCCCTGACAGGCCCCAGTCCATGATGTTACCCTCCTGGTGTCCATGTGTTCTCATTCTCCTATGCCCATGTGTCTCTGTCTCCTTCAGTTCTGCTCTGATCTTAGTTATTTCTTGTCTTCTGTTAGCTTTTGAATTTGTTTGCTCTTGCTTCTCCAGTTCTCTTAATTGTGATGTTAGGTGTCGATTTTAGATCTTTCCCGCTTTCTCCTGTGGACATTTGGTGCTGTAAATTTCCCTCTAAACACTGCTTTAGCTGTGTCTCAGAGATTCTGGTATGTTATGTCTTTGTTCTCATTGGTTTCAAAGAACTTATTTATTTATGCCTTAATTTCGTTATTTACCCAGTAGTCATTCAGGAGCATGTTAATCAGTTTCCACGTAGTTGTCCTGTTTTGACTGAGTTTCTTAATCCTGACTTCTAATTTGATTGCAGTCTGAGAGACTGTTTGTAATCATTTCCATTCTTTTGCATTTGCTGAGGACTGTTTTACTTCCAATTGTGTGGTCAATTTTAGAATAAGTGTGATGTGGTGCTGAGAAGAATGTATATTCTGTTGATTTGGGGTGGAGAGTTCTGCAGATGTCTATTAGGTCCACTTGGTCCAGAGCTTAGTTCGCACCCTGAATGTCCTTGTTAATTTTCTGTCTTGTTGATCTGTCTAATATTGACAGTGAGGTGTTAAAGTCTCCCACTATTATTGTGTGGGCGTCTACGTCCCTTTGTAGGTCTCTAAGAACTTGCTTTATGAATCCTGGTGCTCCTGTATTGGGTGCATATATATTTAGGATAGTCAGCTCTTCTTGTTGCGTTGATCCCTTTACCATTATGTAATGCCCTTCTCTGGCTTTTTTGATCTTTGTTGGTTTAAAGTCTGTTTTATCAGAGACTAGGATTGCAAACCCTGTTTTTTTTTTTTTNAGTGTGATGTGGTGCTGAGAAGAATGTATATTCTGTTGATTTGGGGTGGAGAGTTCTGCAGATGTCTATTAGGTCCACTTGGTCCAGAGCTTAGTTCGCACCCTGAATGTCCTTGTTAATTTTCTGTCTTGTTGATCTGTCTAATATTGACAGTGAGGTGTTAAAGTCTCCCACTATTATTGTGTGGGCGTCTACGTCCCTTTGTAGGTCTCTAAGAACTTGCTTTATGAATCCGGGTGCTCCTGTATTGGGTGCATATATATTTAGGATAGTCAGCTCTTCTTGTTGCGTTGATCCCTTTACCATTATGTAATGCCCTTCTCTGGCTTTTTTGATCTTTGTTGGTTTAAAGTCTGTTTTATCAGAGACTAGGATTGCAAACCCTGTTTTTTTTTTTTTGCTTTCCATTTCCTTGGTAAATATTCCTCCATCCCTTTCTTTTGGGCCTACATGTGTCCTTGCACGTGAGATGGGTCTTCTGAATACAGCACATTGATGGGTCTTGACTCTTTACCCAATATGGCTGCAAGATTCTTTAAGGGCAGAGAATTGAGGCCAGATATTACCTCCCTGATCTGAGGTAGCATTTGGGTATGCATGCCTTACCCAAGAGCAGGTATCATCCCAGTAGCAGTGGGTAGGAAGTTGTGTTGCGTGGGGAGAAGACAGGTCAGTGCCAGAGCACATAAGTTGATGTGAAAGTGGCCATCTTCCTAATACCATCCCAGGATATGTGTGCCTCATGCAGCTGGGCAGAAGGAAATCTCCGTGGTCTGGGGCACCACCCAAAACCTTTGTGTAACAGTATCATTCTCAGAAGGAGAGGAAGTACCATGCTGTGGGAAGGCATTGCTGTTTTCTCAACATAGAGAGACCTCTTCTCTTGGTCCAGGTACTATGGAACACGACCCACGTATGTTCACATCCCTATGCCTTGACTTCTGCATCTGAAAATAGGGAATGATAATAACATCTCACTTCTTTTGCCTGGGGACACTAAAAAAGCACATAAGGCAGAGTTGATCATATTGGCATTTTCCATTTGTCTAATATTACCACTTAAAAGTGCTTCCTGTTTGTCATCTCCTCTGATCCCCCAATCAACCTGGTCACACACTATTATCCTTGTGAGGAAACTGTGACTCAGAGAAGTTAGAAGTTCTTTCAAGGGTCACACAGCAAGTCAGTGGTGGCCTGTTTCTTGATTCCCAGTTCATTGCTTTCCCCTAGATTCTGCTAACTTCTCATCTGTGAAATGCAGACCATTCAAAAGAAAGATGACTCCTAGTTGTGTCTTTTTTTTTTTTTTTTTTTTGAGACAACGTGTCGCTTTTGTCATCCAGGCTGGAGTGCAGTGGTGCAATCTCAGCTCACTGTAGCCACAATCTCCCTGGGCTCAAGAGATCCTCCCACTTTAGCCTCCAAAGTAGCTAGGACTGCAGGCGTGCCACCACGCCTAGCTAATTTTTGTATTTTTTGTAGAGACAGGGTTTTGCCATGTTGACCAGGCTAGTCTTGAACTCCTGGGCTCAAGTGACCCACCTGCCTCGGCCTCCCAGAGTGCTGGGATTACAGGCGTGAGCCACCGTGCTTGACCGTTGTGTCATTTTTGTTCCTTGTTGCCCCAAACACTTGCAACCTCAACGCATTATACATTTTCCCCTCTCCTGGAACTCAGCCCTTTCTCTCTGTACAGACTGGCTTCGTGTTTCCTTGGGATAAGCTTACAGAAGACTCGGCTGTGGCTTTTGCCCTATTTATTTCTCAGCTCAGAATTCCTTAGGATTCCACTGGGCTCATTCCATTTATGAGTTCTCAGCTGGAGTCAGTGGGAAACATTGCTTTCCTGTGGATTCCAGAGAGTTCGACTCCATGACCTCTAAGACTGTTCAAACACTGCGATTGTGTGACTTTATAATCTAGAAAAAAATTTTCTAAGGCATTCCCAGGGGTAGTGGGCTTCCCAGGGGAATAGGATCATTTCATATGGCTAGAAGTCACTGAGCTAAGATCCAATTGAGAAGTGTGTGGGCTCAGGCATGAGGCAGCTCTGCCCACAAGCTCACGTAATGGAAGGCCCCTCACCTGTCTCTGAATTCCCTTTTCACCACACTTCTGAAATAGGGGTGGAAACAGCTGTCTATAAAATGCTTTGTGACCAGGCAGCAGGCGTTGTACTGTGGCCAAGTTTTATGGAACAGATGAGCTTTGTCTAAACCCATCTCCCTAGGCATTCAAGTGTGGAATATTTGGAGAAATGCAAAATGCTTTTGCTGGAAGGGGTGTTTTAGTAATGATGAAACCAAACCATTTACTCTCTTAATATCTGCCCTATATACTACTCTCAAGGAGGGATCGTCCAGATGAAGTGCTTCCAGTGACAGCAAGCGCACTACTCCAGAAAGCAGCCCTTTTCTCTGCTGTGTATCTGTCAGGAAGCTCTGCTCCATAATGAATGGGAAACATATTGCTTTTACTGTGCACCCTTCTTCTCTAGTTCTGTCCTCTAGTTTCCACTCTCACTTCCACCACTTTTATAGGATGGCACTTGAAGGTAGCTTTAATAATCACTCTTTCAAGGGAGTCTATCATTTTTGTCTGGCCAGGTGTGGATGCCACATCTAGGGAAGGTGAGAAAAGGAGCATGCAGGCTTTGGGTTTTACCTTTCTTCCAGCTCTAGAGAACTAAGACTAAGACCCTCTCTGTATATCTTCACATCCCTGACTCTAGTAGGTACCTGCCCGACAGCCTGTTTTACTGTGCAGCTTATCATCAGAGCACTTTCTATTGTACCTCTGCATGAGAACACAGTTAAATGTTAATAAGATTTTTTTTTTTAAAAAAAGGAAGGAAGAATTAACTGACCAAGCAGAGGATGGAATGATTTTACCATGGTTTCAGCACTGAGGCGGAAAAGGAGGATGCTTGCTCTGGCGTGCACACCTGTGGCCCTTGGAAGGAATATTTATCACAGATGGACTGGGCTTCTGTTTAGTCATCTAGGGATTAAATGCCTGCTAGTCCCTCCCCTGCTATGAAGAATGCTCAAGGCTGCAGATTTATACAGAATGGCATTTCCAAAATACTAAAAGGGGGCTATTCACTCTATGCTCATAGTAAAGAGTTTCTAATAGCTCAAATATCTGACATTCTAGGACTCATTTTGTGTTTCAGGAGCAGAATGGGGAAACAGCATGGGACTTAAGTCTCAAAGGTTGGGGCTGGGTATGAGCTCTGTCACTTTCTGAGGACGTGATTATTGGCCAAGTCACTTCACCTCTGTAAGTCTCAGTTTCTGAATTGGTAACATTAAGGAAGAGAAATTCCTAAACTCTAATGTGTGTGTTTGTTAATTTCAATATAAAATGAACTAAAATTTCTTCTGTAAATGACTTTAATTACCACCAACATTAAAATGGCGTATCCAAAAATCCTTCTCAAGTCATTCAAGGTTTCAAGTGTAAGTTCGAAATAGAGTAACAGCTCTTTAATGCACTCAGTGTTTTGCGATGTCAGATTACATAGATACAAGTTTGAGATTTTATCAACTAGCCATTACATATTAAAGGGTAAGATAACTCACAAGTCCTTTCATAAGTATTGAGAAATAAAATCTTGTCTCCCATTGAAGTTCAAAATCTTTATAATCTATTGCAGGCCCATACTAGAATGTAGTGTGCTTCTCGGGACACCAGGAAATTTCAAGTTACATGATACCCAACCTATGACCTTTGTTTTTCTCCATCCATTCATTTATTCTTCCATCTATCCATTAATTCATTCATTCAATAACCGTATTTACTTTACTAAGTCTCTGCTATGTGCCGTGAAGGATCCAGTGCGGTTTCTCTTCTAAAGAGCTCTTGTATAGTTGTGGATATGAGACATGTACACAAATAACAACAGTATATGGTAGAGCGAAGTAAATGGTGTATGATATTTACCAACAAGCTGATGTGGAAACTTAAGAGGGAAGCAACTAATTCCATCTCCCTAGTAGTAGAAAGAAGTGAAGGGTTTAGTGAAGACTTTATCTATTCAGAGATTAAAATGAAATGAAAACACACCTACAGTGATAGAGTATGAGCATTTGCAGCTCTCATGGGCTTGTTTTCTGGATTCCTCATTTCCCAGCTGATTGACTTTGAACTCTTCTCTACTCCTCAGCTTTCTCATAATAGCACCTACCTCCTAGAATTGTCAACAGTGTCCAGCATGTAGTAAGAAGTTGTTAGATGGTATTGCTTTCAGTAAAATTTCTAAAGGCATCAAAGGAAAGCAAAGATGTTCCAAGCAGAGGGAACAGCCTGAGCCAGGTCGCGTGGTTAGAAACTTTCCAGAGAAGATGACTAACCCTATGTGTTTGTATAGTTGAGTGTGTGGGTCATCATGGAATGGGGCAGGATTGGTGATGATTGGAGGTGTGGCTAAAGAAGTAGGTCACTGATATTGGAAGCCTAAGAAATCCTATCCTGGTAGATCAAAGATTTCCAAAGTTCAGTGTGCGCTCTCAGAAGGGTGAGCAAATCATAACAAATTTTCATTTACATTTACTTTTATTTTTTAAAAGGGAAAAGTTTAAAATTACTATTATTTCATATACAGATTGAATATGGGATCCTTGTTAGATGCCTGTTCACACAGTTTCTTGCCCCATGTCCAACTAAGGCTATTCTGAGGGAGGGGTAGAAATTTTATGCCCTAGAGGGTCTGCAAGGTACCCACACCACCATTCTTAATTATCTAGTCTCATGGGTTTATGGATTTTTATCTAGATTTAACTGAATAAAAAGCCATGGAATAGACCAGTGATTTTAAAAGATTTCTGCAAAGAGCTTGTGGATTGAGAATAGCACTTAAAATGAACATAAGCAAATGACAAGAAAATGGCAGAGCTGACTTTTTTCCTATCCTTGCTTTCTTTCAGCCACATTTTGAGGAGGATAAAACTAATGATGACCTGATCATATATAGCAAACAGTAAACAAAAAAAAAAAATCAAATTTTCAGGAAGAATGCTTCAAGTATGGATTTACATTCACTATCATTAATGATGAGCCCTATCTAAGGTGTGGATTACGCCCTGAGATAGTAGAAAAGACAGTAAGATGTCATTAAGAATAGTAGGCATTTTAAAATACTCTTTATTTCATGTTCGTGTCTTCTGTTATACTTTCTAGTTTTAATTTGTTATTATGAAGTGCATAATCTGTTGGCATGGTTTTACACACAGGCACACACATATACCATGAATCTATTGAGGTGCGCATGCCAGTCTTTTTCAGCATTAGGGTTACATATTTGGAGAAGTTTGAAGATTGCTGATTGAGGTCATGGGAAACTGCTTTCGGAGGTTCTTGAGCAGTAGGAGATATGATTGGAGCTGTGTTTGAGGGTGATAAACTTCATCACAACTCCCCCCACCCCGCCCCCAGAAAAAGAAAAAAAAAAACATTGCACAAGAAATACAGAGACGTGGAGTCTGGAAGAGAGCTGTTAAACAGCTTGACTCCGCCTTTTCCAAAAATGTTGTTTTCTCTTCCTTCCTAAGGACCACTGAACTCCTCCAACCACCAGCAAGAACTATTGAGATGTATTCCAGGAGCCAGGCCTTCTGTGGCTGCCTGCATGGGAAGAAGACTGCCTAAAAATATTCCTTAACTAATTTCCTCTCCTCTAGGTTTCTTGCTCTATTACAAGCCAATTCTAAGGATCCTCAACTTTGACTTGCTATTTGAGATTATTGGGTTTGTCTTATAATGTAGACATTCCAAACTTACCTGTTTAAAGAAGGCAGACTTCCAGAGTAGCCAGAGCCATGGGCTCTAGAGTCAGACAACCTATCTTCAAATCCCAGCTCTATCAGGTATTACTATGCTCACCATGGGCTACTTTCTTTCTGCCACAGGTTCCTCATCTGTAAAGTGAGAATAATCATCCTATCTGTGTGGCAGTGGGTAAGAAGTAAGTAAGATAATAAGTGTATGTAATCCCCGCACTTTGGGAGGCTGAGGTGGGTGGATCACGAGGTCAGGAGATTGAGACCACCCTGGCTAAAATGGTGAAACCCCGTCTCTACTGAAAAATACAAAAACTAGCCGGGCGTGGTGGCGGGAGCCTGTAGTCCCAGCTACTGGGGAGGCTGAGGCAGGAGAATGGCGTGAACCGGAAAGGCGGAGCTTGCAGTGAGCCAAGATCGCACCACTGCACTCCAGCCTGGGCGACAGAGCGAGACTCCGTCTCAAACAAAACAAAACAAAACAAAAAAAGATAATGAGTGTAAAAGACAGAGTTAATTCCTGGCATAGAAAAAATTCCCAAGGAATGTGAATTCATATCATCACAAAGGAATGAACTGAGACATGGTCTGAAAGGCCTAGGGCAGAAACGGGTAAGGAGGCTTCCAGGAATGCAGATCCTTTAATCTCTTTAAAGCAATATCCAAACAGAAGTCTAAGTCTCCACAGACGCTGGCATGCTCAGGGAGGCCAGTGAAGGGGGCAGAGATGGCTGCCTGTGAGTCACTCTCTCTTCTTGACTCATCTGTCACCTCTGTTATATCTGGCTATTGCCACAGTTTCTCCTGAGAAATTATGAAATAAACGGCCTGCACGGTAATGCCTGAGTGAATAGGTGAATCTCGGGCATGTGGCCAACTCTCCATTCACTTTAAACATCCTTGGGTTTAGTTAACTCTAGATGATCAAATCTCTTTTATCAAAAGACAAAATTACAACAAATTTAGTTTAAAGATCTCAGTTGGCTTCATTTGCAATTCTAGAATCCAACAACACTCCATTCCGTAAAATGAAATAAGTGTCCTAGTGAAAGGAGCAGAAGAGATTTGCTTTATAGACAGAGAAGGGCCAAAGAAAGCAGGAACAAAGAACAAAGACTGTATTAGTTATTTTAGACAGAACAGTAGAAAATAACTGATTGATTAACATTATGTTACTTCAGGATGCCTTTTTTTAAGTTTGTCTTAAAAATTTTTGTTTATGTATGTTATTTGTACATATTTACAGGGTACATGTGATGTTTTGCTACATGCATAGATGTGTAATGATCAAATCAAAGTATTTAGGGGTCTATCATCTTGAGTATTTACCATTTCTATGTGTTGGGAAGAACACACTTGTACCCATTAACCAATCTCCTGACATCACTCTGCCCCACACTACACATACCCTCTTCCCGGCCTCTGGCCTCTATTGTTCTACTCTCTACCTCCAGGGGATCGAAGTTTTCGGCGCACACATGAGCGAGAACGTTTGATATTTATCCTTCTGCACCTGGTGTGTTTCAATATCATAATGACCTCCTGTTCTATCCATGTTCAGCCTACCTTTTTTGTGTAAGGATTTAAAAAGGAAAACATTATTATGCCACCTGAAGATGTCAACTGGCCTGTTTGGGAAATCGGCTGTCTAATTCTTCTGATTCTCCAGACAGATAACAACTTAGCTTAGATTTGGTGATGTGGAGTTATAGCATGGATGACATCATTTTGATTTTTTACTCTGGTCTGTTGGGACCTAGTGCAGGCGTGTAGTCTAAAACAAAGGCCTTATATAATTTTTATTTAACACTTTTAAAAAACGCTAATAATCACGTTCAGGAGGACTCAGAGAAGCAAACCTAATACTCTGAGGCCCCACAGTGTGAGGTTTACCTGAAGATCAAAACTGTGGTGGGTGGCAGGGTAAACCCTGCCTATGCATGGCCATACTGTTTTGTGTGCAGGTGTAAGCAGAGCCTGGAGGAGGGGCAGCTGATCATGGCAGCAATCAAGCCATCACACCAAAAGCTCTGCTTGTGGATACTGGGCTGAAACAGTAATTACTTTTGCACCAACCATAAATATTCTCTGTATTCTTTTCTGCCTTTTTTTTTTTTTCTTTGACAGGATCTTGCTCTGTCACCCAGGCTGGAGTGCAGTGGTATGATCTCAGCTCACTGCAGCCTTAAACTCCTGGGCTCAAGTGATCCCCCCACCTCAGCCACCTGAGTAGTTGGGACTCCAGTTGTGCACCTGACTTGCCTTTTCTATTTCTATCTGTCCTTCTAGTCCCACCTTAGGGCCCATGAGAGTATCCCTCTCTTCTGAACCTCTATGGAGTCATAAACTCTCAACCATATTCTTAGAGCACACACATCTTATCTCCTCAGCCTACAATCTTCTTGAGGGTAAAGATTGTGCCTGACTGCCCAGTGGGTTCCTCATGGGACCTAGGTCAGTTCCAGGAAGAGTGGGTGTATAGTAAGTGCCAGCGCCAGTGCCCATGCTCACGTGGTTGCCTACCTTTTAGCAAGAGCCAGTGGGACAGGTTGGTGGCAGAGCCCAAGATGCCTTGGCACAGACCTAATTGGTAAGAGACAGAAAGAGCTGATGGCCAGGAGCCCAGCCTTATCCGACCTACCAGTACACTCCTTTCACAATCACTGAAACTGTGTCTCATCGAGGCTTTTGCAGATGGGAAATTCCTTGAAGTCAGACAATAGATCTCTGAAGTGATCAGGCTTTGGGGCAAAAAGTTATCTCTGCAACTTATTTGTGTAAAGATCTGCAAACCAGAGGTTCATTGTCAGGAAGGAGAAAAGGCAAAGGATGCTGTGAACCAGTTGGATCTGACCAGGAACAAACCAGGAAACTGGAACACTGAGCTAGTTAATTAGTGAATTAGTGAGTTACTAAGTTAGTTTGTTTAAATGAAGGAGAAAGACTGTGATTAAAAATAAATTAATTAAAGGAGGTAACAGCCAACAATTTCATGAAGTTTTCATCTCTTTTAACTCAACAATCCCACTGTTAGAAAATGACTGAAGACAAAAAAAAAAAAAAAAAAAAAA
>NW_016805666.1:1440655-1442893 GCF_001698545.2 Rhinopithecus bieti
CTTCCTTCCTTCCTTCCTTCCTTCCTTCCTTCCTTCCTTCCTTCCTTCTTTCCTTCCTTCCTTCCTTCCTCTCTCTCTTTCTTTCTGTCTTCTATTTTCCCTTCCCTTCCCTTCCCTTCCCTTTCTTTCTTTCCTTCTTTCTTTCTCTCCCAGGCTGGAATACAGTGGCACAAACACAGCTCACAGCATCAGCATCTTTGAAATCCTGGCTCCAAGTAACACTCTCACACCAGCCTCCTGAGCAGCTGGGACTACAGACACTCACCACCATGCCTGGCTAATTTTTATGTTTATTTTTTTAGTAGAAGGAGGTTTTGCTATGTTGCCCGTGCTGGTCTTAAGCTCCTGTCCTCACGACATCCTCCTTCCCCAGCCTCCCAGAGTGCTGGGAGCATAGGCATGAGCCAGAGCACATGACCTGAAAAGCCATTTTCTTTGAATTAAAAAAAAGAAAAAATATTTAAAAGTGAAAAAGCCAAACTTTGATGTGTTTGGTTATAACATTTTTCTAATAATATTAACAGCAAACAATAATTCATACCCAATAACAGGGCATAGTGTAAATTCAAAATTATTTTTTTCCACCAAAGACTATAATTCAATATTTCTTTGAGGATATTCTACTGTTTTGCTTATTTCTTCTAGTGCATATTCTATCTTGTCTCTATCATATCAAATTGCTTTCATAGCATTCTCCATCCTATGTTCAAGAATGCTTGTCAGATCAAATATGATGTATTTTTTTCAGGATGCTCTATCTTTGGGCAGATCCCCAAAATACTGAATATAATCTTTGAATTGTTCCAAATGTAAATTCAGTTAGCACAATTGAGGCTCATCTTCCAGTAACAAATTTAAATTATGATCCATATATAGTACAAAGAATGCTTCTGGATTTTTGACTAAAATCTAGCTTCTATACCTTTTCCTTATCATCCATGTGAGTGTCATTATAGGATTGCTTTTGTCAATCTTTTAAATAAATAACTAAAACTAAAAATTGCGTTTTTTAGTTCACTTAAATCAAAATCTGTACCTTTACAGGCAGTATAAAACCAGTGATATTAATTTTGATATATTTGTTTTCTTTTTTGGTATAGGTCAGTAATATGCATAACTGTTAGTTGTTCAATGTGACTTTTGCCCCTGGAGCAACCTTGATGAATTGAGTAATGAAAATTCATTTTGTTCCTTTTCAGGTTGTCTTACATGTGTGAACCTTTCAACACTGCGTTCCACGTAATTCCCACTAGAGCCAGAAAGCTTCTCTTGTTCTCACCTGAAATGATTGATCCACTAGTGCCACAAAATGCATCATTATGCTTAGCTAAATAGTATTATTTTTCTAAAAACTTGATGCTAACATTCAAGCATTTGCTTTGTCTTTGTCATATATTACCCGACTGCTGCTTTTTTTTTTTTTCCATTTTTTTTTCCAGTTTATACCGGCTTTTCTTCATGTAAGTCAATTTGCTTACTCTCATAATTTCTATTTTAAATAATTAGGCAGATCACCTCTTTATTTCTTTCTCTCTTCCAGCTTTCTTCTTTTCTGCAAGCTTTTTGTGTTTTTCTATTTCAATTATCCTCTAGACTTGTTCTGTTTCAATGATCTAAAAATGTGCTGTTCAATACAATGGCCACTAGCTACATGTAGATATACAAATTTAATTTTAAATTGACTAAAAGTAAATAAAAGTTAGATGTCCTCTGTTGCACTAGCCACATTTTGCATAGTCAATAGCCACATATGTCTAGTGGTTACCATTTTGGCAGCACAGGTGAAGAACATTTCTGTGATAAGAAAGTTCTACTGGACAATGCTGATCTAAAAACTAATATGACCAATTCTAATGGTATTCAAAGTGCCTACAATTTGACTATATTTTTATTAAAAATGCAAATGAAAGTAAATGTAAAAAATTGTTAAAAATACTTTCTGTATACATTTTCAAAATTATTTCTTCTCTCACACCTGTAATCTCAGCACTTTGGAAGGTCCAGGTGGGCAGATCATGATGTCAGGAGATCGAGACCATCTTGGCTAACACGGTGAAACGCCGTCTCTACTAAAAATACAAAAAAATTAGCCAGTCCTGGTGGCGGGCACCTGTAATCCCAGCTACTCGGGAGGCTGAAGCAGGAGAATGGCGTGAACCCAGGAGGCAGAGCTTGCAGTGAGCTGAGATCGCAGAACTGCACTCCAGCCTAGGTGACAGAGCAAGACTCCGTCTCAAA
>NW_016805666.1:1447059-1507811 GCF_001698545.2 Rhinopithecus bieti
AAAAACTTTAAATATTAAAAATTATTAGTTAAAATTCAAAAGAAAACTATAATTAAATGATAATATAGCTCAACATTTTAAATCAAAATTATTTAGGTAAAGCTAATTTTTTAAATTTGATTTTTTGGAATTTTAATTCTGTCTTATTTAATCATTTCTTTAAGAACATTAAATTACTAATAATGCCAGCTTTTAATAGCCAATTAGTTGAAAATATTATGAATCTGTATCGTATTTGTCATACAGATTATATCTCAACCTACATATACACAAATTTAAGAATAATATGAATTATTTCACTTTGCAAAGTGTCCCTCAACTGCCATAAGTAACATGGCAAATTCATGCTAACTGGTGACTACCTTCAGAGTCATGAATTACAACATAAAGAGAAGCAAGAAAAATGGACACTCCGCACTACTTTGTTATCAAGAATCTATTACATTAATGCTGAGAGGAAGGATTTAACAAGTGAATTAATTGTTTTATTTCTCTTACCTAAGTGCTTTAACCTTTCAAATATTTGTTTGTACTTCAAAGCATTATCCATCTCCAAAGTCCATACTTGCACAGCTCCCATCTCCAAAGTCCGTAATAGCACAACTCCCAAACATTCACAGCGTCTAGACACATTTGCCTTTTGTTTCAATGACACAGGGCAAAATATCTATAGATCTAGGAGCCTCAATGGTTTTTGTCACAAAAATGGATGTCTGAGATTATGGGTCTGGCTGTGCCAGCTGTGAGTACTGGATCCTGAGTGATAGATGTGCCCACACCCTCTTTTTCAGGTTTATTTGCTTTTTTGTCTGTGGTACACAGTGGTATTTACCTTCAGAAATAAAGTATGTGGCCCAAGGCAAGGGAGCCTCTTGCCCACATCTTAGTGCCACATTATCAAAAGACATATGGTGTGTTAAGCTGGTAACAGGGCTAAAAAGCACCAATTGGAAGGCCTATCACATACACAATTTTCAAAGCACTTCCGTGTACTATGAATCAGGTGTTGTGTAACATGGCAAATTTATGCTAACTGGTGACTAGCATGGTGTTGCACTTGATTTACCTCCCCAAGAAAATCCAATAAGGAAAGCATGATTACCCTTCAATCTCATTTTACAAAGGCAAACCGAGGCTTTGGAGGAGTTCAGTCACTTGCTCAATGTAACATTGCTGATAAGAGGCAGAGGCAAGGTTCAAACCAATGGTATCTGAAGCCAGTCAAAACCGGGATTCTGAAGCCAAAGCCCTTTGTGTAACCACTCTACAATTACACTTCACATGGATGGCTGAGCTGTGGGTGGGAGAGTCTGTGGGTCCCCGGAGTCAGCCATCTGAATGTGAGCTCTTCCTGTGAAGAGGTTGGTGCTGAAAGCTGCCTTATTTAATGGCTGAGAAAAGTAGAACTGGTGGTTGAGAAGAGGAGACCTGAGAGTGTGCCCCCAGCAGGAAGATGACTGGAGAAGTGTTGCTGCCGCCACTGTCTTAGAGATATACTCTCATCTCCTATGCCCCAGAATCTCCAGTGGTGCCCTGATGCCATATTCCAGACATCTTGTTAAGGACACCTTTGATTTTATCCCTACCAACATATTCAGCCATATCCCCTCATTCCCACCTATCCCAGCATAGCCCCAATTTTAGTATCAATGAACTCTACATTCTCAGAAAGCAATATGCTCTTTCATCCTTCCTGCCTTTGAGTATGCTCTTCCTCTGCCTAGAATGACCTCTTTGCTCCTCTTGTCTGGAGAAACCTCACTCATCCTTAAAGTTATAATTCAAATGTCACCTCCTTTGTCACTTGTTCCTAGAGTCCTCCAGGGAGTTGTTCACTTCCTTCTCTGAGATCTCCAGAACTTTGTTCGGACCTCAGTTAGATACCAGTCTTCCCAGCAAACTATGATATTTGCACATATGGCCACTTTCTCACTGGACAGTAAGCCCCTCCCAGACAGACAGGGGCTATTTCATATTGCTCTCTGCATCCTCTCAGCCCCATCCTATGCTCCAAGCACAATCCCTAAAACATAGCAGGCTCTTAATAACTGTGGAATGTTGAGCGAATAAACAAATAAGAGCCAAGGGAAGATGACCTTGAGGCTTGGTTTCCTGGGAGGAGGCTCCGCCTTTCGTACCCACAGACTCCTTTGAGCAATATCCCATCCATGGCATTGAGCCACCATCTGGGGCCATTGCACCAGTAGAAGCTCAGGGTGGGGCTGGTGTGAAAACAAACAGGCAAGACAACAACAAGGGAGTGTTGAAACCTTAAACATTCTAATCATCGGTGTTCAAACTTGCCACGCATACTAGGTCAGGTGGGTTCTTATTCCAGTGCTCTGAGAGAATTGATCGTAGGTGCTGAGCTTTCACACTGGGTCAAGGAGCAAGGGAGAAACAAAGGAGATGTGAAATTGGCTTCCTTGTTCTGCTTTTCTCTTTGTGTGTGTGTTTGTCTTTCCAAACAGAAGAAACTCTGACTTTCCCCTGCTTTAATTACCTAATTATTTTGACACCTTGCGCTGTTGCATCACCACCACACAGTGTTTTGTCAAGGACACCACATTGGGTGTATCTAGGCTTAGGGAGAAGCAATTGACAAGAAACAAGTTCTGACAGCCAGGAAAATGTTGGGCAGAGGAAGAGATCTAAGGGAAGGAGGAGAGGGGTGGGGGAAGGGAGAAAGAGGAAATGTTTGGTATGCTGGGAAGTGACTATCTTGGGGAAGGTGGCAGCAAGGTTGGCAAAATTAGGTGTCTCTGCTTGGAAAGTTTCCCAGATTGGGCTTCAGGGAAGACTGTGTCCAAGCCAGAAAACCAGTGTGCTATAGGTCCCTGAAAAGGATAAAATGCAGGAACTCAGGCTGTCATTCCAGGGACTACATCTAACTGAGAAGGTTTCTTCACCCTGGACCTTGGTTTCCTCCCCTTAACAACAAGACAAGACTTAGTATTTTCTCCCAAGCACAAAATGTTTTACCCAAATAGTTTGGAGATATACATGGAAGAAATAATCAAAACAGTCATAAAGTCCTTCACAAACCATATTCTTCAAACAGTTAATACTGAGGATTCTGAAAACTAACATGGGCAAGCTGAATATTTGTCACAATTGTGAAACACAGCCCTGGCAAAGCACAGAAAGCTTTTCAATTCTAACCTCCAAGTATTGCATATGGAGGAACCATAAAAGCAGATGATACAGAGAAGCTGAAAGCCGGAAGGTCTGGAAACCTAAGGACAAAGCAGTGTGGTTCAGTGGTATGGGCCTGGGCTGAGACTCAGGAGACCTGGGTTTTAGACCAACTCAGCATTTGCAACTTTACATCTGTCAGTCTAGATCTCTCATCTGCAGAATAAAAGAATGAATCTCTGTGGGGTTCATGCTCTTCAGGGTAGGAGTGAAGGGTTGTGCAGTAAGATACCGAAGGCCACAGTTAAGCATGATGAATCTTCCTAGAACATCAATTTTACCTGGTGGCAAACACTTTAAGGCATTATTTTTCATTCAGAAATGAATTCACTTCCTCAACCAATAAGTGTTGAGTAATGCTCTATACCAGATGCTCTTTTAATATTAAACATAGATATTTTATTATGGGTAATATTAATAATTTATGTGAACTAAGGCAGACAAGGGTCTCTCAAATTATTTTTCACATGCAGTGATAATTCTTGTTGTGCCCATTTACTCTCACTTCCAATCAAATCATACTTCGTCCTCTTTTGCCCCTGGATACACTCCAATGGATAGGAGTGCAAGTGGTCTCAAGATTCCTTCCAGCAGACAGAGCTTATATTGTCAGGGCCACAAGAAATTAAGCAAATCTTTGTTGTTGACAACAGGCTGAATTTTTATATCTACCAGACAAAAGTAAGGAAAGGGAACTAACTTTTAATACACCTCACAAACTGCATACAGGTAATAAGCAGATCAGCCTTTTTAAAGCAATTTTATGTGATCTACACAACCGTCAACCTGTAAGTATCTTCGCCCGCATTTGAAAACTCAGAAGACCAAGCAGAGGTACAAAGAGGTTTTGTGATTTGTCCAAAGTCTTACTGTTAATAAATGAGAGAGACAAGATGTTATGCTGCCTTGATCTGGCTCCAAAGCCAATCCCCTTCTCACTCTGACACCATCCTCAGAAGATGGTGGTGATGGTGTCACCTTCTCCCTTAATATCTCTCTCTGTCTCACAGCACAGCATCGTAGTACAAACTCAAGTGCTAAGGACACAGTATTAGAGAGCAAATGCACCTGCCCCAATTGATCCATAGGGACACAGAATATCAGGGTTGAACAGGATTGTAGAGATTGCCCTCTATCCTTGTTTGCAGAGATGAACCTGGGACCTAGGCTATCAAAAGAACATTTGTAAAAAGAGGTTCTGATGTCGGCAAGACCTTATATCAAGGTCCAGTATTGCCAAGTATCTCTGGGACTCCAAAGTCCTTTAACCTCCCCAAGACTCATTTTCCTTCTCTAGAAAATGGGAACAAAATGGGGAAATACTGCGGCATGCAGAGGGTTATTGTGAAGCCTATATAAAATCATGTACAGAAAGGATTTTCTAAACTCTAAAGTGCCACATACACATGTCTATGAGTCATCCAAGGTCTCCTAGCACAGACACAGTACTCAGATATTGGCATCCTGACTTCTCGTGAAATATTATTTCCATTACCCCACAGTGCTAGAGATCCTTCGTTTTGCTGCAGGGAGCTACAACCACTGCACTGTCATGCAGGACAGACTCTCAACCACTTCACAAAGGAGTAGATGAGTGTGCACTTTTTACTTTAAGGCAAGGCTGTCTAATGGTATGTATTTTCATAAACAAAGAAAATGGAGTAAGCAGCTCATAGTCTATTACCACGCCAAGATGCTCCCTGGAAGAGGAAAGCACACCACAATATAAACACCATTAAGTGCCTGTAGTGAGCTGGGCACTGTACTGAGGCCAGTAAAGTCGAAGGTCCCTGCCCTCCAGGATCAAGCCCAGGCACAGGGAGTTTCCCAAGAGAAGTGAATCATTCAGGGATGGTCCCTTTGGTATGGCGTGCACCAGGGCCAAGTTTTAATTACTAAAACTTCAAGCCTGTTAACAGTGGGAACGTCTAGTTCCCACCCACCCCCACCGCACCCCCNTTCTGAAGGAATTATCTCCATTATTCCTTCAAATATTTCCTTCTCTCCATTTATAACTATTTTTTTTCTTTCTAGGACTGCTTTTGCCTTTTATTTCTTGACTTTTATATTATCTATTTTAAAAATAATTCTCTGCTAAGGAAAATTCCTCAAGCTGATCTCTTAGTTAACTTATTTCTCAGCAGAATCTTTTCTACTAGTTACCATCATTATCTTAACTATTATATTTGTCACACCTAAATTTATAGTTTACTCTTTTTATGGTTTCTTGTTTTCATTTCATATTACTAATATTATACCTTATTTAAAAATATGCATATGTAAATTTTTAATCTGTCCATTCTAACACCTCTGGTTTCTGTGGAATCTGTAATTCAGTTTGTTGGTTTTTCTTTTTTTAAATTATGCTTTAAATTCTGGGATACATGTGCAGAATGTGCAGGTTTGTTATGTAGGTATCTACACACGTCCCATGGTGGTTTGCTGCACCCATCAGCCTGTCATCTACATTAGGTATTTCTCCTAATGCTATCCCTCCCTTAGCCCCTCACCCCTTGACAGGCCCCAGTGTGTGATATTCCTCTCCCCATGTCCATGTGTTCTCATTGTTCAATTCCCATTTATG
This sequence comes from Rhinopithecus bieti, assembly GCF_001698545.2. NCBI lineage: Eukaryota > Metazoa > Chordata > Mammalia > Primates > Cercopithecidae > Rhinopithecus > Rhinopithecus bieti. The sequence continues at coordinate 1,452,839 of NW_016805666.1, forward strand.
AGTGAGGTCATGCAGTGTTTGGTTTTCTGTTCCTGTGTTAGTCTGCTGAGAATGATGGTTTCCAGCTTCATCCATGTCCCTGTAAAGGGCATGAACTCATCCTTTCTTATGACTGCATAGTATTCCATGTTATATATGTGCCACATTTTTTTTTATTCAGTCTATCATTGATGGGCATTTGGGTGGGTTCCAAGTCTTTATGATTGTGAATAGGGCTGCAGTAAACATATGTGTGCATGTGTTTTTATAGTAAAATGATTTATAATCCTCTGGGTATATACCCAGTAATGGGACGGCTGGGTCAAATGGTATTTCTGGTTCCAGATCCTTGAGGAATTGCCACACTGTCTTCTACAACGGTTGAACTAATTTACACTCCCACCAACAGTGTTAAAGCGCTTCTATTTCTCCACATTCTCTCCAGCATCTATTGTTTCCTAACTTTTTAATGATTGCCATTCTAACTGACATGAGATGGTAACTCATTGTGGTTTTGATTTGCATTTTTGTAATGACCAGTGATGATGAGCTTTTTTTTCTTATGTTTGTTAGCTGCATAAATGTCTTCTTTTGAGAAGTGTCTGTTCATGTCTTTGCCCATTTTTTGATGGGGTTGTTTGTTTTTTTCTTGTAAATTTATTTAAGTTACTTGTAGATTCTGGATTTCAGCCCTTTGTCAGATGGATAGATTGCAAAAATTTTCTCCCATTCTGTTGGTTGCCTGTTCACTCTGATGATAGTTTCTTTTGCTGTGCAGAAGCTCTTTAGTTTAATTAGATCCCATTTGTCTATTTTGGCTTTTGTTGCCTTTGCTTTTGGTGTTTTAGTCATGAAGTCTTTGCTCATGCGTATGTCACGAATGGTATTGCCTAGATTTTCTTCTAGGATTTTTATGGTTTTAGGTCCTATGTTTAAGTCTTTAATCCATCTTGAGTTACTTTTTGTAGAAGGTGTAAGGAAGGGGTCCAGTTTCAGTTTTCTGCATATGGCTAGCCAATTTTCTCAATACCATTTATTAAATAGGGAATCCTTTCCCCATTGCTTGTTTTTGTCAGGTTTGTCAAAGATCAGATGGTTGTAGATGTGTGGCGTTATTTTTGAGGGCTCTGTTCTGTTCCATTGGCCGATATACCTGTTTTGGTACCAGTACCATGCTGTTTTCATTACTGTGGCTTTGTAGTATAGTTTGAAGTCAGATAGCATGATGCCTCTGTTTTGTTCTTTTGGCTTAGGATTGTCTTGGCTATATGGGCTCTTTATTGTTTCCATGTGAAATTTAAAGTAGTTTTTTTTTTTTTTTTTTTTTGTTTTGTTTTGTTTTTCTAATTCTGAGAAGAAAGCCAATGGTAGCTTGACGGGAATAGCGTTGAATCTATAAATTATTTTGGGCAGTATGGCCATTTTCATGATATTGATTCTTCCTATCAATGAGCATGGAATGTTTTTCCATTTGTTTGTGTCCTCTCTTATTTCCTTGAGAAGTAGTCTGCAACTCTCTTTGAAGAGGTCCTTCACAACCATGGTAAGTTGTATTCCTAGGTATTTTATTCTCTTTGTACAATTGTGAATGGGAGTTCACTCATGATTTGGCTCTCTGTTTGTCTGTTATTGGTGTATAGGAATGCTTGTGATTTTGCACATTGATTTTGTATCCCGAGACTTTGCTGAAGTTGTTTATCAGCTAAAGTAGATTTTGGGCTGAGATGATGGGGTTTTCAAATAGACGTTCATGTCATCTGGAAACAGAGAGCGCTTGACTTCCTCTCTTCCTATTTGAATACCTTTTATTTCTTTCTCTTGCCTGATTGCCCTGGCCAGAACTTCCAATACTATGCTGAACAGGAGTGGTGAGAGAGGGCATCCTTGTCTTGTGCTGGTTTTCAGAGGTAATGCTTATAACTTTTGCCCATTCAGTTTGATATTGGCTGTGGGTTTGTCATAAATAGCTCTTATTGTTTTGAGATAAATTTTGACTTAGTGATCTCCTCGTTCACTAAGTCATTTCTCAACTGAATCTTTTCTACTAGTTATCATCATTATCTTAACTATTATATTTGTCACACTTAAATTTATACTTGATTCTTTTTTTTTTTTTGAAACAGAGTCTCACTCTGAGACCCAGGCTGGAGTGCAGTGGTGCGATCTCAGCTCACTGCAAACTCCGCCTCTCAGGTTCAAGCGATTCTCTCGCCTCAGCCTCCCAAGTTGCTGGGATTACAGGTGCCCGCCACCACACCCAGCTAATTATTGCATTTTTAGTAGACACAGGGTTTCATCATGTGGGTCAGATGGGTCTCGAACTCCTACCTCGGGCGATCCACCTGCCTCAGCCTCCCAAACTGCTGGGATTACAACCATGCCCAGCCTATACTTGATTCTTTTTATGGTTTCTTGTTTTCATTTCATATTGCTAATATTATACCTTATTTTAAAATATGCATACTTAAATTTTAATCTGTTTATTCTAATGCCTCTGGTTTCTATGGAATCTATAATTCAAGTTGTTGGTTTTCCTTTTCTTTCTTTCTTTCTTTTCTTTTTTTAATAGTGTTTCTCTTTAGATCCAGCTTGCATTTATTTAGGGTATAGATTATTCTGTCCAGCAATGCCAATGATTGAATGGTTGAAGGGCAAACTTCCATCTGCACCGACCTGCCTTGATGAGTTCGAGATGGGGGATAGAGCAAAGCATGCACCTAGAGTGTTTCAGGCATCAAAAAATCAGAGTATATCACTCCTTACCCACCACACAGCTCCTCAGATATGTTCTTTACATTAGAAAGAACTAGCATCCGAGAAAGGCAATGGTAATCCACCAGCCCTGGCAGTTTAGAGGGAGAAAGTTGGGCAGTGACCACCTGTGGCTCATCCATCAATGTCTGTTTTTTTCTCACTCCCACTTAGGCACAGGGCTTCCACACTACCCTAGTTTTACATCCCAGGAGCACTTGTTCAAGAGTTCTAAGCTCTTGCCTTGTCTGTCCCAAAGCGATGGAGTGACAGGGAGGAGAGGTGAAGTCTAAGAAGCAACAGCTTTTATTTCATCCTTCTACAGCAGCCTGGATACCTTTTGCTTTAGGCTGAGACCTTTCCAGACACACATACTTGACAGTTAAAAAGAGCCTCTGTCTCCCCAGGGCTTCCTCATAGCTCTCTCTGCCTCTCAATGTTTTTCTCTATAGTTCCCCAGAGCTACTAGGTCAGCTATTTCAGCATCTTCTTTGGAATTCCACTTGACTTTTCCTTCTTACAGGCTACATGCTGTCTTTCCCCATGTGCCTTCCTTTAAAACATAGGTATCCCTGGGATGGCAGCATGCTGAGTACCGCTGTGAGTAGGTGCAATGGGTCAGCTCTCCTTATGAATTGCAAGAGGGATGAGTGCCTAGGGTAAATGGAAGGAGAACTGATCAGAAGTCAGGATTGGACATGTGTCTCATTCAGTCCCAGACTTGCTGGGTGGCCTTAGACAAGTCGCTTCACTTCCCTAAGCCTCAATATTCTCTTCTGAAAAGTCAAGTTAATAATAACACCCACCTCACTGGGCTGATGCAAGATTCAGATGTGAAACTGGATGTGAAAGGACTTTGAAACTGTAACATGAGGCGATTTTATTGATCATCTGGAGGCAGGGAAAGAAGCCTTGGGGTAGGTGAAAATTCACTTTGCCAGCCTCAAAATTGTACTAAGTGTTGGCCCTGTTAAAAAAGCCTGATGCAACTGAACATTCCCTTAATATAGAGAATGACGAATCTGTATTTGTTGCCAGAGTTGTCACATTCTTCCAAGAGTGCAGACTTTTATGGGCCCCTGGAAGCTCCACCAGGGTCTATTTCTGAGGACGGGAACATTGTGCTTTGTTGGCAGGCTTCTTAAACCAAGGCCACTTGTGGTCATTGAAGAATCTGGGTCTGCCTTTTCAATGTTGGGGTCAAGGTATTAGATCCAGTCAGCCAATGTTCGCTGATTTGGATTCACAGCTTCGGCTAAACTTGGTGCATTTTGCTTCCTTGTTTGATGGGGGTCTTTTTCTAGTCTTGTTAGACGACTGAGAAGTGGGAAAATAGAATGGAGCTGGTCCAAATCAAAGACAAGGAGCAGAGGTGGAAATGAATAAGAATAATGTGTTCTCTGGGAATTTGTACAAGGACAAGGCTAATGAGACTTTGTTTTCAATTACTTAAAATGTAGTTTGTCATTGAAAAGATGATGTAATGTCTTTAAAACAGAAAACAAGCCAGAATCCCACACCATATCCAACTATTTGTATTTTTGCACATTCTTATCTATTTCTTGTCTTTTCATCATGCATGCATAATGTATATTTCATTTTATGGCCTGAATTTTTTTTCATTTAACATTATATAATAAGCATTTTCTATTTAAAGTTTGCATTTTCATGACTAGCTAATATAATTTTTGATGCTGTTTTATAATTAATAATGCTATTCCCTTACTTGAGACCTTGGAGTTGTCTTCAACTTTTTGTTTATTTGCTTGCTTTTTTGCTATTGTAGTGTCATGAACATCTTTGTTCATTTTGCTTTTCGCTATTGTTATTACCTTTGCCTGAATTCCAGATTTCCTAACAATGACATGGCTGGGAAATTATGGCTAGGCATCTGTATGACTCTTGCATTCTATTTTCAAAAAAAAAAAGAAGTCTTCCAAGCATTCACTGTTTGCTCAAAGATTTTCTACTTTAATATGTGTTTCAAATTTGTTTTCATTTGTACTTTACTGTTTAACAGCAGAGTTTAATGCTTTCCACGTGTTTTTGATTTCTTTAAATCATATTATTAAAATTAAAAAGTATTCTGCCATATGTTTTCAGATGTTTTTTGAAAACACCCAAGAAAATATCCCAAAAAATATTTCCTAAGCAATTCACATTTCCAAATTAATCAGCTATAAGTGCTTTGTGGCCACAAAGCAAAGAGAAGTGTCAAGCTAATTAGTCTTTCATTTATCTCATTAAGTGACTCTCATGTGTAATTCAAGTCCTGTCAGCAGTGTTTTAAGGAATATTGAAAAATGACAGGGACATTACCCCCCAAAAGTTTCCATTCCAGTAAAGTTATTATCATATGACTGACCAGCCTTCAAAACTTACTCAGTGTTGTAAGAAAAGGACAGAATAAGAGCTATGGGATTCCAAGAATGTGGAGATTATTTCTAGCTTGAGTGACAGAATGTGAAGAGTCAGAGAAGGCTTATTGGAGGAAATTGTATCTGAGCTGAATGAATAGGATGTGAGGTAGGGCCTATCTTAGGGTAGCAGAGGGAAGTGAGTTGGTGAGAATCTTTTGCCCATCTTATGTGAGGGAGCTCTTGACATTTTAACAGTCTTCTAAATTATAGCTACTCCTTTCCAGATTGGGAAATGGAGTGAGGCAGCGATGACCAATTCATGGTCACATGAGAGGGACAGTTCACATGAAAGGCACAGGTTTCCACATAGTGCAACTTCAAAAAAAAAAAAAAAAAAAAAAAAAAAAAAAAAAAAAAAAAAAAAAAAAAAAACTTGAAGAAAACAAAAAGGGGCCAGTTTCAACTGACTCCATAACGTTTAAATAATATTGTGCATTTTGAAAGACCTACAATTTACAATGAAGCTTATTACCTTCCAATCCCTTCTATAACTTGAATTATCTTTCAAAGAGCAAAGCCTTCACTAGCACTCTTTTCTTCCACCCACAACAGAAGTTGTCTCAACAATAGATTAGACATAGATTAGAATAATAGGTTTGAAAGTGTCTTAGGGGCTTTTAATCCACCCTTCTTCCCAGTGAAAGAATCCCTTCCACAGTTTTCTGATAAGCCACTGGCACACACTAACAGCCCAAGCTTGAAAAGCATCCAAAGACCGGATATTTACCTATGAAACATGTTATGGACCAGTTGATGAGAATAATGTTTTGCACTTACCTGATGATGTCATTTCAGTAGGTTCAAAACAAGGGATTACCAAAGGATTATAAGTCATGCTGCTATAAAGACACATGCACACGTATGTTCATTGCGGCACTATTCACAATAGCAAAGACTTGGAATCAACCCAAATGTCCATCAGTGACAGACTGGATTAAGGAAATGTGGCACATATACACCATGGAATACTATGCAGCCATAAAAAAGGATGAGTTCATGTCCTTTGTAGGGACATGGATGCAGCTGGAAACCATCATTCTCAGCAAACTATCGCAAGAACAGAAAACCAAACACCACATGTTCTTACTCATAGGTGGGAACTGAACAGTGAGATCACTTGGACACAGGAAGGGGATTATCACACACCGGGTCCTATTGTGGGGAGTGAGGAGGGGGGGATAGCATTAGGAGATATACCTAATGTAAATAACCAGTTAATGGGTGCAGCACACCAATATGGCACATGTATACATATGTAACAAACCTGCACATTGTGCACATGTACCCTAGAACTTAAAGTATAATAATAATTTTAAAAAGGGATCAAATAATACTCACATGCCAAGCAGGCAGAAAGGTAGCAAATAGATTTCTTAGAATCCTCATTTCACAAATAGAGCAATTTAGTTTATGTATTTGCTGNCATTTCTCCCCAGGCCTTCCCTTCTGAATTTACAAGGAGAGTGCCATGTGCAGAACACTCTGCACAGACAGGCCAGACATCCCACAAGGCCCCTGGCTTCTCTGGGTTCTCTCTCCTAAGTTCCCTCAGTATAAACCTGCCATTACCTCACCAGTCCCCAGAGGAGGAATGTGAAAACCATTCATCCGCTCATGGTATAACTGGAGAAACTGAAGCCCAGGAAAGAGACCAATCTGATTCAAAGTCTGCCTGTGAATCAGCATTATAAAACACCAGAACCCAGGAATCTCAGCTCCCACCTTCCCTGCTCAGCCACCAGGCGCCTACAACTGGATATTTAGTGGGTTCCTTGGCAGGAGAGGTCCCGTTTTCGTAGGTCATCATAGCCACTGGTGCCTCCTAACATCAGACATGGCATATAATAGGCACTGCACACAATGTTTACCTGTGACTGGGAAACCCACTTAATTCTCTCTGAGCTTCTTATATTCTCATCTGTAAAATGCCAGGATTCAATTAGATGACCTCTGAGACACTTTTCATTTCTAACTGGTATTTTTAGGCAAGCTGAGTGCCTTCACTTGGCAAGTAGGAATAGTGGAAATTGGTTTAGGAAAGTAGGTTGAGATTCCCAAGACTGATTGAGGACGTAGCAGTGGGGATGCAGGGGTTCCAAACTAGTGGGAGGCAAGAGAGAGGTACCCAGACAGCCCTCATGGAGCCCACAGCCTGGGGCAAAAGAACCTCCTGGCCAGAATGGAGACTCACAGGCCATGCTGCTCAGTGGAACCTCAATAGGCCTGAGGGTCTTATGGGACCTGGGTGCCTATGCAGAGCCTGTACTTTTTTTGCTGGGGAACCCTGGGGAAATTGCTCCCTTTCTCTGGACCTCATAGTATTTTGGTTTTAAGTCATAATATCATTTTTCTACAATGTCCTGAAAGGAAGATCTTTTTTTCTCTTCCTCAACAGGGGTGGAACAGAAAGACCAACTCTCTCATTGCCTGGGATTCTTTTTTCATATGGCTTATAGTGCTCATCTCTACATGAGGATCCTTTGGGCAGGCTTTCATCCTTACTCGGCATATACAGACATTTGTAGATCAGGGTCCATAACATCCTCAGATGTCTACAAATGTCTGCATTTGCATTTTCTAAATCTATGCCTTTACAGGTGTTAGACCCACCTCGATCATTTATAAATTGCACAGTAACCTGTTGCTTATTAAACCATGTTTGATTTTGAGGGCTTTTTCCTACTCCATTTTCTTTGAGGGAGTCTAACTCAGTGGTTAATTCCATAAACTAATTCCACATGACTGAGCAGGTGTAAGGCTTGGCTTGACTCAAGTCTCAGCTCTGGCACACTCAGAAATGGCATTACTTTTGTCAAGTTACTTACCCTCTCTGAGTCTCAGTTTCCCAGTCCCTAAAAATTAATAATACTTACCTCTTGGGTTGTTGAAATAATTAAATTAAATTAAATAGTGCAAATGAAGTTGTTTATCCTGTAAGTGCTAAATAGTTAAGAAGACTTATTTTCCTCACATTTTATATAAAGTCCAAATCCATCTCTTTGCAGCAGGGACTATCTCGTCAGTCTTAGCTGTATCCTCCGGGATCATGCAGAATAGGCTATGCTCCTTTTCCACATGGCAACCTTTCAAATATTTCCATTTGACCACAATCCCTTTACATGGCAAAGGGCTTTGCCAGAGAAACTAAGGTGGGAAAAAGCATACCCAGTACCTCGCCACAATCTGGAAGAAGAACCAAGAAATTCTGACTCCCGCTGCCCTGGAGTGACCACTCCAACATCTGCCTCCAGGAACAGAGGGGTGAGCCAGGACTCCTGGAAAACTCGACTCTGGCAACACATGATGTTGAAGTGTTGAAACATGCCACTTTGATGAGGCATTAGCTCACGATACTGCTTTATTTCCTTAATTTAGAAGAAAAGCACAGCTGCTAGAATTTTTAATATAATAAGTACAGTGGTGCACTGAAGGTTTTCAGGAATTTTTCCACAGAAGCACTGCACCCAATTTTGCAACTTTTACAATATATATTCATGTAAATCTATTTTTCTCTATTATGCAAAGACCTTCCCTTCTTTTAAATTGTTTTCTAACCTTTTAACCACTATTGAATCCATAAACGACCAGTCAAGTACTACCCTGTCTACTTGAAACAATTCTGAAACGAGATAGGGTTTAAATAAAACAGCAAATACATAAACTAAATTGCTCTATTTGTGAAATGAGGATTCTAAGAAATCTGTTTGCTACCTTTCTGCCTGCTTGGCATGTGAGTATTACTTGATCCCTTTTAAAATTATTATTATACTTTAAGTTCTAGGGTACATGTGCACAATGTGCAGGTTTGTTACATATGTATACATGTGCCATATTGGTGTGCTGCACCCATTAACTGGTTATTTACATTAGGTATATCTCCTAATGCTATCCCCCCCTCCTCACTCCCCACAATAGGACCCGGTGTGTGATAATCCCCTTCCTGTGTCCAAGTGATCTCACTGTTCAGTTCCCACCTATGAGTAAGAACATGTGGTGTTTGGTTTTCTGTTCTTGCGATAGTTTGCTGAGAATGATGGTTTCCAGCTGCATCCATGTCCCTACAAAGGACATGAACTCATCCTTTTTTATGGCTGCATAGTATTCCATGGTGTATATGTGCCACATTTCCTTAATCCAGTCTGTCACTGATGGACATTTGGGTTGATTCCAAGTCTTTGCTATTGTGAATAGTGCCGCAATGAACATACGTGTGCATGTGTCTTTATAGCAGCATGACTTATAATCCTTTGGTAATCCCTTGTTTTGAACCTACTGAAATGACATCATCAGGTAAGTGCAAAACATTATTCTCATCAACTGGTCCATAACATGTTTCATAGGTAAATATCCGGTCTTTGGATGCTTTTCAAGCTTGGGCTGTTAGTGTGTGCCAGTGGCTTATCAGAAAAACTGTGGAAGGGATTCTTTCACTGGGAAGAAGGGTGGATTAAAAGCCCCTAAGACACTTTCAAACCTATTATTCTAATCTATGTCTAATCTATTGTTGAGACAACTTCTGTTGTGGGTGGAAGAAAAGAGTGCTAGTGAAGGCTTTGCTCTTTGAAAGATAATTCAAGTTATAGAAGGGATTGGAAGGTAATAAGCTTCATTGTAAATTGTAGGTCTTTCAAAATGCACAATATTATTTAAACGTTATGGAGTCAGTTGAAACTGGCCCCTTTTTGTTTTCTTCAAGTTTTTTTTTTTTTTTTTTTTTTTTTTTTTTTTTTTTTTTTTTTTTTNGATGACATGAACGTCTATTTGAAAACCCCATCATCTCAGCCCAAAATCTACTTTAGCTGATAAACAACTTCAGCAAAGTCTCGGGATACAAAATCAATGTGCAAAAATCACAAGCATTCCTATACACCAATAACAGACAAACAGAGAGCCAAATCATGAGTGAACTCCCATTCACAATTGTACAAAGAGAATAAAATACCTAGGAATACAACTTACCATGGTTGTGAAGGACCTCTTCAAAGAGAGTTGCAGACTACTTCTCAAGGAAATAAGAGAGGACACAAACAAATGGAAAAACATTCCATGCTCATTGATAGGAAGAATCAATATCATGAAAATGGCCATACTGCCCAAAATAATTTATAGATTCAACGCTATTCCCGTCAAGCTACCATTGGCTTTCTTCTCAGAATTAGAAAAACAAAACAAAACAAAAAAAAAAAAACAAAAAAAACTACTTTAAATTTCACATGGAAACAATAAAGAGCCCATATAGCCAAGACAATCCTAAGCCAAAAGAACAAAACAGAGGCATCATGCTATCTGACTTCAAACTATACTACAAAGCCACAGTAATGAAAACAGCATGGTACTGGTACCAAAACAGGTATATCGGCCAATGGAACAGAACAGAGCCCTCAAAATAACGCCACACATCTACAACCATCTGATCTTTGACAAACCTGACAAAACAAGCAATGGGGAAAGGATTCCCTATTTAATAAATGGTATTGAGAAAATTGGCTAGCCATATGCAGAAAACTGAAACTGGACCCCTTCCTTACACCTTCTACAAAAGTAACTCAAGATGGATTAAAGACTTAAACATAGGACCTAAAACCATAAAATCCTAGAAGAAAATCTAGGCAATACCATTCGTGACATACGCATGAGCAAAGACTTCATGACTAAAACACCAAAAGCAAAGGCAACAAAAGCCAAAATAGACAAATGGGATCTAATTAAACTAAAGAGCTTCTGCACAGCAAAAGAAACTATCATCAGAGTGAACAGGCAACCAACAGAATGGGAGAAAATTTTGCAATCTATCCATCTGACAAAGGGCTGAAATCCAGAATCTACAAGTAACTTAAATAAATTTACAAGAAAAAAACAAACAACCCCATCAAAAAATGGGCAAAGACATGAACAGACACTTCTCAAAAGAAGACATTTATGCAGCTAACAAACATAAGAAAAAAAAGCTCATCATCACTGGTCATTACAAAATGCAAATCAAAACCACAATGAGTTACCATCTCATGTCAGTTAGAATGGCAATCATTAAAAGTTAGGAAACAATAGATGCTGGAGAGAATGTGGAGAAATAGAAGCGCTTTAACACTGTTGGTGGGAGTGTAAATTAGTTCAACCGTTGTAGAAGACAGTGTGGCAATTCCTCAAGGATCTGGAACCAGAAATACCATTTGACCCAGCCGTCCCATTACTGGGTATATANCATTTATGCAGCTAACAAACATAAGAAAAAAAAGCTCATCATCACTGGTCATTACAAAATGCAAATCAAAACCACAATGAGTTACCATCTCATGTCAGTTAGAATGGCAATCATTAAAAGTTAGGAAACAATAGATGCTGGAGAGAATGTGGAGAAATAGAAGCGCTTTAACACTGTTGGTGGGAGTGTAAATTAGTTCAACCGTTGTAGAAGACAGTGTGGCAATTCCTCAAGGATCTGGAACCAGAAATACCATTTGACCCAGCCGTCCCATTACTGGGTATATACCCAGAGGATTATAAATCATTTTACTATAAAACACATGCACACATATGTTTACTGCAGCCCTATTCACAATCATAAAGACTTGGAACCCACCCAAATGCCCATCAATGATAGACTGAATAAAAAAAAATGTGGCACATATATAACATGGAATACTATGCAGTCATAAGAAAGGATGAGTTCATGCCCTTTACAGGGACATGGATGAAGCTGGAAACCATCATTCTCAGCAGACTAACACAGGAACAGAAAACCAAACACTGCATGACCTCACTCATAAATGGGAATTGAACAATGAGAACACATGGACATGGGGAGAGGAATATCACACACTGGGGCCTGTCAAGGGGTGAGGGGCTAAGGGAGGGATAGCATTAGGAGAAATACCTAATGTAGATGACAGGCTGATGGGTGCAGCAAACCACCATGGGACGTGTGTAGATACCTACATAACAAACCTGCACATTCTGCACATGTATCCCAGAATTTAAAGCATAATTTAAAAAAAGAAAACCAACAAACTGAATTACAGATTCCACAGAAACCAGAGGTGTTAGAATGGACAGATTAAAATTTACATATGCATATTTTAAATAAGGTATAATATTAGTAATATGAAATGAAAACAAGAAACCATAAAAGAGTAAACTATAAATTTAGGTGTGACAAATATAATAGTTAAGATAATGATGGTAACTAGTAGAAAAGATTCTGCTGAGAAATAAGTTAACTAAGAGATCAGCTTGAGGAATTTTCCTTAGCAGAGAATTATTTTAAAATAGATAATATAAAAGTCAAGAAATAAAAGGCAAAAGCAGTCCTAGAAAGAAAAAAAATAGTTATAAATGGAGAGAAGGAAATATTTGAAGGAATAATGGAGATAATTCCTTCAGAATTTAACAAAAGATAAAAGACCTCAAATTGAAAGGACCCACAGAGAGCAAGAAAGAGAGGAGATAAGGAGAAACATACTCCCGGATATAAATTTTGCTGAAATTTAAGAATATCAGAGAAAAGGGAAAATTGTAAATGCTTGCAGAGAGAGAGAGAGAGCAAATCACCTTCAAATAAAAAAGAATAATGAAATCAGATTTTTCAGCAGCAAGAATGCAAGAAGATAATAGAGAAGTGTTATAAAAATTTTGAAAGTACAGAATTTCATATCCAGCTAAACCTTCATTCAAATATGAAGGCATGATTAAAAAAAAAAAAAAACCCAAGATGTACAGTCTCATTTGATGCTCAAAGAGGCGTGTGTAAAGCATTTTTCAATGGCATATATAAGGTAGAAACAAATTGAAGGAACAATATAAGAGATATGTGAAATAAAGGTGATCAAATACCTTTGTAAAGTTTGGGATTGTCTTAAAAAATAGCTGAGACCAAAGAAAAGAGAAAGAGAAAACGTATCCACAAAAACAAAGAATTAAAAGTCTAGATGAACTTAACATGATAGAGCTGGGGGAGGCTGAGGATCATTAGAGTTTATTAAAGTCTTTATATGGGAGAAAACAAAGACAACTTTTAAAAAATAAACAAAGGGATAAAAATCACTGAAAAGTGTGACAGATTGAAATAATAAATGAACAGAGCGAAAGTCCTAAATATGAATAACTACTATTACTGTAAATGAATTAACTCACCAAATAAAAAATAAAATTCAGATATTACCATTCACTACACACATTCTAAAGCAAAATACATGCAAAGGATGAATGTAAAATGATAGGAAATTATTAATCAGGAAAATAGGACAAAATTAAACTGATATTGATAGAATATTATCAGATAATATGAAGATCAAAAACTTTGTACCAAAATCAGCAAAGAACTATAAAAAAAGTTAATGCAGCTATGCCATTTATTACTATAGATGTAAAAATTTTAAAGAAAGTTTTGGTAAATCAAATCCAGTCATACATGTTAAAGGTCGTATATTTCATTGAGCTTACTCAGTGGTAGATGAAGATAATATTAGAAAATCCAAAAATAATTCACCATGTAAACTAAATACTGCCAGTAAAATAAGAAAAGAAAAAGGAATTAGAGGCTTAAAGATTGGAGAGAAGGAAGTAAAATTGCCATTACTTACAGAAGATAGAAATTTTTGCTTAGAAAACTCAAAATAATCCACCAGTAAAGTATTAAAAGTAACGGTTGTTAAGCAAAGTGACTGGATATAAGATTAATTTATATAAGTCAATTGTATTTGCAATTGCATCCTTCCTATATTAGCAATAAACAACCAGAAAATGTCATTTTGAAATAAGACATCTTTTGCAGAAGTATACAAAAATATCCAACTAAATCTTCAATCAAATGTGAAGACATGATAAAAAATATGCTCAGATACATAGTCTTACTCCTCAAGTGTTGTATTCCCTCCTACACTGTGGTGCTTCTTGAGGTGAAACTGAATGTCTGAGCTGTTTGCCAAGACCCATCCACTCCAACTTCTGTACCTGAAGTACCTCATGCTGCTGACATCTCAGCTTAGCTCTTTGGTTTCTTAGTTGTTGTTTTTCTGTATCTCTGATGGGTTCATCTGTGCATATGTATATTAGGAGTCAGCCAGTGACTCAAAGGAAAGTTTCCAGCCAATTTTTGGGTCTTTTGCTGTGCTTCTCTTCTCTTCTCTTCAGGACTTTGCCCTTCAAGTCTCAGCTGCCTTGGCAGCACCAAATGCCGGCCTCTGGTCCTCAGCCCAGTAAGAACACTTCCTTCTTCTTGGGCCCCAGTCCCCTCCACCATGGTTTCGAATGTGTAAGCGAGGAAAAAGCTGCGTGGAGATCACTGTGTGCGCGTCCCTTATCCAATGATAGCAACACCTTCACTCTTGCCTGATTTGGTTTCTCCCCATGCTTTCAAAGACTTTGACCAATTTTAATAATTGTTTTTGGTGAGAGGGTTAGTCATAGCTGGAACTAGAAGTGCTGTAAAACCACTAAGAAAAAACAGCTTAATATTATCTCGTAACATTGAGCATTTATGGACTCCCTGACCTTGGAATTTTATTTCTATGACTATGCTTAAAAGAAACATTCGTGTATGTATACTAGAAAACATAAATAAGAATGTTCATAGCAATACTATGTGTATTAATGAACCTAACAAAAATCCCATCAACAGGAGAGGTGACACATAAGTTATGGTATATTCACACAGAGGAGTGTAACGGCAGTAAAAATTAAATGAACTACAACAACAAGCAACATTATGGATGAGTCGTCATAATACAATTTTCTTTAGAAAGTGAAAATATCAAAATTAATTGTGCATGATGCTATTTTCAGAAATGTTAAGAACAACATTAATAAAATATACTTTTAAAATAATACACATAGATGGGATAAAACTATGCAAAAATTAAAGTAAGGGAATAATGAGTACAAGATTCATGATTGTGGGTACTTTGGTGGGAGTGATGGGGGTGGAGTAGGAGAAAACCACATGGGAAGATGTGGTCAAGTTACTGTCAAAGTCTTAGTTTTCACACTGAAGGGTGGTTGAATGTTTATTGCATTAAAATAACTAAGTAAATAAATAAAACAGGGCCATACATGAACCAAGGATTATAATTAATCCAGTTTTAAGTCCCCGAGATCTTTAAAAAAAAAAAAAAAGTATTTCAAATTGGAAACTTCAGGCATTGAGGCCTAGAGAGGGAGATTTATCTGGGCATTAGAGATGAGTCATGTTATTTTAGTGGTCATTTGCCCTATTAACTCTAGAGGCCCACCTAGTTCCTTATTGGCACCAAACCTGTTTTAAAGATTATGGGCAAAGACACTACATTTCCCTACTCAGACTCCTTGACCTTAACCAGAGGCAGGCATTTGCTTCTCTACACCAGTGTGATCCCAATCAGTCTCCTTCTCTCAAGGCTCACTCTCCTGTACAAATTCTCCTCCATTCTGTCTCCAAAGTATTACTGCTAAAATGCATAGCAGGCCAGATTACTTTCCCCACATCATTAACTCTAGAATCAAGTCTTTAGCTGGGCATTGTAGGATGTCTGTGATCTATCTCCAGCAAATATGACTAGCTCTGCCTTGCTCACTGGTCCCTGAATGCATTCTACACTTTCACATTGCCATGCCTTTGCTTATGCTGTTCAGTCTATCTCAAATGCCCTTATCTTTACCTATTGACATTTTACTCATTTTCAAGTCTCAGTTCACCTACTGCCTGTTTCCACAAAGACCTGAGAAGAGACAGCAGGGAAAAGGGAGGTGGCTGTCCAAATGCTCATTAACAAATGTAGCTTCAACATAAACAAAATGTAGATACGTGGAAGCCAGTGACAAAGCCTGAAAATCACATCTGAATTGCAAACTCAGGCCTGGTTCCAGTGACTCTCCTGCCTGCCCCATATGGCAGTGAGACCAACCTAGATAGACTTGAAACTGATCTCTTTTTCAACCTTCTAGAGGTGGTTTCCAGGCAGCAAGAAGTGTAAAGAGAGACTGGGCTTGGGAGTTAGACCAACCTTGGTCAAATACTAAATCCACTTTTTGAAATGTATCATACCTACGGAAATTTAAATATTAACACTCTGAAGAATGAGATAACAATTTAAATAGTGCACAGGATTCTGCCCATCATTTCATTAAGTTAGCAGATGTACACCGGGGAGCATAGGATGATGCACAAGAACCTGTTGTTTATGCAGAACCACAAGCACTATACCAATAAATTAAAGGATTTCCAAGGTAATTTTGAGTATAAACAATGTTTACCTTACTCATTGACTTTGAAATCCTAACACCTGGGTGAAATGCTACTCTACTATAAGTTACATGACTTCAAGAAAGTCTTTCAACATCTCTCAACCTCGATTTCTCCATTCTTATTTATTTATTTATTTATTTATTTATTTTTGAGATAGAGTCTCACTCTGTTGTCCAGGCTGCAGCGCAGTGGCACGATCTTGGCTCATTGCAATCTCCGCCTCCTGGGCTCAGGCAATTCTCCTGCCTCAGCCTCTGGAGTAGCTGGGACTACAGCACCTGCCACCACACCCAGCTAATTTTTTTGTGTTTTTAATAGAGACAGGGTTTCACTGTGTTAGCTGGGATGGTCTCGATCTCCTGACCTTGTGATCCACCCACCTCGGCCTTCCATTTAAAGTGTGACAGACTGTATTTTCCAAAGATGGCCACAACATCTCCTCTGCTCCATAAGCTCTCTTCCCATCAAAGCGTGAGACCTATGTCCTTTGCCTAGAATGTGAGTGAGCCTGTGATTTGTGTATAACCAAGATAGTACAACAAAAGGAATGAGATGTGACCTCAGAGATAGGTTGCAAAAGGTGACTCAACTTCCATCTTTTTTGTGGGCTGAGGGACATTTGCTTCTGGAGGGCTGAGACTCTGCGTAAACAATGTGATCATCCTGGGGCCACTATGCTATTAAGAAGTCCAGGCAACAGGGAGAGACCACGTGTAAGTGCTTCAGTCCAAGTAGACAGATAGCACAAACTGCCAGACATGACTAAAGATGCTTCCAGACAACTCCAGTCCATAGTTGTTGAACCTTCAACCTTTGCATCTTCCAGCTAAGGCCCTAGTCATCATGAAGCAGAGACAAGGTGTCCTTTTTGTGATCTTTTTGAATATCTGACCCACCGAGTCCATGCCCATAGTGAAATTGTTGTTTTATGCCACTAAGTCTCAGCATAGTTTTTATTTGTTTGTTTGTTTGTTTATTTATTGAGACAGAGTCTCACTCTGTCACTCAGGCCAGAGTGCAGTGGTGTGATCTCAGCTCACTGCAAACTCCGCTGCCCAGGTTCAAGCAATTCTCCTGCCTCAGCCTCCCAAGTAGCTGGGATTACAGGTGCCTGCCACGACGCCCAACTAATTTTTTTTTTTTTTTTTTTTTTTTTGCATTTTTAGTAGAGACGGGGTTTTGCCATGTTGGCCCAGCTGGTCTTGAACTCCTGACCTCAGGTGATCCACCCGCCTCGGCCTCCTGAAGTGCTGGGATTACAGATGTGAGCCACCAAGCCTGGCCTCAACATAGTTTTTAAAGTGGCAGTAGGAACTGAATCAAGGGTCTTTTGAGGACTGAAGAAAATAATGTACTTTGTGTACCTGGCACAATGTTTGTGCTCAAAAAATGGTGACTGATACCAGCATTGTGTCTGATGCCTGGCCTGGCAGCGTTGGGTCAGCCTTGGGTCAGCTGCTTTATTTCTCCAGGCCTAAGGTTTCTCTGTAGGAGTACCTGCCTGAGCAACTCAAAGGTTTGCTGTGAGGCTCAAATAAGATGATAAATGTGGAAGTGCTTTGGAAACAGTAATGCTCTGTATATATCAAAGAGGTTATTATATTTATATTATATGAATCCACTATGGGCTCAGATAGGAGAACACTCTAGTAATCTTTTAGTGGCTGTTAGTGTCTGAAATCCTGAGACCGAGAACTTTGACCTGAGGCTCCACATTTGTTCTCTTTTAGAGAAAATTAATTTCAACCATTCATCAAATAAGCCTATATATATAAAGCACTCACTGCAAGCAGAAAACTGTTAAATGCTGTGTGTTTTCGGAAAGAAAAAATTAGCGTGCTTAGCCTCGTCCTCCAAAAATATCCCATTATAGTTAAGAAGACAAGAAATGGATGTAATTCTGGTAGGGTGGATGCTTTCTGCAGGAGTATGTTTCAGGAGCTGCTTCAAAGGAGAAAGTGAGGAGAAAGATAGCTAATGTGGTTTGAAAAACTTCAGTGTGCCAAGCACCATGCCAAACTCTTTACATATAATTGTCTCCTTCAGTCCTCACAATGACATTGTGAGATGGCTTATATGTTAACTGCCTTTGCAAATGATAAAACAGATGGTTGGAAAAAATTGTCTTACAGCAGTATTAAGTTAGCACTGAAATCCCGGTCTGGAGACACTCTACCATCCTGCTACCACTGAATATATTTTTCTGCCCCAAAAAATTATTTCTCCACCTAGACTACCAAAAAAAAAAAAAAAAAAAAATCTGTTCAAATATTTGCCTGTTAGATAACAACATTCCTGTTCAATGAGTTTTCTTCTGAAATTTCATGTTAAAATAATTAATAATAATATTGCATTTGCACAGAACTTCCGTGTTTTAAAAGTATAGTATGTACACATCTTTTCCTTCCTTGGTTGTCCAACGGTCCTATGGGCAAGGCGCCATGTTATACCCAAGGTCTCACAGATAATAAGTGGGCAAAGGATTGTGCTTTAGTTTGCTGCTACATTTGCTTCCTTAATGGTATGTATTTTGTCTCCTATTGACAATCACATGACTTTATAAAGGCTTGTCATGATGTTTAGGATGTCTTAGTCATCATGATGGCCTCCTCTCATCATTCCCTGTATCTCATGACAAAATATACACTTACATTGTGAACAATGATGGATACAAACCCATTTTCAAATTACCTTCTGGATGAGTTCTTTTGTCCTCTATTGACTTCCTGTCAGCTCAGGTTAGATGGCAACTGCTTTTTCCTTGTCATGTGGCTGGCAGAGACTTTTTACCCCAGGAGTGGAAAGGGTTAGCTCTGCCATTTCCTTGTTGTCTGGTTGTGTTTGCAACATGAATATTATCTTCAATCTACTGCTTACAGAGGTTTTTTAAGGTAGAAATCATTTTAACTCACTGAAGTCCATTTTGAAAGGTTAGGTTAGTGGAAACTGGATAACATAATCCATAGATCCACTTGATGGGGCTCCTGTAAACTGATGAATGTGACAATACACTGAGAGTTCAAGAAAAAATAAATGTAGATTGCCACATGGTTCAACCCCCATTCTCAGGTGGGAGGTATTTCTCAGGTATGTCAGAAAGCATGCAATTTTCAAATGCACATATAAACAACAATATAGGCAGTAGTGTCCATGCCCTTATTAAACGTTCATTCAGTTGTCTTTCTTTTTTAAATTTAAAATATAAACAGTTCTTGGAGGTTACGTGATTCTACACATGTGAAAAAGTTGCATAGAAGCACACACACACACACACACAAATAAGTGCATATAAATATGGGAAATGCAAACAAACTCCAGCTTGTACTGATGTCAATTTCCTTGTTTTAACAAGACTGCAGTTATGCAAGATGCTACCACAGAGGAAAAGTAAGTGAAGGGTACAGTGAGACCTCCCTTCATTTCCTTTTTGCAGCTTCTTGTGAATCTATAATCATTTCAAAAATTACATAAATAGAAGTTCTAACATCCTGGCATCCCAGAAGATTTGCTGCACCTCCAGGAGACTGCTCCCTGATGGAGCCATGGCCCTGGTTCACTGTGAGACCTGGGGGAGGCATTTCCGTTCTTCAGGCTAATTTCCCTCATCTGTAAAATGCACAGTTTGGCCCAAAGCTCCACTCAGCTCTAAAATTCTAGGATTGTATATGCACAGTTTGGGATAGGGAGGTGTAACTCTCACTCAGATTATGAGCCATCTCTAGGTGGTAAAGGGAAATGTGCTCAGCTGTTTGATATGAAGTCTGCGTTCCTGGAAAATGAACTTGGAGCCATTTACCTCTTCCCATAGGTTCCTTCAAAGGGTTTTCTGACTAAGGAAACACAGAAAGTTTGAAAATATTTTCATCAAATACTTTGAATACAGCATCACCCAAACTGAATAAAAGGAAAAGGTAACATTACTTGCTGAAAATGATGGCCTCTCTACTGAACCTTCAGAATTGATTTAGAGCACGTGGAAGCTATTCTCTGCTTCCCTGACCTGTTCAGGCTGCCCAAAATGCTAGGTGCAGAGGAAAACACCCTTTTTGGCAGCCAAGTTGGAAGAGATATAAGTGGATTTGTAGTAAGAGTCTGAGCCTGCAGGAATTTGTGTCACCCTGACACCGAAGAGGAAAAGTTGATTGTTCTCCAATGCATAGCAATTAAAAGCTCATCTCTGGAGAAACCCAGGAGGAGGGGGTTACATATATATATATATTTTCACATCTGCAGACAATTTTTTAACCCTGGTGACTGCTTGATTGGGATAATATATTTACCTTGGATATGGAAACCGGAAGAACAGTTCTTGCATGCCTTTCACGGTAGCCTATGCCTTCAAATGTTTTCAGCTATGTATCTTCTTTTGATCTTCTCTATTTTCTTGGATTTATCCTACAAAAATAACCACATGTTAATGAAAAGATAAATATATAAGTTCACTTACTGCAGCAGTGTTTGAACTTTAAAAGTCTGGAAACAATTTAAATGTCCAACAGTAGAGGACTAGTGAAATTATGCCAGTGGTTTTTTTCAGCTTGACTAATGAATCAATAAAATAAGAAGAAATGACGTAAGACGGACATCTTTAATTTTGTGTAATAAACATTTTAAAATACTAGTAAATAAAAATACTATTGTCCCACCAAATAAAGGATATTTTGACATCAAAAGTAAAGGGGAATCCCATCAGAATAAAAGGCCTCACCAGAGAAAAGATCATTGGCAAACCATGCCAACATATGAGAGTAGAGGAAGAGGGTCTTTAATGCAAAAAATGAAATCTGAATAGAGTATGTAGATTAACATTAATATTGTTTCAATGTTAACTTCATGACTTTGCTAATTATACTGTGGTTATGTTAAAAGAATATCCTTGTTTTTAGGCAATATACCCTGAAGTATTTAGGAGTAAAAGGATATTATGTCTACAGCATACTCACAGACAGTTCAGAGAAAAAAAAAAAAAAAAAAAACCTTTATATCATTTGTAAAAAAAGAACGATAAACCAAGTGTGGTAAAATGTTAACATTAGAGGAATATGGGAGAAGAGTATACGGAATTCATTGTACCATTTTGCAACTCTTCTGCAAGTTTAAAATTATTTCATTATACAAAGCTAAAATGTATATATTAAATTTTATTTAAAATGCAGAAACATACACTAATAAGTGTGGTGGAATGTTATAATGGTGGTGTTTTTCTTGGTATGAATTTGTTGTGCAACACCATGTTGTGTGCCCCATCCAACTAATTCTGGCTCTTTTTTAAATCCACAAACTCATTTCCAAAGAAATATGTTAAAGAAATGGAAGTAACATGTCTGACTATATCACTTGATATGTAGATACTCGGCACTAAAAGTGAAGCAAGGAAGAGCTGCCCCTCATGACCCCTGCCTGCTCTGCCTTTTCACGCAAGAACCTGGAGTAGGGATGGCTGTGGCAAGCCTGCTGTCTGCCTCACGGTAGCAGGAGGCTTGCAGCTCAGAGCCCAGTCATGCAGAGGGCCAAATCCCCATCTCCCAACACAGAGCAGGAATTTACCCCAGACAGGGACCACCTGCTATTTGATAGCTCATGAAATAGAGCACACACATACAATGGAACACTATTGTATTTACTTCTGGCGTGTGGTCTTGGAAGTTACTTATGACAATACCTCTTTGCCCTCTCCTATGCTGCATGGCATATCCAGATTAATCTCTCTAAAACATTTTCTGGCCCTTACTTAGAAAACTTTTTTTAAAAAAAAGGCTCCTAAGCCTAACGTCTAACTTCTTGCAGAATCTGGACCCACGTCTTTTCCCAAATTATTTGTCTCCTCCTATTCCCTGATTGAAGCTCCATTCCAAACATGGTATGCTAGTATACCTGAACAGAGCATGCATGTTTTACCTCCAGAAGATTGCTTGTGCTACGTCCTGTGCCTGGCATGCTCTTCTTGCTATTTTTTTCCAAATAGCAAATTCTTACCAATTTTCATCTTCAGGGCAGTATATTTAGGATACAGATTAGAACCCAAAAGAGACTAGATTCATATTGAAAAAACCCATGGTTTGTGGATCTCTCTGCATTTTCATGGATAATTTACAGACTCCAACGAATGAAGAACAATTGATGGAATTGTAAGCAGTCTGATTGGAATATAGATATATTTAGGGGTAGAACCATCATTTCATAGCATCATGCCTGGTACATTTTATTAACATAAAGGCCACCCCACCCTTCTCTAATCCTACTTGTTGTCAACAATATCATTGGAATGGAATTTTAAAAATCAGCTCTTTCTACAAGATAATCCAAATTGCCCAATACAGAATTTTGAGACAGGTAAATTTAGTTCTCAGTTCTCCTCAACTGTTTCCTTTTCATTTCCTTCTTGGTTCATCTGTAATGAAATAACATGTCAAGAGATGTACATTCTGGACACCAACGCCAATGAAGACATGATTTTGAAGGTGGTGAAGTGCCTCTTAGAAAAGGAAAGCAACTGCTCAAAGCCTCATGGTAATAATGTTTGGTCTGTAAAAGCTCCTGAAGGATTATATTTATTTTGCTCAATAAATATTGAATGAATAAATAGAGGCTGAACTGGATCTAGAATAAGTTTCTTTTCCCCTCACCCTTGGTCCTATTCTCTTGCCAAGAGACTGCCCTCTCTTTGGCCTTGTATTAGTGTGTATGCATCTGTGTCCTCTATTTTACTCTAACTTCTGGGAGAAGGAATCATGTTTTACTTGTTATTGTCTTTCTCCTAATATCTGGTGAATATCTGGCTTTTAGAAGATTTTCAGTAAAGATATATTCAATAAATATGAAAACAAATACCCATAATGTAAAATTAAAAGAAATTGGCCAGCTATTTTTTCTTGGTATGGTTGGTTCATTTACACAAACTTTGCTCAACTGCATAATGTTATGAATATTATATCTACACAATGATACTACAGTAGGCTCAAATGTTATTTCTTGTGATGTCTTTCATGATCACCCCAGATGGCATTAAAAGTTCTCTCTCTCCATTGTGTCATGGTACCTGTAATTATTTGTTGATACAGCTATGTTGGTCCATGGAGGAAAAATGAGTTTTTGAATTTGGAAACTGTCATATTCAACTTTGTATCCCCAGTATCTAATATTGAACTTAACATACAGTGGTACACTAAGGTTGTTTTGTTTTGTTTTGAGACAGTCTCCCTCTGTCACCCAGGCTGGAGTGCAGTGGCACGATCTTGGCTCATGGCAACCTCTGCCTCCTGGGTTCAAGCAATTCTCGTGCCTCGGTAACAGGGATTACAGGTGCACAGCACTGCACCCAGCTAATTTTTGTATTTTTGGTAGAGACAGAGTTTTGCCATGTTAGCCAGGCTAATCTCAAAATCCTGATCTCAGGTGATCCACCCACTTCGGCCTCCCAAAGTGCTGAGATTACAGGTGTGAGCCACCACACCCAGTCATGCTAGGGTTTTTTGAATGAATGTGAATTGTTTTGAAATAAAATATAATAGTTTAAGAATATCTCAGAATGTATATGAAGGGGTTTTTCTAAAGAGTAATTCTAAAATAGTAATTTGATTTTGTTGTTGTGGAAGTGACTGACCATTTTTTGCTAATTGTCCAAATTGCTTGGTTGTGCTGTCAGTATGAAGTTAGTTTTTTAATTTCAATATTAAGAACATTTGCCTGTTCCTCACCTTTATTTCAGAAGCCCTCATTTTCATTGGCCATTCTTTAAACTAGGAGTTAAACTACAGATTCCTACTATAAGCTTTTATGATCTTTAACAGAAATGCTTCATGCAACTAAATATTCTACCAACCTTCTCAAACTCACATATTATGCCTTTGGGGTAAAAGACAGTTAAGAAATCATCAGGAAAAATCAGTCAATGAGATCAGTTGAGATGACTCACAACAATCTCTCCCAGTTCAAACTCCTCCCACCACATAGCTGGTGCTATTTTTAGCAGTGGATAATGTCGCCTTAATTCTGCAGATAATATAAATCTTAACTTAGACAAAGTAAAGAAACAGAATTTAGCTGGAAAATGAGAAGAATCAAAGATGTCATGACTCCTATTTTTAAATACCTAGAAGGTCTAATAAGGTGGTGAATCCCCCAGCATTTATGTGAGAGCCCCAGGATCTAAAATTTTTAAAAAAGACAGTGAGTAGACATTAATACATGGTTTGACTCGTTATAAGGACCAACTTTCTATCAGACAAAATATTTCACCAACAGAATAGGCTGCCTCAGAAGTTAGTGAGTCACTGTCAGCGACAAGAGGTAACCAATGCAATCAAAGTCAATTAAAAATATTTATTGGGTACTTACTTCAAGTCAGACACTGTTTACAGCACTGAAGATGCAGGGAATGAGTATAGCAGAATTATTGATCTTAAGGAGGTCCATAGAGCAACGAAGGAAGACAGACAAGTGAGCAGATAACAATATATTGTGATACATGTTCCAGGACAAGTGGAGGTAATATGCAATGGGAACACAAAGAAAGGAGGAATTAACTGAATCCTCAAGAAAGGCTTCAGAGAGAAGGAGATGTTTGAGCTCAATCTGGGAGCTCCCATCTAGCACCGGCGCAGCCGCGGTGGCCTCAGCCTGCTCATCCAGCACTCTGCGTGAGGGGCCCGAGACGGGCGGATCACGGAGGGTCAGGAGATCGAGCCCATCACTGGCTACACGGGTGACCCCCCCGTCTCTACTAAAAATTTACAAATCCAGGACGGGCGACGCAGGGGAGTAGGCGCGGACTGTAGTTCCCAGCTACTCGAGCAGGCTGAGGCAGCGAGAATGGCGGAACACCGCGGAGGCGGGGAGCTTGCAGTGAGTGAGATGCGGCACTGCCACTCCAGACGGGGCCACACAGCAAACTTCCGGTCTCAAAAAAAAAAAAAAAAAAAAAAAAAAAAAAAAAAAATCTCAAAGTGATAGGTTTCGAAGAATATTGAAAGTACTCAAGTTTTGAGGGAGTGGGTTACAAAGAAACTTGGAAGGGATTCTGTCGAGGAATTGGACTAAATTTTCCCTTTCTTTCGTATCAAAGATTCTATGTCCATGGGTTGAAGAACGTTTATTTTTAAAATGTCATCCTCTCTTCCCCGGGAACATGGAACAATTAGAACTAGAATGTTTCCTAGTACGTGCCCTTAGAGAAATCTACTCAATGATGGGATTATGGTGTTTGTCATCAGCATAAGGGTTGGCAGGAGGGCTTTTTCTCAATGTGGGGAGGGTCCTCGGAAGGACTTGTTCTGGTATGCAGTTCCTCAGCAACTCTCCCACACTCTTCATTTGCCCAGCAAATCCGTTCATGGAGGATGGTACCAGGGCACATTTCAGCCTGTTGAAATGATCATACATTCAATATTTGTGGTATTCAAGCCTCTGAAGTTTCATTGTGATATCTCTTGCTCTCCATTCCATAGACAGAACTTTGGCCACAGAGAAGGTGAGTTTCCTCCACATGGGACTTAATACTGGGCTACAATTTATTTGAACCTCATTTAGCAGACTCTCATGTATATGATTAACACAAAACCTCCTTGAAAATGCAAACAGTTTTTACCTTTTTTTTTTTTTTTTTCTTTTACATCAACCATAACCTTCCTGGCTGACACTCAGAGGCTGGGTGAAGAAGATTGGAGATTTTCATTTATTTATTTGTTTTATTTGCCTATGAACTTCTCCAGCTGATTTCCTGCCTCCTGCAGGAACCTCTTGGACACCTAAACAGGCAAGTTAATTTTAGATGTTAGCTTCATGTCTCTCATTAGTAAAACTGGGTTTAAAATAATTAATTCTGGGAATCCTGATGCTACAGTCATTAAACCACCAACATGCAGGATATAAAAAAGGCAGGCACACTGTTGGAGCTGAGATTCTGTTCATCTGGTTTTTTTTGAACTATGTTCACCACTTTTACTTGAAATAAAACCACTTTTCAACTTATATTCACATAAATTCCTATTAATGAATGTATACAACAATTTTATTCATAATTGACCAAAACTAGAAATAACCCAAATATCTGCTGACTGGTGAGTGGTTAAACAAACTAGAAAATGAATACAACCAGTTTCTTCTCAACAATAAAAAGCAATGATCTACTGATACACATAATAAAACAGATAAATGTTCAACGCATTATGTTAAGTGCAGGAAGCTAAACTCACAAAGTTACCTACTCTATGATGCCATTTTTATGATATTTCAGGAAAGGAAAAAATACTGGCCTTGAATATAGATCATTGGTTGCCAGGACCTGGGGGTGAGGAGAAGCATTCATCACAGAAGGGTAAGAAGCAGTATTTTGGGGTAATGCAACTGTTCTAGATCTTGATTATGGTTACATGACTATATGTATTTGTCAAAAATCAGAGAATTCAATGCTAAAAAGGGTTGAAATTTATTGTATGTAAATTACACTTCAATAAACTTGATTTAAAACAACAACAATAAAAACAAAGGAAAAACCACTTCCTCCCTTTAACCAGGACTTCAGGATATAAAGTTTCCCATTTTTCTTTTCTCCACACATGTTCACCTGCTTTTGACCCATCCAGCTTCCCAGTGTTAGCCTCTATTTTCTATGCTGTGCTTTAGGCTCCATGTTCGTTGTGCACTGGTCTTGTCTACTACGCTTGCCCTCTGCTTAATGTCTTCTTCTCATTTCTTAGCAATCTTCAAGTGTCTAAATCCTACCCATTTTTTAAAGGCACATCCAAATGCTACTTTCTGCCTGATGAGAAGCCTTCTCTACTTATGCTGGCTGAGAGAGGCTCAGTCCCAATGCATACCCTTTTCACTGCTGTGTTTTCATCTTATCTCCTGCACAAAGTAACAAACATCAGAATTCTTTTTAAAAAGTATTTATTATTTTACTTAAAATAATAAACACACTACATGCTAAAATAAATAACATTTTTTTGAAAAGTAACTATTTTTCTAAACCAAAACAGATAACAGTAAGAAGAGTGATGCTGTTTTATAGTTTTGCAGTTATCTCTTCAATGTCTGGCTTGAGGACAGCTGGATTCTCCTAGCTGCTGCTACGTTCAGACTGTCACAAAATCACATCATGCAGCCTTTGGAAAACTCTACTGTACATTTATGACAAAATGAGTTTGAAAGAGGCAAATAATGTGTCAGTGCTATCATGAAATTAGTTAACCTTCTGATAGGATTTCAGAGATTTAGAGAGATTCCAAGACAAAACTTTGAGAGCTGCTACTGAAGATCATCTTCTTTTCTTAATTAATCAACTTTACTTTTCAGAGCAGTTTTAGGTTCAGAGCAAATTTGGGCAAAATATAGAGAGCTCCCATATACTGCCTGTTCTCCCCACTCCCTCAACACACATACCTACACAACCTCCCCAGCTATCAACATCCTGCACCAAAGTGGTATGTTTATTATAATCAATAGACCTACACTGGCACATCATTATTATGCAAACTTCACAGTTTGCATTAGATTTCACTCTTGGTGTACATTTTATTCCGTGGATTTTGACAAAGATGCAATGACATGTATCCACCATCATCGTGTCAGACGGAATGGTTTCATTGTCCTAAAAATCCTTGGTGCTCTGCCTATTTATTTCTTCCTTCCCTTTGACTCCTGGAAATCACTGCTCCTTTTACTATCCCCATGGTTTTCCCTTTTCCAGAAAGTCATGTAACTGGAATCAAACAGTAGGTAGCCTTTTCAGATTGGCTTCTTTCTCTTTGCAATATGCTTTTAAGTTTCTACCATGTCTTTGCATGGCTTGAGAGCTCATTTTTTATTTCTTTTTTTCTTTTTTCTCTTTTTTTGAGACAGAGTCTCACTCTGTCGCCCAGGCTGGAGTTCAGTGGCACGATCTTGGCTCACTGCAACCTCCACCTCCTGAATTCAAGCGATTCTCCTGCCTCAACCTCCTGAGTAACTGGGACTACAGGCTTGTGCCACCATGCCCAGCTAGTTGTTTATATTTTTAGTAGACATGGGGTTTCACTGTGTTAACCAGGAAGGTCTTGATCTCCTGACCTCTTGATCCACTCACCTCAGCCTCTCAAAGTGCTGGGATTACAGGCATGAGCCACCGCACCCGGCCAGCTCATTTCTTTTTAGCACCGAAGAATAGTCCATTATTTTTATGCACTGTATTTTTTTTTTGTCCATTCATCTACTGGTTTTACCAAGTTTTGGCTGTCATGAATGAAGCTCCTACAAACATTGATGTGCAGGTTTTTGTGTGGACATAAATTTTCGATTCACTTTGGTAAATAGCAAGTGCATTATTGTTAGGTTATGTGACAAAAGTATGTTTTGTTTCGTAAGAAACTATTAAACTGTCTCCTCAAGTGGCTGTATCATTTTTGGATTCCCATCAGCAATAAATGAAAGTTCCCGCTGCTCCAAGTTTTGGACTTTGGCCATTCTAACAGGCATGTTGTGGGTATCTCATTGTTATTTTAATTAGCAATTGCCTCATTGCACATGATGTTGTAAATCTTTTCATAGGCTTACTTGTCTGTATATCTTCTTTGATGAGGTGTCTGTTTAGGTCTTTTGCCTGTTTTTTAATAAGGTTGTTCATTTTCTTATTGTTGAATTTTAAGACTTCTCTTTATGTTTTAGATTACAGTCTTTTTTTGAGATGTGTCTTATGCAAATATTTTCTCTCAGTCTGTGGCTTGTCTCATTCTCTTGACATTGTCTTTTGCAGAGCATAAGTTTTTAATTTTAATGAAGTCCACTTTATCAATTATTTCTTTCAAGGACCATGCTTTTGTCGTTATATCTGAAAAGTCATCATCATACCCAAGATCAGGTTTTCTCCTATGTTATCTTTAAAGAGCTTTATAGCTTTCCATTTTCCATTTAGATCTATGGTCCATTTTGTGGATCATAATTTTTGTGATGGGTATAAAGTTTGTATCTAGATTCTTTTTGTGTGTGGATGCCCAGCTATTCCAACACCATTTGTTGAAAAGATTATCTTTGCACTACTGTGTTTCCTTTGCTCCTTTGACATAGATAAATTCACTATATTTGCGTGGGTCTATTTCTGGCCTCCTTATTCTGTTCCATTGATCTATTTGTCTATTCTTTTGCCAGTATCACATTGCCTTGATAAGTGTAGCTTTATAGTAAGTCTTGAAGTCTGGTAGTGTCTGTCTTCTGACTTTGTTCTTCCCCTTCAATATTGAGTTGGTTATACTGGGCCTTTCGCCTCTTTATGTAAACTTTAGGATCAGTTTGCTGATATTCTTGCTGATATTTTTATAGGGATCAAGTTGGAAAGAATTGAAATGTTAACGCTGTTGTTTTCCTATCCATGAATACAGAATACCTCTTCATTAATGTGTTCTTTGATATTTTTCAACAGAGTTTTGCAGTTTTCCTCTTGCACATACTTGTTAGATTTATACCTAAATACATCGCTTTTGGATTGCTAATGTAAATGATAATGTGTTTTTAATTTCAAATTCCACTTGTTCATTTCCTGTGTTGAGGAAAGCAATTAACTTTTGTGTATTAACTGTGTGTCCTACAGCAGTGCTAAAATTACTTATTAGTTCTAGGAGGGTATTCTTTGTCATGTTTTAAGGATTTTCTGTGTAGACAATTATGTCATTTGTTTCTGTGAAAAAAGACAGTTGTATTTCTTCCTTCCAAATTTTATCCCTCTTGTTTCCTTTTCTTGTCTTATTGCATTAGCAAGGACTTCTAGTATGACATTGACAACCAGTGATGAAAAGGTACATCCTTGCCTTGTTCCTGTTTTAGTAGGAAAGCTTTGAGTTTCTCACTGGTAAGTATGATTTTAACTGTAGGTATTTTTGTAGGTGCTCTTTATCAAGTGAGGAAGCTTCCCTGGATGCCTATTTTGCTGAGAGTTTTTATCATGGATGAGTGTTGAGTTTTGTCAAAGGCTTTTTCTGCATCTGGTCATATAATCATGTGATTTTTTTTCTTTAGCCTCTTGATGTGATGAATTACATCAATTGATTTTTTTTTTTTTTTTAAGATAGAGTTTTGCTCTTGTTGCCCAGGCTGTAGTGCAATGGCATGATCTCAGCTCACCACAACCTCCATCTCCCGGGTTCAAGTGATTCTCCTGCCTCAGCCTCCTGAGTAGCTGGTATTATAGGCATGTGCCACCACACCTGGCTAATTATGTATTTTTAGTAGAGACAAGGCTTCTCCATATTGCTCAGGCTGTCTCCAACTCCCAACCTCAGGTGATCCACCTGCTTCAGCCTCCCGAAGTGCTAGGATTACAGGCGTGAGCCACTGCACCCCAGCCTCTATTAATTGACTTTTAAATATTTAACCTGCATTACATACCTGGGATAAATCCCATTTGGTCTTGGTTTATAATTTTTTAATATATTGTTGGATTCAATTTGCTAATATTTTGTTGATAATTTTTTCATCTACGTTCATGAGAAATATTGGTCTGTAGTTTACTTCTTTACATGTAATGTCTTTTTCTGGTTTTGGTATTAGGATAATGCTAGCCTCATAGAAAGAGTTAGGAAGTATTCCCTTTCCTTTTATCTTCTGGAAGAGATTATGGAAAATTGGTATAATTTCTTTTTTAGAAAAATCATCAGTGAATCCACCTGGGACTTAAAACAAATTTTTGAGATAATTGTAGATTCATATACAGGTATAAGAAATAATATGGAAAGATTCCATGTACCCTTTATTCAGTTTTTCTCCATGGTAACATCTTACATACTGGTTCAATATCACAACAAAGCTATTGACATAGATATAATCTATGTATCTTATTCAGATTTCCTTAGTTTTACTTGTACCCATTTGTACATAGATATATGTATTTCAATACAATTTTCTCATGTCAATAGAAATATGGGTTTCTTATCCACCACTATACTCTGGATACAGGAAAGTCCAGATTCCACCTCAGTCTTTTTTTTTGTTTGTTTTCCTTTCAGCAGCAGTCTGGTTACTATATCACTAAGTGACAGAACCTCAGTAAATATTTATCAACACATTTTCTTAGGGGATTTCATTTGTTGCAACCCAGAGATAGTTCCTAAGACTCTCTTTGTTTTGCTGTCCCTAGAACTGGCCCCACAGGCCATTGCAAAGCACTGGAGTTGATGGGCTTTTTTCTGCATCAGAGTTGCTGAATTCAGCATCTTGTACATGTTATGTATATGTCACATTTTAACTGTTGGGAGCTAGTGAACATGACACAACTCCCTTCCCCAGGTGAGAGATGTCCTATCTGCAGTTATAGGGCTGAGGGATGGTACTTCACATCTACAGGATAAGTATTGTATTCAACCTGATTTCAGAGTCTAAGATACAGCTGTGTCTATACTGTGCTGTGACTTGGTGGTTTGGGAGGAAAAGTGCCATGCAATATAACTGATTTATTCATTAAACAAGCTTTGAGAGATGGTTATGTGCCATCCTTAGGAGGGAAATAAAGATGAATTGAACAAAGATTTTGACATAAAAGTACTTGTGTACTAGCGAAAGAGATATGACATATGCTTATAATTAGTCCTCTCTCTCACCACTTCTCTTCACAGTCTTGTGCCCTAGCCAGGCAAATGGCCCATTCACTAGTGGCTAAACCTCACATAATTTCCCTGCCTCTGCTTTGATTCATAGTATCTCCTCTGATTGGCCTCCTTTTACCTCTCATTGTAATTTATTTCCCAAAACCAATCTCAAATTCAAATTCCTCCATAAAGACCTTCCTGATATCCCCAAACAGGAGGTATTTCTTCTCCCCTCTAAAATCCTTTCTGTTGGTTCTAAAATGTTATATTTTGTATTTGAGTTATTTATACCTTTGCCTGAGCTTCCCCAAGAAGATGTGAGTTTTGAAGGCAGGATCTATGTCTGTGAAGCTGTGAACCCTATCATGTCACCCCAGTATAATCAAATGCAATAATATTCTGATACTGTATAATTAATTTCTTTAACAAGCATTTCCCCATCTACCTCTCCATATATGAAAATTAAGATGTAATTATGTTATGAGCATTGGTTATGGACCTTGGAAAGTATGAACCCAAAGTACAGAACATTATATATATTTTTTAAACTTTTATTTTAGGTTCAGAGGTACCTGTGCAGGTTTGTTATATAGGTAAACTTGTCTCATAAGGGTTTGTTGTACAGTTTTGTCACTCAGGCACTAAGCCCAGCATTCATCAGGCACCTAAGCCAGAAATTCCAATAGTCCTTTTTTTTTTTTTTTTTTTTTTTTTTTTTGAGACGGAGTCTCGTTCTGTCACCCGGCTGGAGTGCAGGTGGCCAGATCTACAGCTCACTGCAGCTCCGCCTCCCGGGTTCCTGCCATTCCTCCTGCCTCAGCCTCCCGAGAGCGGACTACAGGCGCCACCACCGTCGCCCAGGCTAGTTTTTTTTTGTATTTTTGTAGAGACGGTTTACGTGTTAAGCCAGGGGATGGTCTCGATCTCCTGACCTCGGTGATTCCGCTCCGTCTTTGGCCTCCCCCAAGTGCTGGGATTACAGGCTTGAGCCACCGCGCCCGGCCTCAATAGTCATTTTTTCGGCTCCTCTCCCTCCTCCTACCCTTCACCCTCAGGCCCATGTGTACGTTATATTCTTGGGTTTCCTTTCTA
Source organism: Rhinopithecus bieti (assembly GCF_001698545.2). Taxonomy (NCBI): domain Eukaryota; kingdom Metazoa; phylum Chordata; class Mammalia; order Primates; family Cercopithecidae; genus Rhinopithecus; species Rhinopithecus bieti. The sequence goes on from NW_016805666.1 coordinate 1,485,850, forward strand.
ATATTTGTTTTATGATCCTCAGGCCTGCAAGCATTCCCAGATTTCCTGGGGCAAAGATTGTCCTCCTAGTTTCTAAACAAAATTCCCCAAGGAATGGAGAGATTTGAGAATATTCTGCTATGGAATGTCAGAGCTGGAAGATACCTTACGGATCATCTAGTTCAACCAATTTGTTTTAAATATGAGGAGACCGCCTTGGAAGCTTGTCTGAGGTCACAATGCCATTCAAGGGGCAAGTGAGACTAGAACACAGATCTTCTGGTGGTCACTCTAATGTCTCTCTCTACAAACATAATGCCATGCTGCCCCTGACCTTGCTCAGCATCTGTCTGAAGGTTCTGCCTGAAATGAGCCTGGATGAGCACAAACATCACAAAGACCCACCAGAAACTTTGCTGAGACCATTTGGATGACCTTCCATGACACTGAAGAACTCTGTAATGAGGGAAGTAGCTGGACATTACATGTCCCTAAGAGTCCCAAAAGAAACATATGGCGACTGACACAAGACTATGTCCAAAGACGGCAGCCAGAGCTGATAGAGGGTGATGTCTTTAGAACAGCAGACTCCTGGAGCCCAGGAGAACCTTAGAGAGCATCTAAAATAGAAAGCAGCACTTCAGTATGCAAGAGAGGTCTTGTCTTCTCGAAGTGACCCTGCTATTTACAGCCACGTAACACTGGGCAAGACACTCCCCGTCTCCAGTATTCAGTTACCAAGCATATCAAATAAACAGGTTGGGCTAGATAATACCACGGTATTATCTAATACTTTCAGATATCTGGTACTATCTGATAGTTTTTTGTTCTGCAAAAGACTACATGTCCTACTTTGACAGATGGGGAAATGAAGGCTTAAAGAGGTCTGATACTTTGCCTTCGGTTATAAAGTGAGTTGGTGGCACAGTGGTGACCAGAGGCCTGGCCAGCATTTTATCCACTGCCCTGCATGGCCAGAATCATCTCGTCCCCTGCCCTGTGGCCTTGTAGTAAATTGTGCAATTGCTCTCATAGGGCTGTTGCAATTGACCTCTTCTCTATCTCTTGGGACTGCTGGCAGCATTCAGAGAGCTACCGGAGAGGGGTCTGAGCTGTCTCTGTCCTGGAAGTGGAGTATGGGTCAGGCGGCTCCTTCCCTCTCCCTGTTGAAATGAAACCAAAACAAAACTTCTTAATTTGGAGGCAGAAGGACCAGAAGGGAGATGCCCCTCAGCCTCTGCAAAGTCCAGCATCTCTTTCCCTTCTTTAGGGGTTAGAGGAGTCTCCTGCCTGAGTCTCTGCAGAATGAAGCCAGATGACGAGTTAGAACCTGAGCAAAGTAGCATGACCCAGGAAAAGAAATACCTGGAAAGGTGCAGAAAGACTTCAATCAGCATGGCTCACAGACTTACTTTCTGTGTGACCTTCAGTCACTTCGGATCCCATCCATAAACAGGGAAGAGGTGAACAGAAAAAAAAAAAAAAATAGAATGATGTTATTTCAACCTAATATTACATTTAAGACTTACAACCTCTCTTGGGGCCAGATATGGAAAGCATTTTCCTCATCTGCTTCCTTTTCAATACAGTAGAAAAACTGTTTTTAAAGAAGGGCAATTAAAATAAACTGGCCCTGAATGATGTTTCTAATTGTTACAGAAAATCTGACGGTTTTCTTACCTTGAAGTCATGTGGAACCTAGGTCTTCTAATTCTCTCTGAAGGGGAAGCCACATGGCTTCCTAGATCCTTAAGAAAGGATAACCCTATTGATAAGCCTCCATTTATGACATGACTTGCCCAGGGTCACAGAGAAAGGCAACAGTAAAGACAAAAATTACATACAGATTTCCTGTCTCGCAGTTTCCCTTCCCTGTTGTTGAAGGAACATGATGAGGGTAAGAAAGGAAGGGGTCTCCAGAGAGATGTAACGGCTATTTCTAAGCCATTTTTAAAATAAGCTTCAGATGATCAAAAGTTCGAGGTCAGAGGATAATTTAGGCCATCAGAAGTTGGCCAGATTGGAGTTAGGTCCTCTAGAGAATTCTGTCCTTTGGCAGTCAAAGACAGTGATGGACGCCAAGCCAGGCCTGTGATTTGGGCACAGGTCCAGGCTCTAGCCCCCTCTGGAGTGGGGCTCGGATCTGCACAAGGAGCTCTGCAGCAAGCAGGGTCTGTGCTTGAACATACGCTTTTAATCAGAGTCGCTGGAACCTGGATGGGGCCTCAGACATAATTTAAGTCAGTCCTCTCACTTTGCAGAAGTAGAAATTGAAGGCCAGATTGAAGGGTGGGCTATGAAATGCTTGCACAAGGTCACCTGTCAATTTAGGGAACAGCATGCTAAGGGGAAAAGTGATAGCTTTGGTGTTGTTGTCGGGTTCCAAATCCCCGCTCTGCCACGTATTAGCTAAGTGACCCCAAGTAAGTCACTTGATCTCCCTGACTATCAAGGTTCCAGTGTGTAAAAGCGGGACCATAATTACAATGCCTGAATCACAGGATTGCTATCATTAATTGAGATGAAAAACAAGAAAGTGATTTGTAAACAGGAAGTCACTTTTCATACCACAATGTTAATATTAAATTATAATAAAATCCAACCCAATAACAAAATCAGTCCACTTTTCTGAATGCCCACCACATGCCAAGTGCCAAGCACTTCACATACCTTGTTTCTTTTAATTCACACAATGAATGACCCAAGGAGAACGCTCAGCTAACAACCACATACTTGCACCAGGGGTTTAAGTCAGTCATATTCACAGCAGGATTTAAACACTATCTTCCACATGGTACCGTCAGAAACCTGGGCTTGGGATTTCATTCACGGAACACACATGGCTCCCCACCCTGTACCCCCTGCCCCCTCTGTATTGAGTGGGTGGCTCTCACCTGTTGAAGGCAGGGTGATCTCCTCATGTTTATACCAGGACATAGAATAGTACTTGACAAAGGTAAATGCTCATTTAAGAAATAAAAATACATCAAATAAAGTAAAAAGCAACCTGATAGATAACATTTCCTTTTCATTTTTCTAAATAGCTTTATTGAAGGATAATGAGTGGAAACGGTTGTTAATGTATATCCAGAATCTATTAACATCCGGCTAAGTTGGGGGGAACATAGGGATGTTATACGATAATGAAGCCATTTAGAAAACTTAAGTTTTCTAATGTTTTCAAAGAAAAGGTTGATTCTGTAAGATATAATCTGGCAATTTGTATAGAACTCTTTCTGCTAGCTTCCAGGAACCCCTGCTCTGTGAGCTTTTTGCCAAACTGATTGATCTGCCCAGACATAATTTGGGGACTTCTCTAATATGCCCCTATCCCACTGCCAGCTTAACACACTCTTTTGCTAAGTAATAGGGTATAGGGTATTCTTCCAGGTTCTCTTCATGAAGGGGCTTCTCTGTCAATAAGAAACTGTGCTTTAGATTCTTGTGCACAAATAACTGGCCCTCTTCTTAGGGTTTGAGAGCCTCATCTTGCTCTGACTGTTGCAGCCTTTTCTCCCCTTGACAGATTGCCATACCACGTGGCCTTCTCCCATTGAAAGGTGAGGTCAAGTCTCCTCCCTCTGAATCTGGGTGGGGTTGAGACTCACTTTCAATCATTCTAATGTGGAGTAAGTGATGTTGTGTGATCTCTGAAGGTATGTCAAAAAGAAAATGATGCCATTCCCTCCTTGTTCTCTAGGGTCTAGCACATGGACCCCTGAACTGCCAAGAAAGCAGTCCAACTGCCCTGAGGCTGCCACACTCTGAGGAAACCCAAACGGTCCATAAAGAAGGATTAGGTGTGTGATGTTCCCTATCCGGCGTCCAAGTGTTCTCATTGTTCAATTCCCACCTATGAGTGAGAACATGCAGGGTTTGGTTTTCTGTTCTTGCCATAGTTTGCTGAGAATGATGGTTTCCAGTTGCATCCACGTCCCTACAAAGGACATGAACTCATCCTTTTTTATGACTGCATAGTATTCCATGGTAAGTATGTGTCACATTTTCTTAATCCAGGGTTGGGGGAGGGGGGAGGGATAGCATTAGGAGATATATCTGATGTAAATGACGAGTTAATGGGTGCAGCACACCAACATGGCACATGTACACATATGTAACAAACCTGCACATTGTGCACATGTACCCTAGAACATAAAGTATGATAAAAAAAAAAAAAGAAGGATTATGTGGAGGGACCCTGAAAGATGCCTGGCTTGCCTCCCACTGCTCCAGTACCCTCCTCCTCAACTCTTCCAGCTTCAGCCACTGTCTGCAACCACATGAGAGCTCCCGAGCCAGAAATGCCCAGCCTAGTCTCCCCTAAGTTGCTAACCCACAGTTTAAACTACTAAGCTTTGGGTTGCTTTGTTACGCCTCAATAGCAACTGGGACATGCCCCTTTCTCCATTCTGCTGCTCAATCTGGTTCAGCAGCAGAGACACATTGCCAGGGCCATCTGTAGTAACAGTGGAAAGCCTGCTAGGAGTAGATTCAAAGTGGAGAGTCAAGACCAATTATCCAGCGAGCCTAACTTTTAGAACTCAAAGTGGCACCAAGTAAGTGCATGATCCTGAGGCAATCGACTCCTCTCGCTTTCCTTCTTTTGTAAAGGGATGAGCTAGACACGGTCTGGAAAGCCAGCTTTACCACATTCTAGTATGATCTTCTGAAGTTACCCAATCTCTCTAACACCAGATTCCTCTTCTGTAAAATGGGGATAGTAATCACAAAGATAGAATAGTAGTGTGAAATTAGATAGTATGTATGGAAAAGCGCAGTCTTGAAACTTGACTTAAGTGGTTGAGAAATGTTAGCCCCCTCCACCAACGCCTTCCCCTTGCATTCTAATATTCTCTGCTTCTCTGAGCAAATTTACCAGATGATTGAGTTTTTTCTAATCCTTATCAAGCCAGAGAAGGCTAGTGAGGTCATCGCAAATAAACAGTTCTGAGGGTCCAGGGAGGGCTTTAGGTAAATTGTGGTTTTAGTGTTTGAGAAAGAACCTGTCACTACTGGCAGTCTTCATTATTCACCAGCAAGACGCAGCAAGCAGGGCTTTGCAGTAATGCACAGCTCCTCTGCTCTTGGCAATCTTGTGGCCGAAAGATATTTTTAAAGCCCCTGTTTTCAGATGACCGTGTTTCTGATTAACATGTGTCATTTCCATTTTTAGTTCCAAGAAGAGAAAGGCAAGTGAAATGTGCCCAGCCTCACCATCTCCAAATGGATGATATTACTGAACAATTACTTAATGGCCTCACAGCATCTGTTTTTTATATTTTGGGGTCCATATTGGAAGTTTAAGCTTATGAATAATCCAGATATTTAAAAGCCAATGCTCGACTGGATATTCTCCTTAGGATTTTTTTAACCTTGTCTAGAATCAGAGTGTCTGTCAATTGCCACAACATATATGTTACGTTTGAAAGAGATTAAGCTGGAAAATTGTACATTTTTAAAATAATACTAGGGGAGGGTGGGAGGAGAAAGAGGAGAAGAAAAGATAAATATTGGGTACAGGGTGATGAAATAATATTTACAATAAACCCCCATGGCATGTAGCAAACCTTCACATGTACCCCCAAACCTAAAATAAAAGTTAAAGAAAGAAAAAAACAGAAACTCTTAATATAACTCATTTCATTTAATAAAGTTTTTATTCTTTTAAAAATAAAATAATACTAATGAGGATAATAACAGGGTTCACACCTGTAGAGCATTTTATAAGTGGCAGAGAGCTTTCATTGATATCATTTCTCTTAAATCTTCACCCTGTGAGGTAGACATAGAAAGAAATTTTATCCCCAAATGACAGATGAAAAAATAGAGAGCCCGTGAGTTTAACTGACTTGCTCAAAGCCACAAAGACTGCATTTCCTGAGCCTGAGAACCCCAGGATGAGCTCCAGCCAATCTAGGATGCAGAACCAATGAGTTAGTTTATCAATTATCAATCCCAGTGATGCATAAGCTGTGCAGAACTAGAAAGGTCAGCTCCAGACTGGCCCACCAAAAAAGTAGAGGAAAACTTGGGAATGTTCACTGGCCTATTCAGAAGTTGGATTCAGGTTGGGAGAAAGAAAATAGGAGCCGGATTATTTTGAGGTGGTATACACGAGTTACCTATTGCCATTGTAACAAAGCCAGCACAAACTTGGTGGCTTACAATGACACAAACTTATCCTTTTACAGTTTCAGAAACCAAACGTCCAAAATTAATTTCTCTGGGCTTGGCTTTCAAGTCAACTGCCAGCAGAGAGAGTTCTTTCTGGAGGCTGTAGAGGAGAATGTATTTCCTTGCCTTTTTCAGTTTCCAGAGATTCTCATATTCTTTGACTTATGGCCCCTTCCTCCATCTCCAATGCACATAATCTCTGTTTCCATTGTCACACAACTCTTCTCCTACACCTTCCAATGGACTCATCTGAATGACATGGGATAATCGCTACACTTCATGACCCCTAACTTAATCACATCTGCAACGTCCCTTTAACATGTAGGAGAACATAGTCCCAGGTTCCAGGAATTAGGACATGGGCATCTTTGGGACCATCATTCAGTCTACCACAGGTGACAAGGTGACAGGTGGATGGTGGCCGCCGTTTTTTTTTTTTTTTTTTTTTTTTTTTTTTTTTTTTTTTTTTTTTTTTTTTTTTTTGCATGGTTGTGTTTGCCTGTCTGAAAGCCACACTCCTCACTGCCACCTGACATGTAGGGGCCAAAATAGAAAACACATCTTCAGATCCCAAGTGAAGCGCTCTTTCAGGCACGTCACACCTGCCATCTCAAACTATATTTACGTTCATTTTTGCAAATAGCCCATTCTTGTATAGATGGCAATTAATATTTGCATAATGTTTTAGAGTTTATAATGGCCTTTTTATTTACATGAAGTCATTTAAACCCCTCCAATAGCCCTCTGAGACAGTTATTATTAACACATTTTTACATATGAAGAAGCCAAGGCTCAGAGGGGTGAAGTGGTTTGTCTAAGGTCACCCAGCTGGTAAGGGCAATACCACAATGCAAATCCCAAAAGTTCCAGTATATTCCGCTCTAAATCATGAGTCTATACTGAAGTCCACTGACTAGCCATGGTGGCTTATCTTTTGGGGATACTCTGAAGGTGAATGGGGTCTCCAGTGCGCTTTTGAGATAAAATGAGCCAATAAATGTGAAAGTGCTTTGTAGCAGTATGACTCAGTATGACAGAAAGTTATTGATAGCATTATCATCATCACCACCAACATCCTCTGCCCTGGAGACCAAGAGAATTCAAACAGGTCAGCACCTCTAATTGCTGTATAGAACATTGACCCTACTATCTCCCAGTTCCTGAGGATAGTGTGATAATAATAATACATCTCAGAGTTCTGTGGTTTCTTCACCACTGTTGCAGGTGTGGTTGGTGGGAGCAATGCCCTGGATGGACAAGCCAAACTCTTGTGTCCTTGCAGATAAACAAGGTGAACCCTCGATCCATGTAGCACGAGTTTCCAGACAAACCCACTTTGTGTGGAAGGACACTGACCCTTCCATGTGCATGGAAATACTTTGTAGTTTTTACAGTGTCCCCTCTCCTCCACTGCTTCATCTTTTTTGTTTTTTCCCCTGTGAGACTATTAGCTCTGTATTTCAGATGTGTCTAATTTTGTGGAAAGGAGAAGGCTGGGAGCTCAGGAGCTAATAGAATGCACAGGAGGAATATGCGGAGCACGGTGGCTAAGGCCTGACAGCTCTCTGAAGATGAAGTTCCACTTCACCACCGCCAGCCCTGGCCCACACCTTTCTTAAGAACAACTTAAGAAATTTGCAACTTCAAAACCAGACCAGAGGGTGAGAAGAACTAGCCAACCCATCCTCCAAGTGTGACTGAGTGGTCAGGCTGCCCCCACCTCATTTGAGTGTGACCACCAACAGGCTTCACGTGGGACCTAGACCACAGGAACACAATTAGGAAGTACTCCCTGCCCCTTACAACGGCCATCCTCACTAGGCCGCAGGGACAGAAAAGAGACAGGTGCATTCAAATCGCCCCAGCCCGAACAAGGGAAATGAAGTGCTAAACTCAGCTCGGTCCCACAATGAGTCAGAATGGGGGCAGGGAAGAGCGCCCAAAGCCCTCTGGCCCTTCTCATTGGGAACTAGTCCTGCACAGGGCACCAGCTCTGGGAATCACAGCATTTGACATGGGTCTCAGTTCTTGTTCTCCATCGCTATGGGACAAGAGACGCTAAACTTCCAGGGTTTCTCTCAATAGGTGACTTCACCTGTAAACACAGTGGCATATTAGACAAGCTCCCTTCATCTGGAATGTGCCCCCCTCCCCCAACAACCCCACCTTTGCCTCCTCAAACCTGACTCATGCTTCGTGTTCATATTCAACTTCTTCCCTTGGGCTTCTAGCTAAATCTAGGAATCTCCTTGTTCTTAGAACCACCTTTATCCCTTCTCAATATTTATGTATATCATTTTTTAAATGAAAATAATTTCTCACCTATTAAGCTGGGCATTCTGCTAAGCACTTTCACACTTGTTGTTTAATTTGCTGTTTAGCTCCCTTAATATTAGGCAAAAACTCCTTGAAAACAGAGACTGTGTCTGACTCATCGCTCCATCCTCCACCAGGCACTTTGCGCTCAACAAATAGTTACTGGATTAATAATTTAAAAAAACTATTTTAAAAAATTATACATTAGTAAAAACGGTGGCATTAGCATGGAATGACTCACTTGTTCAAGTCCCACTTGGGGGAGTTAGGGTGATGTTAGTGAAAACTTGCCCTTAGAGGATGCCCGCCTGCATGAGGGACTCTGGGACTGCAAACCACCAACAGAGCCTTACTCAGGGTGACCACAGGAAGGTGAGCCAGAGGAATCTTCATTTAGGAAGAATCTGGCAAGAAAATTCCAGGCATCTGCTGGAAGCCATAGGATGTAGGTGTAAGAAGCAAGTGAGGATGATGTGGAAAGAACTAGCTGGGAGAAAGCAAGTCAAAGCAGACACCAGAAAATGATGAGGGTCTTAGAGTTCTTATTTTATGTGGTTCTTTGTGAAGAATGCAGGCCCAGGTGCCTCAAAGGAGATTCACAGAATATTAAGTATATTTGAGCCTATTTGACAAGCCCAGAAGACATTCCAAAGGCTCTTATCTCCGAGGAGCTTGTGCCTGCTTGTGAGGAGGCACAATTGTTAGATCTCATTTGTTAGATAGACTCAAGGTGAAATCTCGAAGCAGCTCACCTTGCTTTTGGTATATTTGTTAGATATCACTGCGCATCCTCCCTTGTTTCAGGATCTTCCCCAGGCCATGAGGGTTTGAGAAGCAAGTGGGGAGTGAAAAGAGCACAGGCATGGGGGTCAGGAGAAGTCATTCTCAGACGTGGCTCCCCCATTTACTTGCATCACAACTGGAACAAATTGCTCCACTTCTCTGAATCTCCATTTCCCCATGTATGCAATGATGGGATGCAACTAGAATGTCACTGTCAGTTCAAGCTTCTACAACAAAGTAGCCTAGACTGGGTGCCAAGAAAAAACAAGAAAAATCTATTTCTCACAGTCTGAAGGCTGGAAGTCCAAGGTCAGAATGCCATCATGGTCAGGTTCTGGTGAGGGCCTTCATCTGTACTGCAGACTGCCAACTTCTCGTTTTATGCTCACATAGTAGTAAAGGTGCTAGAAGGCTCCCTGAGATATTTTTATAAGGGCACTGATGCTATTCATGAGGTCCCACCCTCCTAATCTAATTATCTCCAAGACGCCTCACCTCCAAATACCATCATACTTTGGATTAGGCTTCAACATATACATTTGGTGGTGGGTGGGAGGCATGGGCATTCAGTCCATAACTATCACTGTGTTTCCTTTGAGCTTCTCCTGCCCCTCCTCTTCTAAACACACCACCAGCAAACCTCTCCGTTCCTCTTCCCTTCTGGTAAGAAGAGAGGTCGAGGCATCTCTTCTCACCATAGCTGGTCCAACCACCTGTGAACTAGACCCTTTCTCTTCAGCCTTCTTCAAGGACCTGCTTCACCAGTTATCCTCTTTACTCCTTGAATTATCAGTCTCTCCTGTCTCCAGAACTCCTTTCTTTCACCCTATCAGTATCCTCAAATCTCTCTAAATTCTTAAAACCATTTTTTTTCATCCAGTAATTGATAAAGCTGTCTCCTCTTCACAACTAAATTTATTGAGTATGTATTGCCATCTCCATGATCTCACTTCTTTCCTATGCCCCACCCACTACAACCTGGCTTATAACACCCACACACATACTCACATACCCCAGTGAAAACCCTCTTTATGAGGTCCCTGGTGACCTCCTCATTGTCAAATCAAATGATCTCTTTGCGGTCTTCATCCTCCTCATTCCCATAGTGGTATTTGCACTAAAAAACAACTCTTTATCAGTCTTGAAATTCTCTCCTGGTTCTCCACAGTCTCTTCTATGCTGCCCACACTTTAATGTTGATATGCTTCAAGATTTCACCTTGAGTCTATCTATTCCCCCCGACCTCATCACCCAAAGTTCCCTGGGGACACTCATTTGGTTCTAGAGCATTAAGTACCACTTATACCCTGATGACTCCAGCTCCTACTTCTCCTGCAAACACCACTTCTGTCTTCCCAAATGCCCATTCACATCCCTAGTGGGGTGTTTTTTGCAGAAACTTAAAATACTATGCTCCAAAGAGCCCTCTCCTATAGATTCACTAAATCTGCTCTGTGTCCTTTGTGTTCAGCCTTGGTTAACAGCATCTTTTTCCACTCTACTTCTAAAACTAGAAATGGCAGAGTCTTCCTTAGACACTTCCTTTCCATTACCCTCCACATGCCAGTCAACAAACCCTAGGAGTTTAACTCCAGAAATTAATAGTCCTCATCCACCCCTCCTCTCCATCCACAATGCTTTGGCTCAAGCCCTCATTCGTGTTCAGCAGGACCACTGCAACATCTGCTCTCTGTCCTCCATGTCTCCTTGGGTTATCTTTCTAAAAAGCAAATCTAACCAAGACACACTCTTCCTTAGGAATCCCTATTGATGATCTATTGCCCATAAACTTGAGACAAAATTCCTTATCTGGGGAACATAACACTCTTAACAATCTGATCTCAAGCTTCATCTTCAGCTTTGCCACCCCACACAGCCACTCTGAACTTCTTACCCAAACGTACCAATTCCTTTCACAATTTGGGGCCTTTGCACCTGCTGTTACCTTTTTCTGGAAAGTACTTCTGGCCTTCTCTGATTGGCAAACTCGTATTTCAAGGCCCAACTCCCATTTCACCATTTCTGCGACGTTGCCCCTTATTTCCTCCAGGCAGAACTCTTTGCCCCGATCCCTCATAGCACTTGTTTATGTCTCTATAATAATACTTATCACACTGTACCGTAATTTTCCTTTTCATGTGTCAGTCACTCCATTATACTTTGAGCTCCAGGAGGTTAAGGACTTGCACTTATTAATTTTTTATATCCCCAGGATCTAGCCCAAGATCTGCTTATAGTCAGCCCTCAGAAAAATGCATATCAAATAAATCAGTGGATATACCAAAGGTTCTGTATGCTAAAAGAAGCTTTACACCAAAGTGAAACTGACTCTACTTGCTAGTCCCAGTTCTGTTTTTAATGGTTAAAAAGAAAATGGTCTTTGCAGTCAGATGTGAAGGGAATTCAAATCCCACCTCTGCAACTAACCAGCTATGTGATCACAGGCAGGCAGCTCCCAGCTCTATGCCTGAGTTTCCTTATCCCTAAACAGGACAAGGTCTGCCTCACAACATTGTCATGGATTAGATAAGAAGCTGAATGCATACACTGTGTAGCACAGGGTCTGATAACTAACAAATAGCTGTGATTATTACCATTAACTAGCTGTAATGTTCTGGGCCAGTCCCTTTCTCTCCCTGGGCCTTCCTGGAACTCACCCCCTCTATATAATGAGGGTTTTCACTAGTATCCCTGAGGTTACCCCAAGCTCCAACACTGTAGAACTTTACTGTAGTCAAAATTTATAGTATCAGCCATTCAGCCCTGAAATTAACCCTGCCTGGGTGTAATGAACTCTAATAGTTTCTTGGGCATAAGCTTTGTTCACTCTAACCAAAGTCAAATTCATCAACCACACTGGACCTCGCTAAGGGCAAGAGCTAGTACATTTATTCTCCTATTCATATCTGGCTCAGGACTGGGCGCAGAGAAGGTACCCCCATCAACTTGTCAGTAGAAGAAGCAGTAGAAAGGAGGCCTGTCTCCTAGGAGTCAGCACAGACAACAGGGATAGGGCAGGCAGATTCCCAATCACATCGTGTGCTCCTAATTTAAATGACTTTGTGAACTGATTTTGCAATCCCATGTTTGTTCCCAGCTCATTCTTTTCAATATCCTGTTAACATCTTAATTTGAACTGTGGCCACTGCATTTCACACAAAGAGCACACAGGAGTGTATTTAAATTACTTTGGATTCTCCCAGAGAGGAGGTGTCTTTCTCCCACATTTGCACATTTAAAATTTATTTTGACATCTTAATATGATTATTTTGTTCTTGTAAAGTAACGGAGTAAAAAAAGAAAAATAACTAGTTGAGTTTCTTCTCCCAACATTAAAAACAGGGAAAATAGCCAACTCTTTGGAAGCTTTGTTTGGAGTAATATTTGAGGTCTTGCTGAGTGAAATAAATAGACACTTCTAAAGAATCAAGCAACAGAGAATTGTGGAGAAACAGTGCATTCGGGCCACTCAGTGCACACAGCCAACTTTCCTGCTCCAGGGCAATGAATATCTACAGTAAGTCACCCAGCGTAGGGGAGGATCAGGAACCCTGGGGTCAGCCAGAGCTGAATTCAACCCCTCCCTTCCAGTTGTATGATCCAGACAATTTCTGCACATCTACAAGATTTGTTTTCCCACTTGCAAAATGAAAATAACGATAGTGCACACTTTATGGTGATGTCAAGAGAATTTTAAAAAATAATATATATATATAAACACATAGAGATATTCAATAAATATAAATTCTGTCTCTGTCTATGATGAGAGCATGGTACAAGTCAAATGCAGCTACTTACATCTTTTTATCCTACCTTGTTCCGCAAAGAATTTAAGATAACTTGTACTGATGCTTCTAATAAAACAAAGATAAATTAATGCAAAAAAAAAAAAAAAAAAAAAAAAAAAAAAAAAAAAAAGGAAAGAAAATGAGGCAAGAAAAGGTAAAGGTGAGAGACAGGAAGCGGGATTCAAGAAATAAGATTGTTTTCCAAAATGCACGGAGTCCTGTGGCCATGTCATAGGTGTCTGACAAGGTTCAGCAGTTGTTAAGTAACCTGTCACTCAAGAAAAGCCCAACTTTTCCTGATTGAAATTTTTTTTTTTTTAATGTTTTATTCCTTGTGGAAAATGAGCTCTAGGAGACAAAGAAACTAATTTGCCTTCCCTCTTCAGCTTTTGTTTTACTGTGTGACCTTGTACAAATCGTGTCACCACTCTGGACTCTCATGTTCCCATCTATACACACAGAAGATTGGATGAGATGAACCCCAAAGCCCTTTGTAGCCCCTACATTTTATAACTTGATTCTGTTCTGCAAAATGTCTACAGCTTCCTCCTCCAAGTATTTGCAATTCATGTGACAATCTCATTGAAATTCTTTGCTATCCTCTAACAAAACTAGTTCTTCATTTGAAAATGTAGTTTGATTTCTTTCAGCCTTGTCATGGGCCTCCTGACAGAACTTAAGGAATCAACATTCTCAGTGTAATAGCCACTTACTACTCAAGCCAATCTTACAATAGAACCATTAAAAGCAATCAATTGCTAACTTGAGCAGATCTGCAGTTATTCAGAGTGTGGGCATTTTATTCTCAGTATTCTGCTCATTATATTCAATTTTTTAGTTTGTTGACCTTTCATTATATACTTGATAGGCAATTTTTCAATAATTTCCTCTGTTCTCATTGGGACTGCCCAAGGACCTGAGAAATGGTAACTGGAGGAAGTAGCTGGTGAAGAGGCTCCTGCGCCTGGCTTGTGAAGATCCGTTGGGAAGAATATGACTCTGGTCTGGTTCTAGCCATGGTTTCTTGATTTGTATTCTAGATCATAGCAGAAACTCAGCCAAACAGACTTTTTATTTGGGTGAGAGGACTGGATTGGGAGGAGAGATTTTTCTGGATATTAGGAATAGTCTTTCCTCTTCAAGATCTACCTCATCCACCACTTCTTTTCTGTCTCCTCTGAGTTTGTCCTCTTGCAAATCTCCACCTTTTCTCAGCAGGAAATGGCTTTGTGCCTCCTCCCTGCCTCTTACCCCACATTGCCTTCTCCATATTCTCTGCACTCCTGCAGACCCTGTGTGCCACTGCTCACGGCTGCTCCTCAGACACGGCATGTAACTCACCCAAGAACACACAGCCACTAAGACACAGAGTTGAAGTTCAAATTCCAGTTTATAACTGCAAAACCAGCAACTTAATCCTGACTATTAAACTGAATCTCCAGTAGAATTCTTTTTCCTCCTGGGTTCAAGCGATTCTCCTGCCTCAGCCTCCCAAGTAACTGGGACTACAGGCATGTGCCACCACGCCCAGCTAATTTTTGTATTTTTAGTAGAGACGGGGTTTCACCATGTTGGCCAGGATGGTCTCGATCTCCTGACCTCGTGAAATGCCCACCTGGGCCTCCCAAAGTGCTGGGATTACAGGCTTGAGCCATCACGCCCGGCCTCAAGTAGAATTCTATACTAAACTCTTCCATGAAAACATTTCAAATTTCTCTATTAAAATATCTTTGTGTGTATGTGTGTGTTTTGTGTGTGTGTGTGTGTGTGTGTGTGTGTGTGTCTCCCAGTTCTTCTACTAGGCCAGTACAGATTAGAATCACCTGGGGATCTTCTAAAACTTAGAAAGCCCAGCGTACACCTCAAACCAATTAAATCAGAATCTCTGGGAATAGGATACAGCAGTCATGATTTTCTTAAGCTCCCTAGGAAGTTCAACATACAGAAAAGTTCTGGAAGCACTAGTTTATATTGCTGTTATAACTCTTGGCACACAATATAGACAAACTCACAAAACAACTATATAACACACAAAACCCCCCCAAAAAAAACTGTTTATAAATAAAAGCTACTAAGTTCAAATACAGGTCGCCCCAGCCTGGAGTATATAGTGGTCACAATCGTTAGCTCATCTACACACACAACACCACACACTATTCTCCCATCTCAGCCTCACCAAAAAACACAACAAGTGACCCACACCATAACAGCTATTTTTTTTATTTTTTTTTATATACAACACTAAGCTGCTAGGCTTGAGACACTAGGAACTACAACTGGCCTAACAAAATCCTCCTGCCTCGGCCTCCAAAAGTGTTGAGAATATAGGCATGAGTCACTGCACTTGGCCCAGAAACCTTATTTTATTCAAATTCATGTTCCCCACAACACTAGGAAAATAGAGTAGCACAGTGAATGTTATTAAATGATCATGTTAGTTCTGCAAATTAAGTGAAACAGGCAAATTAATAAGAGTTCAAATGACAGAATGAGAGATGCCAGATGTCTGAGTGTGGGAACCCTGAGGTGGAAATTGTGATTGCTTAGGGTAAAAATAGAGCATGCTAATAAGATCCTTAAATTTCTCCAATCACAAGAAAAGTAAACTGAGAACAATGAGTCTTTGTTTTTAATTCTGCTAAGGAAATAGGTCTAGGCTGCCACAGAAGTTGAATGAGTTATAATTTAGGAATAAACTCTTGATGACCACAGAATGGAAAACGGTGACCAAAGAAAACCACAAAATCATCTTCTCAGCAGAAGTTTGAGAAAGGATGAGACCACAGGTTGTTTTCAGTTCTTAACTGAAAAGGTGGGATACAAATTCCACTAGGAACTCTAAAGAATCGTTTTTTTTGTTTTGTTTTGTTTTCTGTTTTTTGTTTTGTTTTTTTGTTTTTGCTGGTAATGTGGTGAGTTTCTGATTCTTTCTGGAGATTACAAAACAATCCATTTTATTAAGTCCAGGCTATAAATTCAGACATTCGGATTGTTCATAAGACAGTTCAAGAAAGCAAAAGGCAGATTGTCCAATCTGGCTGCTCCATGTGCCAGGAGTTATTAATTATGCCTGTTCTAATAACAAGAACTGGGAAGCAGCAAACTCAAAACATGCGGAGAAAACAAAACAAAATAAGATGGTGGTTTGCCTTAATGAGAGGAAGGAAGAGGCAGCAGCCACAGCACCAGGCTCAGTACACTGAGTACAAATCCTGCCAGCAACAGATTTTAGCCGCAACAGGGCATGATCACCATAGTTGCTACAGAGATCGTGGAGTCCCGACGGGCTCTCCAACATCTGTGCAGTAATCAGTGAGATCACTTTGTTTTCTGTGCTTTTCTAGGGTGGGTGAGGGAGGATTCAAGAAGTCAAGAGGGACTAATCAGAATTTGGTGTTCGGTAGATCACAGGTTATGAGAGCTGGATGGTACATTATAGACTAATAGTCCAACCCTACCCATTTCTACATATGAATAAACTGAATCCTAAAGCAGCTAAGTGACATAACCCATGTCACCCAACAATGGCAGGGCAAAACCAAAGTTTTCTCTATTCTTCTTCTCTCTGGTTAATAATAGACTCCTTTTCTTCCTACTTAAGAAACTGGCTTTCCTTAGTCTTTTGCTAGCTTTCTAAATAGCCAGGAGCCTCACCTTGGCAGATGCCTAGGTATTTTAATCTCCATCTTTAAACATGGCCCTGGATTAGCTCTGCTTGGTGGGTAGCCGTCTCCTATCCTGCTTAGAACTCTTCTCCTGGTTTAAGCCTCAGAAATTCGGGCTCTGGGAAGCTACGGCATTTCTGCCAAATGGTAGATGATAGCTTCTACTTGGTAGGACAGTCATCATTTTGCCAATGAACCATAGATAGGCTTGGTTCATTAAAGGAGGCCATCGGACTTACCTGTGGGGGTCATTCCCTGACTTACTCATCAGCCTGCTACCTAGGAGGTCTTGGAGAGTTGTGCTTGGAGGGTTGTGCATCCCTCTGACCCAAACTCTTGGAGAGTTGTGCTTCCCTCTGACCCATTGGACTCTGAGCACATGGAGGACCAGAACTAGGTCTTACTCGTCTTTGTTTCCTGCTTGTTGCTTGGATGATGTCCACTAAATTTTAATAAACGAATGGGCCAAACACTTAAAGAAGAAATTTACAAACTGGAACTCACTCAGTGAGCAGCAACCAGCACTGTGAGAAGATGAACATTTGAGTAGGATAAATGATGGCTTAAAAAAAAAAGAGAGATTCAACTTGGAGAAGAAAATGTTCACTGGGGAAATGATCATCATCTTCAAATAACCAAAGGGTATCTTCGGGAAGATGAGAAGTAGGAGAAGGCAACTCTGGAGAGGAGGGCTTCAGAGGAACATAAGAATCTGAAGGAAACAACCATATTTAGTGAGCATCCTCTCTTGACAGAGATATGGAAGGGAGGGGATAATCAGTGGGGACAGAGCATGGCCCAAGACTTCTAACTTTAAGGAGCCTCTGCTACCTTAGAATAGGGAAGAACTGGCAGCATTTTAATTTGAGGCAACACTGAAGGTAAGGAGAAACTATTTGCAGTAAATTGAAATGGAGGCAGTGGGTAGAAAAGAAAGAGGTTTGAGGATAGAAGAAGCATGCTTCATCTTCCTAGGATTCCTCTTTTTATAATAACAATACTGATTATTAAGTGCTTCTATTTACCAAGTTCTGTATTATAATTTTAGCCTCACTGATGGTAACCCTGATACAGCAACAATCAGAAAGCCCCATTTCATACAAGTTGAACTTGACAAAAATAAAGGAAATTAATTTTAAAAAACACGTTGGCAAGCTTTCCGTGACACTGGCATGCTCATGTGTGGAACACAAACTGAATGCAAATGGAAACAATCCTTTTGGAGAGCTGTTCGGCAAGACTTTTCAAGAGCCATGAAATTTATCTAATAATCTCAATCCCAGGGATTTACTCTAAGGAAAACGCCTCCAAAAAAAAAAAAAAAAAAAAAAAAAAAAAAAAAAAAAAAAAAAAAAAAAAAAAAAGCCTGTATGGTCAAGGTGTTTAAAATAGCAAGACCTGGAAAGAATCCAAATTTCCAACAATTTAGGAATGGTTAAATAATTTATGATATATTAACTCCATGAAAAACTATGTAGCCATTAAAATGATAAATGAGAAGACTTTGTGGCAAAATGAAAGACATACAACAAATAATGGGCAAGCATGAGAGTGGAATACAAAATTGTACACATGCTCTGATTATCAGTGTAAAAACACTATGGCTAGAAATTGAGAGGGACAATAGAGGAATATAAAAAAATCATTGTTTTGTGAGATTTTGTGCATAATCATTGTACACTTTATAAAACGAAAACAAAGAGGAACTCTTACCCTTGCTGGGGAAATTTGAGATGCACAGCATGTAAGTTAGAGGGCATCGTATGGGTCCTTGGCGAGCGCTGTCTTCGTACAGTTAAGGAAACCAAAGCCCCGAGTAAAGAAGCTTATCTGTCCCACAGCTAGTTAGCAGCAGGGTTGAGGCTAGAACACAGCAGCACAGAGCAGAGGATCCCTGGAAGATTACATTGAACAGCCTGATAATGTGGGAAACACGTGGGGCGAAGAGGGCCTGAGAGAAAACAGGATTGCCTGTCATAAAAATTCTCAGATGTGAGCAGCAAATGCAGTCAGTGAAGAACACACCCCATTCTCCGTCTATTGACAACAGCTACCGTCCACTCACTGAGTGGGGTGTGGGTATGAAAAGAGAGGATCTGGTTTTCTGCCTTTGAGGGTCATCTTCCCTCACCTTCTCTCTATCCCCATTACCACCTCCTGAGGTCAAGGTCTTGGCAATTATTCTCCAAACACTCCGTGGGACCTGTGATGCCCCGGATGCTGCTAGGACTGGAGACGCAATGTTGAGTAAGACACACATAGCCCTTGCTCTAATGGTGCTTTCACTGTAGGACTGAGACAGACAATTAGCTTGCAAACAAATACATAAAATGATTTAATAAGGCAATGTGTACTATCTTAACAAACAAAACAGGGATTTGTGACGGGGGCAGACAGTATGGAGCATGGGGGCTTATAAGCAAGGGGGTAACGTGATCTGACATATGTTTGGAAGCTTACTCTGGCTGCCTTTATTTCTAGGATAATTGCAACAGTCTCTGTCTCTTCTTGCTATGGCCCAAGGAGGTCTTAACAAAATGTAAATCTGACGTGACACTGCTCCATCTGAAAACTTTTTAAGATTCCTTGTCAGCCCCAAGTTAAAGCTCAGGCACTCAGCACAGCTATGGAAATCTTCATGCTAGGCTCCTATACCACCTTCACCCCGCCACAGTGCAGGTCTTGCACTCTGCACCACAGCCCTCTTCAGGAGTCCCAGCCAGCTGCACACTTCCCTCAAGCTGAGCCTTTGAGGCGCTGTTCAAAATCTGATCCTTTCCTCCTTCTTTGTTTACAGAACTCTTTCCCTTCCTTTAAGGTTTTGTTTGAATGTTACCTCTCCCCTCACTCTTCCAGGCACAGCAGATTAGTCACCGCTTTCTCTGTACTCACAACATGCTTTGTTTACACTTGTATCAGGATATACCACATTGAATCATAATTATGTGCTTGTGTATGCATATAGGTATAATAAACTCTTAGAGAGCAGAAGCCATATCTTATTTGTGTTTTTATATCTAGAACTAAGTGCAAGCTGGGCACCTAGCTTTAGTGAATATTTAATGAATGAGTTGGTAGTAGATCATTGGATAAAAGGATGAATAGGTGGATGAATGAATTACTAAGCAAATAAATACAGTCTATCCTCATTTTAAAAGCAAGGCAACTATGATTTGTTTCCTTATCTGCGAAAAGAATCACATAAGGTGATTTTTAAGGTTACTTCCAGCTCCAGGGTCTGATGGTGAATAAATCACAACTGGTTATTGCCATTGGAACCAGAAAGCTTTCTTGGCTTGGCTGCTTGAGATATCTCAAAACGTTCCTAGGTTCATGATTAAGGATTGAAAAGTCTGTGGATCCTTAACTTGCAAGCCTGCTGCACTGGGCTAAATAAAACCTGGGCCTGGGCTGGGTGTCCTCCTGTCCCAATTGGCAACACTCACCATACCCAACATATCTGCTGAGGGAAGAAGCCTCCAGCAAAACAGGTTTTGAGCCAGCTCAGCAACAGCACAGCTATACATTCCTGTAAATTTCCAGGCCCATGTGAAGGCCGAGACAGGCGTGAATGTTCCGCTATGTCAGTCAGCTCCCATGGTTATTTTTGCTTACCCCATTATCCCGTGGATGTGGTTTTCAGGACAGACTTGTATAGATTTAGGTCAGAGGTCAGGAGAGAAATCATTCCTAATTCAACTTTCAGTGGAGGAGAAAAGAGTGAGGACATACCATTTCCTCTTATCAGAATAAAGGTGAGACTCACCTGAGATTCCATTCATGCCAAAAGGCCTGTCTTACACCAGCTACAGGCCTAGCCCTCTGTTAGGAGAATATGGCGAGAGATAAAGTGGTGCCTGTCCTCAAGGAGTTTATACTCTAGTAAGAGATTGCTAATGTGCCTAAGGTAAGTTATTTGGGGCACAGAGAGGAAAACCCATGTGGATGAAGGTTGGAAGGTTGAAGGAAGAGGGAAGGAATACTTTATAAAGGCGGAAGTGTCTTCAACAGAGAGAAATGGAGATTGACTATGACAGTCAGAAAAAAATGCTTGAACAAAGATAAGAAGTCAAAGTACAGAGCAGTGAGGGAAGGTAAGCAGAGACCTGGGCACAGCAGAGGATGGGTAAGAGAAGGAAGGGAGGTATTTCACAATGTTGAAAGATGTAGGGCAGGAGGGGTCAGCCAGGTCTTAGAGACCAGCCTCATCATTATTAAAATAAAATATTATTTAGTGCCAGTTTTTGCCAAACAGGAAAACCTGCCCCTACCTCTGAGTGCCAATCTCCAGGGTTTAGAATGCACCTGGAAAGCCATGGGGGTCTCTGGAGGCTCTTGAGAGCAGGGTGGGGTAGAAAGTGTTGAGACTTGTACCCTGCCTGCTTCCCTTTCTTACCTGGATGCTAAGTGGTGGAATTGGCTTGGCAGGGACTTGAGCCTCATGGAGGTTGGACACGTGACCTCCCTGATACTCTCCTAAGAGTATCTGTGATCACCTATGTACTTATAGTCAACACAAGGCATTTGCAGAAAATAGAAAAACGTGAGTGTGCATGTGCATGGACAAACACACCCAGATGTCTCTGAAAATAAGTTTCCTGGAGTTAACAAAGATGTGATATAGAAGGCCAGATATCACAAGCACTTTTCTGGCAGCAGTTATAGGAGGTGGTCCCTCACAGAGGTGTCATATGATAGTCCCCTCTGCACTCTGGAAGGTAATGGACATCCCAGCCCTCTCTTTTCTCATGTACAAATGACAGATTTCCAGGCCCATAATCAAAGGCAGAGGGAGAGCTCAGAGAATGGCAAGAAGAAAAGGGAACAGTCAGAATCTGAAACTAAGGCAGAGAAAATATTTACTAACCAACAAAGAAGCTCATTTTCGAGAAACTGAGTCCTGCCTTTCAAAAATGCAATCAGCATTAAAATCACTAATTTCCTTCTTCCTCTTCCTTCAGAGGGAGGAGTTTACAGTAAATTAATTTGGAAGTTAAGTGAGTACAAGTTTGTCTTTAAAAGTGTGTAAGAGACAGCAATAGGAATGAATCAAACTTCAAAACATAAGCAAAGTAAAGGAAGAAGTTAGGAATTTAAACCTGTCTTGGTGACTTTTTAAAAAGTTACTCGTGCAGATGTGGGGAGTTGTGTGACTCTCTGCTATTTTTAAAAAAGTTTTCGGCCGGGCGCGGTGGCTCAAGCCTGTAATCCCAGCACTTTGGGAGGCCGAGACGGGCGGATCACGAGGTCAGGAGAT
>NW_016805666.1:1510244-1513218 GCF_001698545.2 Rhinopithecus bieti
AAAAAAAAAAAAAAAAAAAAAGTTTTCATTTTGACTGAATCATGGGGACTTCGTTAATCCTTTACCCTGTGAACTGTTTTAGAGCCACAGCCAGGGCTTTTGTACAGAAGGGGACTTCGATGACCTTCAAACAGTATTGATAGGGTAAGTTCCTAGAGTCCCCGAGCAAACAGGCCATTTCTCCTCTAGCTCTCTGTTTCCTGCTCTGCAGAAACTCTGCATAAAGGTAAGAGTTGGTCTGCTAAAAAGATCCCTGGTCTTAGTCCCAGAATATTTGGGTTCTACTATCAACTCTAACCCCTCACAGACATGAGGCTGTAGTGACATTGCCTCTCTGGGCCTTAATTCTCTTTTACAGAAAATGATGAAATTAGGCATATTTTCTTTGTGGTTCCTGTCAGAACTAATGCTCTATGAATGGAATTTGTTCAGACACCAAGCTGGTTAGTTAATAATTAGATTCTTCTCTTCTTTCCCCTGATGTTCTTGAGGAAAAAAATAGTGACAAATTAATAACTTACTCTATACCAGGCACTATGATAATATGTTCATGCTTATTATTCCACTTGCCAACAAACTGGTATGAAGGAAGAAACGATTCAACTCAACTTCAGCAGCAATTCCAGTGGTCTGGTTGGGAGTTAGTACTGATGCAGCCCAGTTGTCCCCACCTCCTGCATTTCTACCTCAAATCCTTGAAAATGACAAGTTGTGATCTTAACAATGGTATTAGGTGCTAATAGATCCTGAAGCACCTTATGAATCATTAAAAAAAAGCTTAAATCATACCCACTATCATTTTAGTGTTTATGAAAGTGTGTTGTAATTTACTTATTTTGAAACCAAGAATCAGTAAAGGATATGGAGGGTAACCCAATGAACCAGAATTTTCCATTGCCCATAATGCCCCATTTCCTAGCCATTTTGGATAAACAGGAATTTACTATGGCATTAGAATAATAATAGCCTACAAGGACTAGATTCTGGTAGCTGCAGCCTTGCCAACAGTCCAGCAATGTGTCAACTGCAGAGATCACTGTCCACTCCAGCCAGTTATCACCAGGACCCAATCAGACTCCATTTCAGAAATCATGGGCGGTGTTTCCATGGAGCTCTGCCCGAAAAGAGGTGATCTAAATCTTGCATGAGAGATGTACATCAACAGGGAGCTTTGCCTAGAACACTGTGACCTAAAAAATCATATTAAGGAACTCAGAATGCAGAGTCAGTTTCACAGACACCAAGTGACCTTGTGCAAGGCACCTCGCGTATTGCCTCGCCTTCTTGACGCCCCCTAATGAATGGTGACTACCTCTGTGAATACCCGGGCCAGTGACACGCCCCAGCCGGCTGGGGCAGGCATTCTGATTTTCACTGCTCTGTTTCTTTTTCTTTCTCTCGCTCTCTCTGTTTTTTTTTTTTAAAGGCAGCCTGCTCCTTATATTAATCATCTTGCTGTTTGTTTAGTTCTGGGAAGGCAAGCAGTGATTCACAAAGGAAAATCTCACCTAGTGGTCAGATTGAATAGTATCTTTGCTACATTTCTGTTTGAAGATACTGCCCAATTTATTTTTGATATTTCCTATATAAGGTTGCACATGATACATTTCTTGTGGAGTTTAGGGCTAGAAAGGGCTGGGTCCCCCTTGATCCGCAGCTATTCTTCCTTTACTAGAGGAAGAGGGCTGTGAAATGCAATGCATGTTCCTTTTTTGTCTAAGCTGCTAGGAAGCTCAAAATCACATCATACGCTTGATTAAAATTATTATCATTCGGTTTTTTTTTTCTTCGAGCTCTCCTTTCATGACAAAGTCTTAATCTTTTATCTGTGTTTTAATGATTCTGTAATTCTGTGACTAATAGTATAAGTTACTTCAAATCCTTTTTGAAAGTAAGTGGCATGCAAATAAATCAATAATGTGGACAACTATGTTTTATAAAACTTTCCAGATAAGAAAATCGGAAAGATTAAACCTTATTCTATGATGAAGTCTGAAATTTCATTTCTAACACAAATTGATCCTTAATATTTAAAAGCTAATACGTAGTAATAACTATGAACCTTTGCATATTCCTTACCATTTATAAGGCAAATGCTTTCACATATGTGATCTCATTTTGGGATTAGCATTCACACTTTACAGATGAGGAAAGTGAGGCTTAGAGAGATTAAGTTAGTAAGCTCAGATCTTCTGACCCTAGGCCAAGTCTCCAGTTGTTCCCCACCTCCGCACCCCACCCCCTGCCCCCACCACGCCCCACGTCACTTTGACTCTCATTGTCTTCTCATTTAAATCAGATTCTTCTCATTATCTCTAGACAAACACTTTTTTTTAATGTGTCAATCAGAATTAAGCAAAGAAGCCATTTCAAGTGTTTATTTCCCTTGCTGGGAGGGTATGCAAAAAGTCTGGAAACCACTGATTCAAGGTCTAAAGGGTCAAGCTTGAAGCTTGGAGTGGTCACTCCTAGAAGATCTGAACTCCCTGTCATCCTGGGGTTCCCTGCATCAGTTTAACGGAGTGGGGGGGGGAAATCCAGTCTGTAACATGCTTTTTTTTTTCTAAATAAATGTAATGCCTGAGTGACATGGAAATACCTGTAATACCTGTTGACACCAAATCAACAGATTGCTGGGAGAGTCAAGGAGAAGAATGGTTCATTACTCCCTGGGGCTTGTTGGTGAGAAAACACACGCGAGCCTTTAAATTGAAAGTGTCAGGGAAATGTTCCACCAAGTGAGGAGTGGGGGGCAATTGGCCAGCTTACTTTGACACGACTCTGAAAATAAGTGCTTGGTAAGGACTGCATTTGTAATTTTGCTTTTTACCACTTCAGGCAACCTACCTACTGCCAATTACAAGTTGAAAAGCTTTGGAGATAGTTTATATAGAAGGTCCTCTGCCTACAGAAACTTCTGGGAGGCTGAGTGCCCTAAAAGAGATGTGCATCTGATGAGGTTGTGTCTGATTCC
>NW_016805666.1:1513738-1551238 GCF_001698545.2 Rhinopithecus bieti
ACCCCACCCCCTGCCCCCACCACGCCCCACGTCACTTTGACTCTCATTGTCTTCTCATTTAAATCAGATTCTTCTCATTATCTCTAGACAAACACTTTTTTTTAATGTGTCAATCAGAATTAAGCAAAGAAGCCATTTCAAGTGTTTATTTCCCTTGCTGGGAGGGTATGCAAAAGTCTGGAAACCACTGATTCAAGGTCTAAAGGGTCAAGCTTGAAGCTTGGAGTGGTCACTCCTAGAAGATCTGAACTCCCTGTCATCCTGGGGTTCCCTGCATCAGTTTAACGGAGTGGGGGGGGGAAATCCAGTCTGTAACATGCTTTTTTTTTTCTAAATAAATGTAATGCCTGAGTGACATGGAAATACCTGTAATACCTGTTGACACCAAATCAACAGATTGCTGGGAGAGTCAAGGAGAAGAATGGTTCATTACTCCCTGGGGCTTGTTGGTGAGAAAACACACGCGAGCCTTTAAATTGAAAGTGTCAGGGAAATGTTCCACCAAGTGAGGAGTGGGGGGCAATTGGCCAGCTTACTTTGACACGACTCTGAAAATAAGTGCTTGGTAAGGACTGCATTTGTAATTTTGCTTTTACCACTTCAGGCAACCTACCTACTGCCAATTACAAGTTGAAAAGCTTTGGAGATAGTTTATATAGAAGGTCCTCTGCCTACAGAAACTTCTGGGAGGCTGAGTGCCCTAAAAGAGATGTGCATCTGATGAGGTTGTGTCTGATTCCCCTCCAGGTTTGGACAGACCCAATTCTAGTTTCCCATTAGGGCCCAGATCCTACCCACAGTCTGGGGGCTAGAGAGGCTAATCTCAAAGGGCTAGAAATGAGTCAGTTTCCACGCTCAACATCAGGCGTGTGGCTTCCTGAAGCACAGACGAGGAAGCGTTGAATTTCAAAGAGCAAATTTTTTTTTTCTTTGCATACCATATCCGGAACTGAAACCACCAATTCATTTCACTTAAGATTTTGCACTATACTCAGATCATCAATAACATTCCAGAGATAAGATACCAAGACTTTCTCAACACAGACATTCTGTCTTCCTCTCTTTCTGTCTCTTGGTGATGACTGTTATTGAATTCTTCTTCTTTTTCTTCTTCTTTTTCAGTCCTGACAACACAAAATTTGGAAGCCTTTGTTTTTTCATAGGTGTCTGTTGAGTACTAGAAGTCAAATGTCCAAAAATCTGCTGAGACTTTCACCTTGCTCATAACTGTCTGCTTTCCCTAGCTAGTCAGCTGTGTGTAAGGTCACAGATCCAGCATTTCACTCAAGGGGGTAACTAGCTTTGCTGAGCGCTCACTGAGGTAACCAGTCACCTCACTAAACAGTGAAAGTGGTTAAAAGATGGAGTCTGTGGAGAGATTCATGCAAACCACCCTCACAAAGAGAAAAGCAATGGAAAATACTCACATCCTCCTGATGGCTGGCTGTAACATCAATACATTAGGAGGAAGGAAGATTCCTACATATCACAGTGCAATTTATAAACCACTTTCACATTCATTCTGTCTTGATTCTTACCGGAACTTTTGAGATCAGCCGCACAAGCATTATTCTTCCCATTTTAGAGATGGGGGCACATAACACTAATACAAGCAGAAAGATGGGCCTACGCAGTGACAACAGTGACAGAGCCAGAGGCCTCCGATTAGACCCCAGCTTTATTGATTCTAAGTCTAGTATTCTTGTAACTGATGTCTAACCTTATGTATAATATAATATTACATCATCATCTATGACCTAATGTTACACAGTCATTTGTTGACATTTTAAAATTTCAAGTTCTTGCAGGTCAGAGTTAATGGTTGTTGGTCATTACTTTGGTATAACCCTTTCAGGCCTTGCTTAGTTTATTCAAAAAATGGAGGAATGGCATCAAATTCTGTGTTGCTTTTAGTTCTAACATTTTGTGAGTCTATGTGTCATCCATGGAATTGCCCAAAAATTGCCCGCAGTGTTCACCATGGAGCATCAGTTCCCAGGATGACAGTAGCGTTAGGTAAAAATTGATACCACCATCAAATACGTTTTTAAAAAGAAGGATTGGCCAGGCGCGGTGGCTCATGCCTGTAATCCCAGCATTTTGGGAGGCATAGGCGGGCAGATCACGAGGTCAAGAGTTGGAGACCATCCTGGCCAACATGGTGAAATCCCATCTCTACTAAAAATACAAAAAAAAAAAAAAAAAAATTAGCTGAGTGTGGTGGGGCGCGTCTGTAGTCCCAGTTACTTGGGAAGCTGAGGCATGAGAATTGCTTGAACCTGGGAGGCGGAGGTTGCAGTCAGCCAAGATCACGCCACCGCACTCCAACCTGGCAACAGAGCAAGCAGACTTCCATCTCAAAAAAAAAAAAAAAAAAGAAGGATTATTCCAAATGAAACAGGTTGCTTTACTGCAGCCCTTCTCAGAGCCTTTGAATGCAAATCTACAGGGAGGGAATATGGATATGCAACATTCCTCTTTACTTGGCCCTAGAACATGGATCTTAAGAGACTAACATTCCATGGAGTTCATTTTAATAAACAGTGGATATTCTCTAATGATCTCGTTGGTCTCTCAAAGCAGCAGCACACATTTCAAGAGTAATTTTGCACCATTCCAGCACCACAAACACCACGCCACACTGTGCCAATGCCGCACACACTAAGCCATGCAGTGTGGTCCTCCAACCCAGGGCCACCTGAAGTTGAGCAATTCCAGCTGCACGATCTGGATCACATCACCTCAGCCACAGGAGCTTTTGTGTTGAAAAGAATCCCGCCTATCTGTCTGAAAGCAAGGACTTCCACGTGTTGCCTGAATACAGGACTAGAGACAGCATCTTTCATTGCCTTGGAAGTTTACTGTCCTTTCATTTCCCTCAGTGCAGAATCCCATCATTCTCCCGATGATGAGAGGAGAGAAGAGAGGCTGCCCAAGGTTTTTGTATCCTGCCTCTTGTCATTCTGTCTCCCCTGGCTTTTCCAGTATCTTTCCTCTTCAGAGAAAAGGATTCTAGACTCTCAGACTCTTAGGAGTGTGGAAAACCAAAGGGGAGATTTCTCCAATCTGCAGCCACGCTTCACGTGACTCTTCTCCTTTGGCCTCCCTTCCAGAGCCTCTGTTGAACAGCTTCTGTGGGGTGGTGATCACTCCCTCCAGAGGCAGCTTGGCTCCATGTTTTCACACTTCAGATTATTCAGAAGTTCTTAACCACACTGTCTCATGGGAACTTCCTCCTATGGGCTCCGAACAAGTTTGATCCTGCTTCTACACGCGTAAAATGCGTCTTCCCCAATCTGACAGGTGACACTGCTTGTCTCAAATTCTTATCTTAAAGGCACCATAAGCAGTATGTACTTCCCTTCTTGAGCCCAAAATATCTTCTTGCTGAATTAACTTTCAGTCACCTCTTCCAATCTCCATGGTTCTAGGGGGCAAGACTTTGTGGTGACAAGGATATTATTAACCTCTTTAAAAGGGAACCCTCTCCTCAGAGTTTAGACTTCCTGCCCTGGGGTTAGGTCAGCAAATGCTGTAGAGAAAGTTAGTGTTTCTACTTTTGACCTCAGCTACAACTTGTTCTTGGTTGAAGATTGCTAGCTGTTTAATAGACTAAGATAAATTATTGTTAGTTCTAGAATGACATGAAACTTCCTAGAACTAAATTATGCAAAGGAAAATTCAGGCTAAAATAAGGCATATAGGCAAACAGACATTTTAAATGGCCTTGGGAATTCTGTTTTGTTTGCAAGAAGAAAATAATTCTTATTTCCCCCTTGACTTGAGTAGATGTTCTGCAGTCCTTGTCAGCCATCGAGTTGGTGCTTTAAGATATTTTTCTTTGTTTGTTTGGGTTTTTTGATTTTTAGAGACATAGTTTTACTCTGTCTCAGGCTGGAGTGCAGTGGCACAATCAGAGCTCACTGCAGCTTCGAACTCCTGAGCTCAAGCCATCCTTCCACCTCAGCCTCCTGAATAGTAGCTGCTGGAACTACAGCCATGTGCCACAATGCCTGGCTTTTTTTTTTTTTTTTTTTTTGGAGGGATGGAGTCTCACTTTGTTGTCCAGGCTGGTCTCAAACTCCTCATGGCTTCAAGTTGTGCTCCTGCCTCAGCCTTTCAAAGTGCAGGGACTACAGGCATGAGCCACCATGCCTGGCCAGTGATGTAAGATTTTACATGAATATTTTACTTTCCTTATTATTTATTCCCATAATAATCCTTTCAGATCCTATATTACCATATCATGTCATTATGCTTTGATTATTTTATGAACACATTGGTGTTTCTGAGAAGTTCTTATGGGTTCAAGTCTTTTTTCCTACTGTTGAAATCCTGAAATGCGATGCAGGGTTCTGGGTTCTAACACCTGTGTGACCGTAAGCAAGTCCCTTTCTCTTTTGGCCTTCAGGTTTTACATCTGTAAAATGAAAAATGTACGTGGTGAACTAGATGATCTCTGAGAAACCTAATTCTGACCAACCTCTAGCAATTGCTTGTCCTTATTCGCAAAATAAACAGAAAGACAGAAAACAGGGCTGGATTCAGGAGGGCAAACTTTTCTCTACTATTTTCCATACTTATTGTGTGTGTGAAATAAGATCTCATTACCTTTACATCTAAAAAGACAACATGCCCACAGCCATTAATTACAATCGACACAGTGATGATTATTTTTTAATGTAGCAACTCTGCTTGGTTCAAGTAAAAAAATCTTGAGAGAAAGTTCAAGTCCTGAAACTGCCAATGCCTTCCTGTGATGGTATGTGGGACGCTGTGGGGGTAGGGAACAATAAGCCAGACAGTTCATCTTAGGGGTAACCTCTTTGGTTTATGTAAAATGTATGACTCAAAGCAAATTCATTCTTGTAGGCTGCCATGCCTGAAAGAGGATGAAGCCTCTCTGAAAGGCGATTGGCCCCTTCATACACTTACTCAGCTACATCTGTATTTTCTGTGTTGCAATGTCTAAGTTCCAGAGGAAAGATCATTTTCAAACCTCATAAATGATGATGCTTTTGGAAAAAAAGAAACCAACAGAAAGGAAAACCCACCTCTCCTAAATGTAAAGATTTCGATATGAACTTGCTTATTGTTTGTATTATACACCCACATTCTTGATGCCTGGTATCTCTGAAATCATTTCAGTTTCCAGAAATCATTTGAGACACTCCTACACCCAGGGTTTTGATAAACACTCCAGCTCTGTATGTATGTGTGTGTGTGTGTGTGTGTGTGTGTGTGCTTGAGAGACAGAGAAAGGCAAGTTTTGGGGTAGGGAGAGAGAAAACCAGAGCACACTTGTGAACTACACAGCATGGGCACCTGCAAAGACTGGAGTAGGTTCTATGGTAATGTACATAAGAATTCAATGAGCATGGGTCTTCTTGCATGAATCATGAATTTCTCTTTTGAGAATGCAAGAAACTTTAGGGTAATTTTATGCAAATGCTAAGAATAAAAGTAATGATCAACATTTTGGAGCACTTACTATTATCCAGGAACTTTTCTAAGAGCTTTAGTACATAATGACGCATATATTATTCACAAAAAGTCTGCGAGGTTAATAATATTATTATCCCATTTTACAGATGAAAACACAAAGAATGACCTGGATGCAATTAGAGACTACTTTTCTAAATGAAGTAACTCAGGAATGGGAAGCCAACTATTGTATGTTGTCACTGATATGTGAGAGCTAAGCTATGAGAGCACAAAGGCATAAGAATGATACAATGGACTTGGGAACTTGGGGGGAAGAGTGGAGGGGGGCAAGAGATAAAAGACAACAAATATGGTGCAGTGTATACTGCTCAGGTGATGGGTGCACCAGGTTCGCACAAATCTCCACTAAAGAACTTACTCTTGTAACCAAATACCACCTGTACCCCAATCACTTATGGAAAAATAAAATTAAAAAAGAAAGTCCCCAATCCCTTGATCATTAACACTGAATTAAAATCCTGCCTGACCACTGTGAAGACTCAAGGTACCACTTTCTCCAGGAAGCACTTTTAGTAAGATGGAATCTCAGTTTGCTCTGAGCTTTTTCATGGCACTGACGTCTCTGCCATAACTTAGAGTAATCTGTGCACATGCCAAACCATTTCTGCAAGACTCTAAGCTCCTATGATCAAGGTGGTTTTAAATTTATTCCTAGTTTCCCACGGCATCACAAAGCACCTGGCACTGGGTAGGCACCTAGGAAATATCAGCTGAGTAAATGTATGAAGATACTCAAGTTTCAGACCCAAGTTCTCTGCTAGCTGAATCTTGAGATAACTGTTTGAGACTTTTAAAATACAATGTTCTGCTTCCTTTTAGCCCTGTGGGTTTTCCCCTGAATTCATCTTCACCACCTGGATGGTTATGTTATGTGTTCTTTTTATCTGGCCTGGAAAATAGGTTTCAAAAGAGATCTTGGATTCTGAAGTTTGTTGCACACCCCATTCCTGATCCTAAAGTGAACTTCACATAGGTTAAACCAATATAGTTCATCTTTGCTCTCATGGAGTTCTTCATCCTTTTAGAAACAGAGCAGAACTCTAAGAGAACACAGGCCTAACTTCATCCCCAAAGAGTAACAAACCCTATAGAAAACTTGAGATATAGCAAGATGCCTCTCATAAAGATATAATCTTATAAGGAAATCATCAAAATAGACAACCCCTCAAAGGTCACTGACTTTAACCATCTTATTTGGCAGATGGGGATAATGTGGCTCAGAGAGTGGAAATGAGTTGCCAAAGGTGACAGATCAATCTAATAAAATAAGTGAGAATAGACCCAAGGAAGATAACTTCCAAATGAGACTCCTTTCCCTATTACATTTTGATAGACTTCATGCCTGGGTTATAAATCAACAATTCCTAAAATAAAGCCTATTTGTTTATGTTTGTGGTAAAAACTTGATTTAAGTTAGAATAAGTCCTCAGACTTCAACAATACTAATCATAAGTTACTGAATGACAGGGGGGGTCTCTATTTTTGATCACATACTAAACGTTTGTGCCTACAAAGCTATGGCAGGATAAATTAGTTGGTTGGCATCGGGAGAACATGAGTCACCATTCTCACCAGCAATAAATTCAATTGCTTGCATGGAAAAGATTAAATGAAAAATGACAGCTAAGATTGGAGCATGCTGGCCTCATTCCATCCAGTGTTCTTCAGTCCATGCGCAGGCTGGTGGAAAATGTTACATCGTCCTTACAGTGATGGTCAAGGCTTTTTAAGTAGTTATCATCACTTAATGTTGCTGGTGGCTGAAAAGAGGGCAAAAGTGAACAATGACAAGCAGATGAAAGCAGGAGACACATGCTTGAGTCTTAACGTTGACCGTGGCTTTTGGGTGACTTTGGACATGACACGTGTCTCTGTGAGCTCCATTTTCCCCTTCTGAAAACTGACAGGAGTAGGGTGGGTCATGTGTAGGGTCTCTTCCAGAATTTATCAGTCCCTTTTTCTCTAGTGTGGCTCTGTGAGTCCTCAGGTGAGCAGAAGCTCAGAAACTTCTCATCTCAGCTAACAGTCTTGACATTATTAGGAAAAAGCCATTTTGGGGTACCAATCTTCGAGCCAAAAGAGCAAGCTCAGACCGCATGCTGTGGCTCATGCCTGTAATCCCAGCACTTTGGGAGCTGAGGTGGGTGAATCACTTGAACCCAAGAGTTTGAGACCAGCTTGGGCAACATGGCGAAACTCTGTCTCTATAGAAAATACAAAAACTAACCTGGTGCGGTGGTGTGGGCCTGTAGTCCCAGCTAATCAGGAGGCTAAGGCATAAGAATTGCTTGAACCTTGAAGGTGGAGGTTGCAGTGAGCTGAGATCGCTGCATTGCACTCTAGCCTGGGTGACAGAGCAAGACCCTGCCTTAAAAAAAAAAAAAGATGCAAGCTCAATTCCCCTTTTAAACCTCTCCAATTCTTCCTCTAAAAAATTAAGGTAATAATACCTATTTCACAGAATTATCTTACGGATCAAATGAGACTATGGAGGCCAAAGTGCTTTGTAACCTGAAAACCGTAAGGGATTGAATAGATGATGATGAGTTTGAAGGTGGAGATGTAGATGAGGAATTAAGGGCGTGTTCTGGTTTTCCATAAAGATACAAATGAGCTGTAGATTCAGGGTCAACAGGTAAGTCAAGGGTAGGGAGGGAGATGTTCCATCTGTACTCCTGTGCTCTTCCCACCGTGAGAATTACACCAGAGGCTTCTGCATTAACTCTTTCTTTGGTTACAACCATCACTCCTCTCTCCTCCCAATTTAAGAGGAAGTATCACCTGTTTTATGTCTTGTGCTTTCCTTTCCCCCACCCCTGTCACTGCAGACCCAGCTGGGGTGTCAAATCAAAACTCCTGTACAGATATTTCACCCTCACTTATTTAGTCTTCTGTGCTATCTAAAACAGCAGAGGTGCTCCCTCCACCCACACACTTCCCTTTGTTTCGAGTGCTGCAGCACCCTGGCTTGTGGCAGTTAGAGTTCCTGGCCAGAGAAGCTGCTTGACCTCCAGGTCTTCTCCTAGCATGGGAGTCCTGGGTGCTCAGCAGGTTACCTGGCATTTTTCCAGTGGTAAAGCATAATGCTATCTGATAGGAATAACACATTAGGTAGAAAACAGCTTTTCTACCTAATAACACATTAGGTAGAATTCACAAGTTTATGGAGTTGAGACGGACTTTAAGAGCTACCTGGTTCAACCCCCTGTTGTTTACAGATACAGAAACTGAGCCCTAGGGAAGAGAAGCAACATGCAGTGTCATTTAGAAGTAGAAAAAGAATGATCTTCAAAGGATGGCATCCAGGCCAAACTCCTCATTGGAAAGATGAGAAAACTGTTAACTAGCAATGGAACATGCTAGTTAACATATGGCTAACAACATTAACTGATCTGCTTTTGAGTTAAAGAACAGCACTGAAATTCACAACCTCTGATTCAAAGCTCAGATTTCATTTCATGAGACATAGAAGGTATATGATGTGGAAACTATGTATGTGAAATCCAGGTTCTAAGAATATATAGCTTAAAAACAGTAGGTTTTGATATTAATATAAATTTGAGGAAATACATTTATATCCATATTTTGGAATTTCAATGTTACAAGAGCTACATTATATATTCCTGGGTGTGTGATATGATCAAGAGCATAATTAAATTTGTGGTAGAGGTTTAGGATATATTTTATAACCATAAAATAACCACTAAGAATTACTTTCATTCCAACCCTGAGGCTCAAAGGAGCCTTGTGAAAGTCAGTTTTCTATTCTGAGAAAGCAACTTATCTGTGATGGTCCAAAGTTAGGTCCTACCAAGTGCAGAGTAAGGCTGGAAATGGAGATGCCCGTTTGTGTTTGGGCCAAAGCCTGTTACTTTCCGAAGTATAGTCCAGTTTGGGGGCTGGACTGTGGCATGCTTGTTAATGTTTAACAACTGCCTTTCTGGGAGGAAGCCCTCATTTGTTGTGTTTGCCAATATCCTTGGTGTAAATATTCCCATCATGGCTGAATTCAGGCCACCAATGCGACATCACTGAATGTGGTATTTGGAAGAGATACACAGCAGCACACCATTATACAATATTTCTAACATACAAATGCAAGAAATACAAATAACCTCAAGAGCATATTTAATGATGAAATGTCCTAAAATAAATAGGAAGTGGTGAGTTTTTAGTATTTATTACCATTATTTTTATATGATTTATGTTTTAAGATTTACTTTTTAATAATGATTGTGCTTTTCCAGCAGTTCCCAAAATTCCTGATAATTTAACAATTAGCGCTTATAAACTGGAACAAGCCAGCTCGCAGCACACCACTAGGCCAGATAGACCTGGGTTTGAATCCTGGTCTGTTGTTCTGCTAGCTATGTGACATTGGTGAGGTTTTGAACTTCTTTGAGCTTTAGTTCTTTCTGCTATTAAAAGTGATGACAATAATAATAATTTCATGGATTTATTGGTCATTAAACGAGATGGTGCTTAGCATAGTAACAATACATGATAAATATTCTATGTCTGTACTAGTATAATTCAAAGCCAAATTCATTTACTTAATAAACATTTTGCAGGGATGCACTTTACAGGTGCTTTGTATTGTACATTGTCTGCAGTAGTAGGCACTATGGGGGTACAAAGTGCCTCAGACATGACCTTGACCTGCCCTTAGAAGGTTCACAGTCTATCAGAATGGAATATAAGACATGGACACCAGTAAGTTTATAATAGAGAACAAGCAATGGTCAGCTCATTAAAAACAAAAAGTCTGGAAAATGAAGAAAAGGGAGGATTTATGGAGGTGATTGCATTTGATTAATATATTACAGAATAGACTGGATATACAGGGATGTCCAGCAAAAGATTTCCCAAGAACAGAGAGTCAGGGGAGCAAAGGCAAAGATAAAGGCACAGGGAGGAACAAATGGTACAAGGTTTGGTGGAACAGAGTATGAAAAGGGATCCTGAGGAGACTAACGGAGAAGCAGGCAACCTCCAGGTCACGTTCACCTTGAATGCTGAGGAATCTGGTTTATGTTTATGTAGGTAACGATGAGCCTGAGAAGTGACACAAATCATGTTTTTCAATTATCTATTGTAATATTTTCAATATTATGCTTGTTCACTGAATACATTTTGATGGTAACTGTTCTCTTCCCCTTTAAAAGAAATAGTTAAGAGTTAACTACATAGTGAAATACAGTTTTAAACTAAGTAAATTTCCCCTGTGGAAAAAATCTTATGCTCAGGATTAGTAGGTGGCATTGTAATTCGCAGTTGAAAACGATGTCATTGTCTAAAGGCTCTGATAAATATTAGCAAGGCTCAGGCCAGTGGCAGTATTTCACGAGTTTTGAATTGTCTGCCACATCCCTCTTGCTTCACACACAAAAAGTCAGATGACCTACATCTTCATCTGCTCCAGTCTGAAGCTGCTATATATAGGCTTTGGTTATGAATGTTTTTTCCTATGAAAAGGTCAGACCTTGCACATGTACCGTCAATGCATAGCCCTGCGTATTAAAGAGCAGCCGGGCAAGTTTGTAAACATCAATGAAATATTACTGTTATGGGGTAAGCTTGGCAGTTTGGTGAAAAAGTAATGGCCTCCAAACTCTCTTTGAGAGAAGACAGGGAAACCTCTCTCTTGTGATTACAGAAGCACTTTCCTTCTGGCTAAAGCAACATGTCACTGTCAGCCCACATGCACAGAAGCAGGCTGGGACACTCCCAGCCCCAGATCTCTCATACATGTGGGTGCACACAGTCGCCCCGTCAGAGAGACACTAGGCTGCATTAACTCCTCCTTCCCACTTCAAACCCCCATGGAACATCTGGAGGTGGAGCTGGGGAAGGTACCTTGGCCAGATAGATGCAAACACAATTTGGGGTTTCCGTTTGTACACAGGGTGCAGCAGCCACCCTTGGCCAACATCGAAACACCTGAGAGAATGTGGGGAGAGTTGAACTCTTACTTTTAAGCCAAAAGTTCATAGGTTCAAATACCCCTCTGAGGTCAGTTGCTCCCTAAGGCTAACCCTTGAGTCTGAATGCTCTGAAAAGATTGAGCTGCTCCAGGAAAGAGGTCTGACGATTCAATTTGGATCTTTATTCAACAAGACCAAGTTCTTTCCCAGAATGAAATTATTTAATAACTATGTGAAACAGATGTGATATTCACTTTTTTAATAAACAAGAAATTAAAGTCCAAAGAGGTAAAGTGACTTTACCCAAGTTCACTGGACAGTACAGGAGATGAGCAGACTTCATGACCAGGTCATCTTCCCATGAGGTCTGCCTCCTGTGGATTCAACCAGATATTCTTGTCATGTGCCCCAGGAACCAGCGCTGAGATGGGCAATGTTGCCATAGAAAACAATAAATGGCATTGTGGGTGTCTTCAATTCGTTCATATCTACCTGTTAAGACAAGCCTCATACAGGGGACATTACAAAATGGGAACCTCCAGGCTATAGTGAGTAAAGTATCAGGCTGAAGGTCAGAAGAATCTGGCTCCAGTTTTAAATGATGTTACTTACTCATTTACTCACGCATTTATTCTTTCAATAAATATTCATTGAGAGTCTGTCAGGCCTCAGTCTAAGCACTGAGAATATAGTGTTGTGAATAAAAAGAGATATAGTCCTTACCTCATGGAGCGTAGACAGACTGGTGGCCTCCTGTGTGTACATTGCAGATCATACCTCTCTCTCTATATGTATAATATATAGCAATTATATATGTGTATGTGTGTGTGTATATATGTATATATATATAGCTTACCCCTTTATCTGCTCCCTACCATGCAAGCCCATCACAGCAAGAGCTGTATTTACTCCGTTTGTGAATCTTGTTGCTTGGCACCAAGTGGGTACTGGTTGAAAAATGATCTGTAAGGTTTCCTCATTCATTGAAAAGAACACAGGATGCTTAATAAGAATTACAAGTGATTTTCATGACTTCACCTATTTCTTTACTAACATATTTACTACTGAAGCCTTGTGCTTGGGCTCCACTGAGGAGGCCACAGATGCAGTAACTCCTTCATATCTTCCACCTCTAACACCTTGTGCCATCTGCCTGGCTGGGCCCCATTTTCCTAATCTAGCTCAGTCTGCCCTTCCTGAGGGTGCTTGTCTCATCTCCCAGTCCTGAACCTCCCTCGTCCAACCCCTGGTGATGCCCACAGAGTTTTCTCACTGACAGCAAGGAAAGGTTTGAGGACTTTGGAGGTTACCAATATGGTGACACTGAGGCAGTGAAATTCCTAGATTTGAATAATGCAAGGACTGAGCATTTGTAGTTAAATAAGAAAGAAAAGAAAAAACCTCATTGTAGCGATAAAAGCTATCCAAGAAAAGCAGGCTGCTTTACTGGGCAAGGAATTCCCCATGGCTGGAGGAGTTTCCCAGAAGCCAGGCCACCACCCCTTGACTCCTTGAAGCAAAGGAGTCAAGTGTGGGACAGAGGAGGGTCACTCCTGAGGTTCCCGTCAACTTCATCTTCTATGGCCATGTCTCCATTCTTCATCATTCTGAGAATGAGTGATGCACCAAATCCTAGAAATTTCTTTCCCTTTTTTCCCAGATGAGTCTAAGTTGAAAAATTAACTTTTATTTAATTTATCTTTACCAATTCACAGACTAGAGTAATTGTGCTGATCCCAGGTAAACGTCCTTCTCCTATTTCATTAGTTCAAGTCTCTTCAAATTCTATTTTTGATACACTATTAACCTGCTCCAAAATCCTTCACAGTTGCCCACCCACTCCAGGCTAACACCCTGTCACTTTAGCCTGGCACTCTGGGCCCTCCACCATCAGGCTCCAGAACACCACCTTTTCAGCCTCACCTTGAACTGCTCTTTATCCACTCCCTTGATTCTCTACTCTGTTAAATGCACAGCCACTGGAACACTCCTCCTCTTTTCCATTTCCACATTCTTGTTTACATTATTCCAGTACCAATCATATTTATAGTATTTTATTTCTTTATTCTTTGGAGTATTTTCTTATTTGCTTATGCTTCTGGAGAGCATGGACTGTGTCTTCGTCAATACACAACCAGTGCCCAGTCTGGCACTCAGGCCATGTATTGGTTGGAATTAAATGGAATTACAAACATTTTTTTTTTCATGGAGGGAGGCAAAAGAGCATATTGGTTAAGAGCACAATTTTTGTAGCCAGACTTCCTCAGTGTGAGTCCAAACTTTACTATTTACTAACGAGGTGACCTTGATCAAGTTAAACTTCTTGGAACTCAGTTTCCTCATCTGTAGAATGGGAATAATAATAGTCCCTGCCTGACGTTACGAGTTGATTTTTATAAAGTGCTTACTTCCTTGACAGGCAGGCACAGAGCTCTCCCCTTACGTAGTACCTATTCACTCTTCAAGGTGCCCCTCTATTTCTCCCTCCTCCACAGATATTAATTCTATTTTCCATGTATAAAGCACTTTAGAGTTTACGAAGACCTTTCATATGTGTTTTCACATTTAATCATCATGGTGGTATGGGAGGTAGGTGTTGCTGTCCCCGGAGAGTTTTGGTGACACAGGTAAAGCAGGGGGAGGGCGGAGGGATGGGAGCCCAGAGACTGGTTTTCTATGCAGAGTATGACCAGCTTCAATGTTTTTCTTCCATTCTGAACCAGTGGGATGGTACAGCACTTCCAGCATGTCACCAGGTAAGCCTCATTCCTGCCTTAAGGGTCCTCTATGGTTGCACCCAAACCCAAAGCCAGTGCTGTTGTTCCTGCTGTGCCCAAGCACGTTATTTGCATTTCCAGACCAGGCTTAGTCTCATTGCCTCTTCAGGTGAGGAGGGACTTACTGGTTCATACGCTCTCTGGAGGCTTTGCGGTTTCATTTCACCTGCTGCAGATTGTTCTGTGACCTTTCCTCCATCGCCGGACGCAAACCTTTCTCATGTGAGATGTTAGGTAACTGCGGAACAGAACATCCAAGTTAGAAGGCATTTTGGAGATCATTAAGTCCAATTCCTCAAAACCATCTTAAGGAGGAATGAACACTGAGTTCTAGGAAAATAAACTACTTGCCCAAAGACTTTGCTAGTTTGTATGCTCCTCAGGGCAGGGCCATGTTCAAGCAATGAAAAAATAAGGATCAGACACTTGCTTTCAAAAAGCACACTGTCCAGTAAACTACATCCTACTCATCTTAACATCTCAAGTGTCTAACCCAGGGCCTAACACACATAGTAGGTGCTCCATAGATGGTTCCTGATTAAGTGAATAAGTGAATGAATTAATGAATGTCACCTGCTGAACCAGTGCCAAACCTTGAACTTAAGATTTCTGTGCTGGGCTCCCACTGCTCATACTCTCTGCCTCCCCCATTCAGACTCATAGTAAGGTTCGAGTAACAGCCAATAAACATGACAAAAATGCATGCAAATATTCAATACCCGTCATGTTTATTCACAATTCACAAGTGCATTCCCAGTCTTCTTCTATAAGACTCTGTCTATATCATGATGTGACAGAAGCTAAACAGAGAAACAGGGCTCCCAGCCGAAGAACAGCACTGACAGAGCCAGGAACTGCCTCTTGGAATGCCACTACTGCCGAAAATGTTCCCATGTCCTTGCTCTTCAAATAGGAACCAGCATATGACACATATGGGCTCATGATGGATATCTTAACATGTTTCAAATTTTGCCTAATTTGCACTCATTTCATAGAATGTCTAAGCTAGAAAATGCCTTGGAGATCATCGGGCTTAATAATTCTTTTATGAGACAGATAGAAATCTGAGAGTCAGAGGGGGAAATTGAGTGTTTCATGGTCACACAACCTGTCAGTGACTCAGACTGACCCCAAACCCAGGATTCCTAGATTCCAGCTAAGAGTTTCTTTCTGTGCCCCATGCTGCTAGATTCAGCATTAAGCCAGCAGATCAGTTAAGTGTAAGCTTCTTGAGAGCACAGGCTGTATCAATGGTTTATCTTTCTCTCAGATGTCTAGCTCAGTGACTTGCATGTCATAGAAACTCCTTCTCTACCCAGCTCTGTGGCCTTCTCAGAGCTTTCATGTTCACCATGAGCCCCACATTACATAGGAGTGAGCCTCATGTTGCTCAAATGGACAAAGGGCTCATGGCCTCAGAAAAATGGTAGCAGAACTTGAACCCGGATCATTGGACAGCTAATTCATGCCCTTTCTCTGTCCTACATAACCCACCCAATAACTTTGATTACCAAGTGAATAAATGATTATGGGATGAATGGTTGGACTGACAAACAGAAATCAATCACTCTCTCCTGAAAACAGATTATAAAATGAATAATCTAGACCCTCATTCAATAAAAGTCCTTGCTTGGACCCCTGATGGCCTGCTTTGGCTCTCTCACCTTTCATTTCCCTTCATTTGACACCAACATGTGTGTTTAGGGAAAAGGAAAAGCTAACAATGCTCAACCTCTGTGTTCTTTGAGGGGTCAGTTTTCTGATGTTAATCCTGTCCAATTTGGGTGATTTTAAAAGCACAAAGAAAGACATTAAGCCATGCAAATTCCCCACCCGGAGATTGTCAGTTGTTAACATTTTGGTGAATATCCATCATCTTTTAAAATCTCTTTCCAAAGCTTATAAATAACTTTTAATGGATTTATACTGAAAATCAGCACATGACAAAAATTTGTTTTTTTTTTTTCAAACAACGTTTGATCAGTTGAGTAACACACAGATGATGAGATTGCCAAACGTTGCTTTCCATTGATTGTTTAAGGACCCAGAGAAGCCATATTACCAGTCCTTGCCTGGGCTCTTCTGCTTCTGAGAGGACCATGGCTACAACATGGTTAAGGTATGAGTAATTATAATAGATTGGAATAACAGCTTACATTTTGCTAACCTCTTTTATAACCCACACACTCACACACACACACAGGTTAACATGTCAACCATTGTGATCAATAGGCAGAGAAGGAAACCTCACATATCTCATGTTCCTTGTACAACCCTGGAAGAGAAGCAGGTTCATGTCATTGTTCTAAAGATGAAAAACTTGAGGATCAGGGAGATCATGTGACAGTCCGGCCTTTTGGATTTTTGCTTCTTTGTTCGTTTGTAAATAACATCTTTAGACACAAAATAAAGTAAAACGAATCAAAGTTCAAAGAGGAGTTCTTATGATCGAAGATTAGAAAAAGATTTTACTCGTTCATACTAGAGAGACTAACTCATTCTTGATGTTGCATTCCAGACCACTCTTTATAGCCACCACACTGCTTCCTGACTTAAAACACCTTTGAAAGTTTTGGTGATTTTAGCTAATTTCATATAACATTTTATGATATATACATATAAACATGCTGCGTTCTTTCCTGCCCCACCTCTATCAGCAACGAGTGCTGACGGTGCAATCTGCGGCCTCCACGGATGGGCTGACTGCCTGTCACGTCTGTGAACAAGGTTTAATTTGATTAACTTGGGCTACCAGTCAAGACGACCTCCCTGCTCAGCGAGGCGAGGGCTGCTGGATATGGCTGGCTGGAGGGCCAGAGAGCAGTTGTGATTCATTTCTGCCCCAGGCACCCACCTGGCGGGCCTGGTGCAAGTGCCGTGGGATCAGGGGAAAGTGAGAGGCTGCAGGCGCCCTGGCTGTGAGCTGAGCTTCGGGAGTAATAGTGAGAAGAGGGATGAGGGCAGCAGCTGCTGAGGTTGATATTTATATAATGACTGTGTTTGAGGCAGGAAGTGAAACCAAAGTTGTGCTGAGACACTTTCCTTCCCCCATACCACTGCCCACGGCGGCTCCGGTGGGTGACCCAGGGAGAGCCTCAACGATGCAAACCAGGCTCCAGTCCCTTACTGGGGTGTCAGAGCTAAGGTTCTGTAGGGTCCGAGAGGCTCCCCTCCCTCTCCATATTATTGTTCCTCCTTTCTCTCCACTTAGTTCTGCCTTATGG
The DNA here is from genome assembly GCF_001698545.2 of Rhinopithecus bieti. Lineage (NCBI taxonomy): Eukaryota > Metazoa > Chordata > Mammalia > Primates > Cercopithecidae > Rhinopithecus > Rhinopithecus bieti. The sequence continues at coordinate 1,531,169 of NW_016805666.1, forward strand.
TAGAGAGGGCATTGCTGCACCCCTGCAGCCTTGTAGGAATGCCATAAGGGACTGTGGGACAATATCTACAAAACACAAAGCCAGTCACTGGAGAATCAGCATTAAAACTCTTTATTACTTTTCTATGACCACTTCCAACACCATCACCTGTGGTTTTTGTGGATTGTTGTTTCCTGACTTTTATACCTGCCTCAAGTTAACTTTCTGCCTGGTTTCTCTTCCTTCCTTCCAAGCATTCATACTTTTTGGAACCACCTCAGACCTCACAGCAAATGTCCCCTTCAGTGCTTTCCTTTCCTCTTGCTTAAGCCCAGGTTTAGAAATTCCATTCTTACCTGTCTACAACAAAAAGACATTTTAATATAGATGATGTCCCATCTAGAGAGGCCTTCCTATTCTGCTTCTTACTCTAGTGTTGGGAGATTATTTGAAACATGGAGTGTTCACAGCTGAAAAGGACTTAAAAACTGTCTAGCCTCTGCTTCTCAATGACCGAAGGAGAAGCAAAGACCTTGTTAGAAGTGCAGATTCCAAGGCCCTACTTCAGACCTGCTGAATCAGAATCTGCATTTTAACAAGATCTCCAGATGATTCACGTGGACATTACACTTTGAGAGGCATCTTATCCCAAGATGCTTATTAACAGGTGGAAGAAATAAAGGCCCAAAGAGGAAAACAGACAAGCCCAAGGTCATCAGCAAAAGAATGCCACCAAAATAGAAGTTAGCAGTCTGTTTAGTTAGAGTCCCTTTCCTCTGCATGAGGCCTTAATAAAGATATAGCTCCCATGCCAGCACTACGAAACAAGCAAAGACATCTCTTCTCCCTTTTTGTTTTTACTCTAACCTTCATCTATGGGTATGTTTTCAATTTATTCAACTAACAGAAAATCAATACAAATGATTTCACAACACCGCTTTTGAGCTCTTGTCTGTCTAGGTTGCCACGCTAGTGGCTGAATTCCATAGTCCACTGTACTTGATCAGGTATACTTTCCTGACAGTTTATTTGAAGTGAAGCTTCTGAGTGCTGGCAAGAAAAGAAAGATATGCCGGGTGTGGTGGCTCATGCCTGTAATCCCAGCACTTAGGGAGACCGAGGTTGGCCAATCACCTGAGGTCGGGAGTTTGAGACCAGCCTGATCAACATGGAGAAACCTCGTCTCTACTAAATATACAAACTTGGCCAGGCGTGGTGGTCTATGCCTGTAACCCCAGCTACTAGAAAGGCTGAAGCAAGATAATCACTTGAACCTGGGAGGCGGAGGTTGTGGTGAGCAGAGATTGTGCCACTGCACTCAGCCTGGGCAACAAGAGCAAAACTCCATCAAAAAAAGAAAAAAGAAAGAAAGAAAGAAAGAAAGAAAGAAAGAAAAGAAAAGAGAAAAGAAAGATGTGTTGTCAGATGTTACAACTGGCCCTAGCTTTGCGCACCAGAGATCTTGCCAGGAAGAACTATGAATGACAGCACATTTTAGAATCACAAAATGACAAAACTGGAAGGAACCATAGAGATCATTTCATCCAACCCCTTCAAGTCTCAGATGGAGATGATGAGCTACAGAGGGAAATGACTTGCTCAAGTTCATCCAACAAGTTAGATGCAGATTTGGGGCAAGTGTTCAAATTGCTGGCCTATCAGGTCAGGGCTCCATGCTGTGTACTGCCACCCCGCCTCCACACACACACTAAATGGAATGAACAAACTAAGTAAACAAATCACCTGAACTGATGACATTTACTCCAGAATTCTGGAATAAGTCATGGATGAAACTGGGGAGCCATTGTCCAGAATGCACTGCCTGTCATTATAAATGGTCACTGAACCAGAGGGAGCGTCACAATGTCAGTAGGATTTCCACCCATATGAAGAGCTACCTGGGAATTACAAGCTAGTAAATCTCATTGCCATGTCTGGAATTCCTAACAGAGAGTGGGATCATGGAAATGTAACAAACAACTTGTTATGGAAAAAATAACAGAAGGATTTTAACAAACCAATGTTCTTTAAGAGTCTAGGACTAGGGATAAGTAGGGAACTATTGAAACTCAAATATTTAAATTTTCAGAGATTCAAGATTACTGTGATTAGATTTTTACATCAAGGAACAGCTTGATTGCAGAACTATTTGGTATAGCACATGTCATCTTTGACAAGGATCATGGAAACAATATAGTAATATTTGATTGCAACTCTTTTGAATAGGAGATATTAACATAAAGATCACCAGAAATCAGAAATCCAGTCAATAAGATACTGACTCGGATCTTACTTCATATTTTAATGAAATACATGGAAAAGTACAAAGTCGTGAAACATTCAATTTTGCAAATGGCACTGAACACTTCTAGTCATCACAGTGCCTCATTTTCAGATTACATTAAAGGTTTCACCATCAGTATTTTATTGACGTTTAAGGTACCCCTGCAAAGTAAGTAGAAAGAAGTCTGTCATCTAAATTTGAGACAAGAGACCCAAGCCTCAGGAAGCAATGTCTTTTCAAAGTTTATTATAGCACTTGAGTCACAGTTGGACTACTCCAAATCCACTCTCTTTCAACTACACAATGTTGCTTCTGGGTAAAGAAATACTACAACACACAATAACTGCTAATATCCACACACCTCTTTGTATCTTTTTTCTTTTTTTTTTTTTTTTTGTAGAAATGGTGGGGACAGTCTCACTATGTTGCCCAGGCTGGTCTTGAACCCTGGGCTCAAGTGATCCTCTAGCCTCGGCCTCCCAAAGGGCTAGGATTACAGGTGTGAGTCACCACACCCAGTCTGCACACCTCTTTGGAAGTTACAGAACATCTGGACAATTCCGTGATATGGGGAGGAACACAACTAATTATTGTTGAGAACCCACTCTATGTAAGCTGGAGCTATCTATATTCAATGCTATACATAAGTATCTCACTGAATTATGACAAGGACTCTGTGAGGAGGGTGTTATTTTTTCTTTTTGCATAATAGGAAATTGAGAAAGGTTAAGCAACCTGTCCACGGTCACAAAGCTAGAAGTTGATAGAGCTAGGGTTTGAATTCCGAGTCGATTCAGGTTCAAATCCCTTGTTTCCGGGTCAAGTATTTCTATTATCTCAATGTTACAGGAAATTGACTTAGAGACATTAATGAGCCACGATCTTAGAGCTAATAAATCATAGAGAAAGGATTCAAACTGGCGTCCTCACAGGACATAAAGATCTCAGAAGAACGAGGAAAAAAAATGTAACAATTGAGCTTCAGTTTTGGCAAATATAAAGTAGTCCTTTAGGTAAAATATACCCCAATCTCTATTTATAAAATGATGGACTCTAACATATCATAGCTCAGGAAGCACATTTAAGTCTATTTCATTTCACTTTCACAAATATGTATTAAGTACAGCTCCTGTACCAGGTGTCACACAGGACTCTTGTGTGGATCATCTTTTTCTTTCTTCCTTTGAGTCTCTTAAGTATTTTATAGTATTGCTTTCCTCATTATTAGTGACTTGTACAGTGTTACAAGCTAATAACGCCAGAAATTGTGATCAGCTCTGACAAAATTGAGCTCCAGTGGCTGTATAAGCTGAGATGCCCGGAGGAACATTGGGTCTCATCAGAAAGCGTATGGAAGCCAGATAGAAAAGGCATTATCCCATATTCACATGAAAGCAGTGTGTGGGCTCAGAAAAAATGTGGCAGTTCTATTCATGGACCTTCAAGAAAAATTTAGTAGAGCTGGGGAGGTGGGAGAAGGACAGAGAAGAACTATTCAAATCACCAATATGACGGAGGCTTGTTGATATAAATATAGATTTAACAAAATTAGATTTTTCTCAATCAAAAAATGAGCAGACTGAGAAGGGATATAACAATACTTGATAGAATGGAACTATGCACTTAATCAGCAAATCTCAGAAAAACAGAACTATCCCAACCTCCCCTTACCCCAAAGTTTGCAAGAGTTAATTTTAGAGCAAATAAAAGAAAGTACTACTTTACATAGTAGGTAGTAAATTTAATGAGCAAGACAGGTAGGGACTAGCTGGTAGTACAGATACATAAATGGGTTCAAAAAGGGATTATTTAAATACCAGGACCTCATAAAATCCACATGGGTGTATTAAAGATATAGGGGACCTTAAACATCACCCAAACTAAACTACTACCTCATGAATATCTGGCATCTACTTGGTCACCTCCAGTGGCCAAGAGCTCACTCTTTTCCAAGGCAGAACATACCAGCCTTGACAGCTCTGCATGTCAAAAAGTCTTTCTAAGTTGGGTGCTGTGGCACACACCTGTAGTCCCAGCTACTTGAGGGGCTGAGGCAGGAGGATCCTTGGAACCCAGGGCATTGTAGGCTGTAGTGCCTGGGAATAACCACTGCCCTCCCTCCTGGACATCATAGAAAGTCCCTGTCTAAAAACAAGTTCTTTCTTAGGTTTAAACAAAACCTACCTCCATTTATTATATTCATTTTGACTTTATTTCTGTATTTGAGATTTCACTCAATAAATCCGAATGCTTCATTTTTACATCCCTGCAGGTATTTAAATTCAGCTGTTAATTGTGGTTGTTGAAGTCAATGTCATGAACAGAAATCAAATTTACTCAGAAATCGTTTAGGGGGATATTCAAATTCTAAAAGAAGAGTATTATGTGGCACTTCCAACTTGGAAAGGACCAAAGGAACAAGCATTGGAATGGGAATCAGGAGACCTACCTTCTAACTGGGTCCTGTGACTATTTATATGAAAGTTCATGTCACTGATCTGCCACTAATTAGCAGATGGATCTTCCAGGGCAGGGACCTCATATTTCTGGACCACAGTCGTCTTAATTGTAAGATAAAAGGGTTGAGCAAAATAGTGTTTATTCTCCCTCTGTCACTGACTTGGACTCAGTTAACCAGTGGTGGTTCTGAGATCCAAACCCACTTCATTTTGAAACCCCCTTTAAATATACCGTCACTGGAAAAGGGTTGTACCAATCCCTTAAGATGGACCAACCCAGTTGGGTGGCAATTTTACTGACCATGGTTACTGGTCACTAACTGTTCCACCTCCGTTTCCTGTGAAAGCAAGTTCATCTCGGGATAGAGCAGATTTCATCAGATTTTCATTTGTTTTGAGCTAAGCTGCTTACTAGTAGCCAGAGAAGGGTTGATAAGGAGAAAGGAAGCAACAAACGAACAGACCGAAATTTCGTTCCAGATCTTAAAACTGACCCATGCATGGGATAGGACCCTTCCACAGAATAATGATCCCCAGTATTTGTGTGGAGGAAGGCCACACTAGCCCAGGGGAAGCACTGGAAAGTACTTAGGTGTCTAGAGATTCCAAGGGTCTCCCAGCTGGTCAATGTCATGGCTAAGACTGAAACAACGGTCTTGGGATTCTGGTCCTAGAGTTCCCCCGTTAGAATGTATTAAGCAGCTACCCCGTGCCAGGTACTGTGCTAAACTCTTCAATACATCTTATCCCCTTTAATCTTTGTTATAAGCTCTGGGAAAGCAGGGATTTCAGCTGTCTTGTTTATAATTTTATCTCAGTCTCAAGAACATCACCTGACACTTAAGAGAAGCTCAATAAATATCTGTTAAATAAATTTAAATAAGCAAATTAATGAAGTAGATGTTAATACTCCCATTTTAAAGATCAGGAAATTAAGGCTCAGAGAGATCAATGGACTTGACCAAGGAAAACAAACAGTAATAGCAGAGCTAGCATTTGAGCACAGGTTTTCTGATGTCAAGGTCAGTGCTCTTCCCAACACAGCGTAGCCGCCTCTCAGCTTAACCACCTTAAAACTGAAAATAACATCCAGTTTAAACCTTTCAAAACATAAAGTAAAATTTGTGGAGCAAGCATACATTTCTTAATGCTCATCTTTTTTTTGCCATCCAAAGCCTTCAGAAATCATAAGTGACCATGAGTTATTTTCCCACAAAAGCAATATTAAAGAGATTCCAAAGGATTCCATTCAACTGGAAAACAAAAACAAACAACAGTAGCCACAAAGAAAGCAGGCAAATTTCATGGAAATCAGGAATGTCTTTCTGATGGAAGACACATTTCCCCCAAAGGTCCTGTGGCCCTGGAGAACACTGGTTCGAAACGTAAGTAAGTAAGAGACAGAAGCTGCCCGTCAGGGAACAGCGGGTTAGGAGGGCGTGCCAGCATGTCTCTTGGAGGACCCACGGACTCTTCACTTTTAATTGCCTACTTTTCCCATCCCTCTCCTCCATCACAGTTGTGCAAAGAGGTGGTATATACTCTAATTCTTGAGGACCCTGTAACTGTGGACAAGGACCTCTTGACTTCAGCTTTCCCAAGTATAAAATAGAGGGATTGTCCTAAATGACACCTAAGAGCCCTTTCCTCTCTGCCACAGCCTCTCTTTCCCTTTCCTCTGTCCTTCACTCTTCTCTTCCACCTAGCTCTAGACAGTGCAGGCACTTGGGCCCAAAAGCGGCTTTGGGGACTCCCCACCCTGCCACTGCTGGAGTCTCCTCATGCAGCTGCACAGCTAACAGCTGCCTCACCCTGCACTGCTGACCACTCTGATTTACCTACGCAGATGAGGCAATAAATATACAAGAGCTGCTGAAAGTGAAAAGTCCCTCATTCCTCACATTACTTTTAGCCTTCGCTTTCCCTAAGCCAAGGGACAATGAATGACCAAGATGAGCCTCCCTTTCCGACTCAGGCCTGCCTTAGGGACTCACCGTCTGCATTCCACCTGCACAGGTAGAACTCAGTTTGGATGAGGGAGAATTGCTTTCCATTGTTCAGCAGGCTTTTAAAAATTTCTAGTTTTGCTTACCTTTCCTACTCACCACACACACAAAACAGTGTGAGCTTTCTCATTCTAGTGCATAAACACTGGTCAGTCAATACCCACAGGTGTTCCGAAAGGTGAGCTGGCATTGCTGCCCAACTGGGCATTATGGTCCCTTCTGTCCCTGCCTATCAGGTTTGCCTTCCTCGGCAACCTTTCTAGTTTGACTCGTACCATGACTCCTTCTCACTGACCACTCCTGGAGACTGGTGACAGTTGGGCCCATTCTTGAAGCCTGTGCTTCTACGTCATGTTTTCCATAAGGTCTCCCTCATCTGTGCTTGCTTCCACCTTCTCCTATTTGGAATTACTTATGGGCTCTTCCACTGTGCCATAGCAAGTGTTCTATATATTCTGAAGGCTCATTTGACTATATACTTTGTCATGGTTGCTTGGAACCACGTCATCTTTTCCAAGTAGGCTGTGAATATTTGGTGGCATGGATCATACCCTGCCCATGTTAAAATTCCTCACTGGCCTGACTAAAGGTAATCATAACTCTTGATGCCCACTGATGCTGCAGACACTTTTCTTTCCTATGGCTTCTACATGGGGGAAGATGTATGGAGCTATACAAGGGTTAAATAGAAGCTCTGTGATTCATTCAGTCCCACCCTAAAATGTTTCTTCCAGCTTCTGTTGACTTCTGCTGTTACCAAGCATAAAACAAACACTACTGTCTCCCTCTCCCTCATACCTATTTTCTTGGTCCCCTGGGTTGCACTCCCTTGCCAGGCTCTTTTCTTTCTGATCCAGCTTTCTTTGAACGTATTTATTTGCATTTCACTCAACACGTGTCTCCAGTTGCATTACCAGTTTAATTTGGGTTTTAAGCTAAGATGCTAGAGCTTTTCTCTTTCCTGTCCCAACAAGTACTCTTCATTCATGTCTTTATTAATTCTTCAAATAACTAAACAGCAGCCAAGACTCTGAGGGATACAAATTCGAAAGTGATCCTTTCCTGACTGCAAGGTGATCCCCATCTGGTCGGGGAGACAGGACATGCACAGAAATAGTTAAAATACCTGGTAGATGGCAATAGGAACCCTTAAAGGGCAGGTCAAATACTCGAGTGTTATATACACTCCTGAGGTGGAGGGGCCATTCCTCTGGGAAGGAAAGAAGAGGACATGATTAGGAAAGACTTCACAGGGGAAGTGGCATTTGAAGTGGGCCTGAACCAGTGAGGTTGGATTTGTACTTGCAGGGGTAGGAGAATTAAGCAGAGGGAAAAACACACTAGCAAAGACTGGAGATGGAAAAGTACAGTACGAGGAAGAGTGAGTGGTTTGCCCGGGTTGCAGCACTGCATGCTCAGACGGAAGCACTGAGGAATATGGCTGAACAGGTAGGTTGAGATCCATGTTGCAAGGTGGAAAGCAGCCGGAAGGGACTGGCACAGGGAGACCAGTTGGGAGGCTTTTGCAACCTCCTGAATGAGAAGTGAGAGGGTGGCAGTAGTTAGAAAAAGTAGGATGGGTGTGAAAAATGTTTCAACAGAGATGCCTAAATTCTTCCAACTCACCTTGACTAATTCTCCTCAATAACTCATACACCTGTTTTCATTGCAAGTGTTGTGCTACCTCTCCCTGCCCCCACTTCGGAAGCTTATCTTTTTTGTCTTCCAGGTGCATGACTTTCTGCCCAATTATTTGTTTTCAACCCATCAGAGCAAGTCAAGCATGCAGCTCAGAAGTCTCACTGTCACACTTGGCCTCGGTTGCCCCCGTGCACTGTCTCTGTTCTCAGTATTCTGCCTCCGCATACCCACAGAACAATAGATCTAAGTTTCCCAGACCCTCTTGTGGAGGCTTGGTCAGAAGGCAAAACCCGAAAAAATACTTTAGCACAGGATGAAGGAGGAAGTGGCAGAAGGGTAAAACCAACCCCCATCAGACTTCACCAAGCGGCTCTGCCCCGGACTCAGCTCCACCACATCCTACTTTGACTGGGAGGCCAAGGAAGAAGGACTAAAGTGACTGGGACCTGGGCAGTGGGAGAAAGATCCTGAGGAAGCAGAAGAGGCTTTGTTTTGGTCCAGGGAACCAATCCAGCACTGTAACTGGTGCCAGTCCTGTGAGTCACTGGCAGGAAAAAATCAGAACAGGGAATCCAAAGGTGCTGCTCTGCCTCTGCTGAGCACCCCTCCCTGTCTCTAAGCCTCAGTCTTATCTTCTATAAAATGGGGATTATGACATCCACCTGTGTGTCCTGTTGACCTGTTCGTAAAGGTAGAATAAGGTGAGCATGAAAGCACTTGAAACATGTAAAGCACTATAGTACAGGCTTTTTCTCACTCAACTGACCCTACTCATTAGGATGGGTAGACATGAAAAGAAGGAAGAAGAATGCAGATGTCAGGGAGCAGAGGCTGTGTGCATCTCAATTTTGCATAACAGAACTGTGGTGATTGGCCTTGTGGAGCAGCTAGTCCAGGTTCTCATTTGACAAGGAAGCTGAGGCCCAAAGAGGGGAAATGAATGTTCCATGGTCACGAGATGATTCAAAGGATAAACCCTGGTCCTGTGGATGCCAGGCCAGTCCTTTCTCCACCCCACACCTCTGGCTGTCCAATGTGAAGGTTTCTAGGATGGAGACCACAGGTCCAGAGTCCAGGCATGCTTGATTCCTGAGTTACTGGTGAGTAGTCACACAACTGAAACGAAGGAAGAGCTTAGCATGGGGCTGGATATCAGACACCATTTCTTTAAATCATTAGGTTTAGAATCCTGGATAACCATTTCCTAAGATCCAGAGCATTCCTGTCCTGAAAAGAAAGACTCAGTTTCAAGTTTCCTATTGCCCTTTTCTCCTCTGTCCCCATGAATTATTTGGTCTCTGCGATAGGAGAAAAAGGGATGATTCCTCTGACTAGCTAGTAGCTGTTAAATATCAAAGGCGTAGAGAGTGGCAATCCTGCAACAAACATGTATAAGTACCTTACCTTGTTTCATCTTCATGACAACCCTAGGTAGTAAATCATCTCACTACTCTCAGTTAAACACACACACACACATACACACACCCTGAGACTCACAGAACTCAAGTGTCTTCAGTCACAGGCCAGTGCCAGGTTGTGTCTCTCAAGACCTCCCCAAAGTACAGCAAGGTTTTTATTTTAATAGGAAACAACAGCCTCTACTTCAAACGCTTTTAGAATGAGCTCTTCCATAGTATCAGATCTGTTGAATGACATGACTGTTTTACCCATGAGATTCTATAAATACAGACTCCCTGTTTCATCCACTAGCTTGTATGTCTCTGTCTACTGATGAATTCATCATTGTACAAGCATTTTTGGAGGACAGCATTGTGCTGTGAGGTGAAGGGCTGAACCATACCCCTGCCTGCAGGGTTTTGAAGTTTGGTAGTTGTCCAGGGAGCACATTGTCAGACAACTCCAATCAGGAGAGGACAACTGTGTCACAAGAGAGGTGAAAATGTGTATGTGAGATATAGAGATAGGAGAGGAGAGAAGGGAATGTGTCTGCATAACTAGAAGGTCTAGTGTGTTTAGGGAGGCAGGAAGGGCTGAGTGGTCTGGGCAGAGGGTAGGATGAAGGAGGAAGAGAAGCTGGAGTTCAGGCCAGAAAGAGTCTGGGGCTGATGTCTCGAGGGCTCTGAGGCTGTGCTAAGGTGCTTGTTTCTTCCCAGAGTTTGCCAGCCCTAGATGTGCCCACACATGGGTGGTACCCTTGCATGACTTCTTAGATCCTCAGTTTCCCCTTCTGTAAAATGGAAGACATGAATGTTCCCTCTAAGGGACCTGTGTGAGGCTGGGCCAGGGGAAAGCGGTAGCACAATGCTTTGAGCTCCTCCCGAATACGATGCGAAGGGAATGCAAATCACAGTTATTTATAATGGCAGCAAACTGAGATGCTGAGAAGACGTTGCTGCAGGCCGCCAAGCACTCCCTCTGGAAATCCTGAAAGCCTGCTACTGCAGGGCTGTGCCCAGATCCCAGCTGGAAGCAGGCTTATCTCTTCTCAGCTCCCGGTGCTTCTTCCGATCCTGCCAGGATGTTCCTCACAAAACAAACACTAATCTCCCTGCATAGTTCCACCTACAGAGGAGGAAGCTCTGCACCCTTCTGCCCTCCCCTTTTAGAAAACCAAGCTAAGTTCTAAACTTCCAGGTCGTGACAAGTTCCCATTTTGTGTCATCATTGCCTCACCAGGTAGCACTATCAAGGGTAGACCTTTGGAGCTGGGAATGGCATGGCCTGGGAAACAAGCGAATGTCCCGTTAGTCTCCTAAGGCAGCCCTTAAATTCTGGAGGCGCCTTATCCTTCTGCCAAGCTTGTGTTGGCAACAAAGCACTCAGGCATCCAAGGAGGTAATGTGCAAGGCAGGGCAGTCAGGGGCGTGGCCCAGAAGGAGACACCGGGAGCAGGGTCCTAACATCCACAGAATTTTATTTTTTAACAAAGGAAGGAAAGGACCACATTGGTTTCAACTTTTTAATCTTTAAAAAATAAATGCAAATGGCACTCCCTTTACAAACATCATCTCTTATAGGACCCCACATATACAACTTGAATTCACACACTGGTGACTCTCTCAGGTACCCCAAAGGGATTCTAAAACAGTGTTTCTCAAACTTTGATGTGTACACAAATCCATAGTAGGTATGGTTAAAATGCAGGTTCCGATTTAGAGGACCATGGTGGGATCTGAAATTCTGCATTTCTAATAACTTTCCAGTTTATGTCAATGCCACTGATCCATGGACCAAACTTTAAGAAGCAAGGGTCTAGAGCTCTAAGAATTACAGTTTGGAAACCACTAATCTTTAGGTTATACAGACAACGAGCCTCCCCACTCCCCATCCCTGGGGATATTAAGCCAAGTTTCCTGGATTAGATTCTGCCTAGACTGAAGTCAGCTTCTATAATCAACTGTAAATCAAGATCCTAGAATTGCCTCCTTCTGGCTCTAGGTGTCTATCATCTCCAATGGCAGTCTGGGAAAATTCCTAAGAGGCTTGGCCATGAGAAAGAGCTTTAAGGTATGGGCTTTACTCTAACAGAAAAGTACAAAAGGTTCAGATCAATCCTTGTCTCCATCCCCATCTGCCACTGCAACACACACAGAATGAGAGAGTGAGAGAGAGAGAGAGAGGGAGAAATCAAGCTAGTGTTCCCCTTGGCACTTAAAAAGAAGGGTGACAACCACCCTCTCCCTGCCCTCTCCTAACCCCAGCTGATGGAGGTCATTTCCCTCACACACCCTCTATCCCTCAGGTCCACCCCCTTTTGGGGACTGAGATGCTCCCACTGAGGTCAAAAGTATTTTTAGCTATGCCATGTGGGCCCATGCTTGGCCAACTCTCCCTGGACATTAATCTTGGATTCCACAAATGCCAGGTCTCCTGATCCAGGAGGCATGGAGGTGACAGAGAAATCTGAGTGTCTTGGAATTGCAGTGCATGGCCTTTTGAGGATTTTGTCTGAATGCCATGTATGATAAAAACAACAACAGTAACACCTAATGCTCAGAAAATGCTTCAGCGTTTACCGAGTGCTTTCTCCCACATTGCCTCATTCGATCTTCCTGAGAGGGTCATGGGGAAGATAAGGCAAAAATTGTTCTCATTTCTATTTAATAGCAGGACCAGGTGAGTTGGCAAGATAACACTGCTAGTAAGTGACAAACTTGAGCCTTCAGTCCCTCCATCCAAGCTCAGTGCACTTACCATACCCCGTACAATCCTACCATTTTGCTTCTCTCCTAGCTTGGTTTTATTTTGTTTTGCTAAATATTACAAGATTCAATATCTGCATAAATGCCTTTAAGAAATGGGAAATTCAAAACAAGAAAGAATGAGGCAGCTTGTAGCAGTCATAGGTCCTGGCAGGAAGCAGAGGACTTGCTTAAAGAAGGTAGGCAAAAAGAGATTCATGATAATTTGCAAAGATACAGGCAGGGTTAAGGAAAACCAAGAGATAGCAGTGTGCCCTAAGGCTCGCAAAAACTGGGAGCTGTTACCAGCTCTTGGCCTGAAAGAGCAAAGAAAGAGGCAGTTACCAGAGTCTGGAAAGTCCTGGTAAGCTGCAGGAGAAGGCTGTGGCCTTTGGCATCGCCAACCTGCAGCTGTCAGTGAGGGTGCTAGGGGAAAAAGTAGCCTCACCTCTCCCCTCTCCCACCTTCCAACCACCTGATCAGTGCTGGGCTGATTCCAACCAGAAGTCAAAGGAATAGGGAACCTAAAGATATCCATAAAGGCCAGCCTCCTGGAGTGGCTGCAAGACAAGGATGAAACATAGATTTGTAGGGTCAAACAGGAAACACCCAGCGTGCAGCTGTACTCACTGTGATAGCCTAGGACTCAGGAGAGAGGAGATGGCACAGAGTCAGAGGGGCTGGGATTCGCGAGGTGGGGATTCCTTGTTCTCTCAAAGTGGAATTATTTCAAAACCCACCTGCAGTTAGCTCTCTGGGAGCCAATCTGGCCCTGGGCCCCAGGGGAGTCGAAGAAAAACCAGATCACAGCTCCCAAGAGACTCAATAACCCCACAAGCAGGGTTCCTGTGGCCTGGGTTTAGATCCCAGTTCCACCATTCTGCCCAATTCCAGGTTGTGACTCTGGACAATTCATTTAATCTCTCCGAATCTCTGAGTCCTTGTCTGTGAAATGAGTATAATAACAATCCCTTGGCTGCCCATCTCAGGACATGCTGGCACTTCGCACACTGGAAATGCCACATAAGAATTCCACAGAAGGAGCCAACATAAGAATAGCATGGATCCCAAACAGTCAGGACCACCTAAGTCTCATTTGCTCTTCATAAGAATAATACCTAGATTTGAAAAAGTTCAAAGCCAGAGAAGCCCTAGAATCATGGGACCAACTGCTCTCGTATAAAAAGAAGAATGTGAGAGAGAGGTTCACAGATGGGGGCAGAGCTGGGCCACCAGTCTCCCTCCTTCACAGACCCATGCTGCCCCTCCCACCTGCCCATGAAAGTGACAAGAGCTATCCATGTGAGGATCAAATGACATAAAGGATGAAGTAGTGTTTTGTCAATTGTAAAGGTGGTTGCTATCATTGTCATTAACAATAACAATCCTTCCCCTACAAACCTAGACCAGACACGAAAATTATCATCATTAGCTGTCTTCAAGGACATGATAAAATATGACTATTTTACCAGGGCAAAGGACATGAGAACCCGAGAGCACACAGCAGGTGAGGGCATTAGAATAGCTGGTGATAAATACCACTTGGCTGAGAACGAGATTCTGGGATATGGGCGTGAGACAGGTGAGTTTTGATTGTCAGCAGGTGGCAGGAAAGACAGGACTTGTAAGATCTGCATATACAAAGGAAATTTCAGATGGGGACATAACAGGTTGGGGGTTTGGTCCAAACCGCAGTTGGATAGAGGAGGAAACCCCAGCCTGGAAAGGCTCATGGGCTTCCTGGAGCTTCCTTGAGAGTTGGTGGTATTGGACTCTCAAAACTCATCTTTAACAGCCAGACTCTATGGTTCAGCCTTTGGCACCTACTTCCATATGTGGACTCCTCAATGAAGAAACTAGAATGTGCCTTATTTGTTACAAGGAGATCATATACCACATTGCGGCTTTTAAATCAAAAGCCAAAATCTTGACTCTTGGTGAAGATCTCCAGCTTTCAAACTGTCTAGATCAGGGCCCTGGTCACACTCCACTGAGTTCATTCTGTTCTACTTCTCTGTATCACTTCAGTGGCTCCTCTGCTCCACTGGCTTCCATCATTCACCCATACATTCACTCAACAAATATTCACTGAGGACCTGTAGTGCTTATAACTAGGAATACCATGAGAATTTTGTCCGAATGCCACGTATGATAAAAACAACAACAGTAACACCTAATCCTTAAGCATTTACCAAGTGCTTTGTCCTGCATTGCCTCGTTTGATCTTCCCAAGAGGGTCACAGGGAAGATAAGGCAGCCCTACCCTCACAGAACTGACCATCCAGAGGAGGTTGATGGAAGCTGCCAAATTTCACTGCAACAATCACATGAGCAAAGCATTGGCTCAATCCAGAGCCCAGTGCTGAGCAAAGCCACTTGCACTTCCTGGAAAGGTCATCTTTAGCACAAATATCCTAAATAGAAGAGAAATAGAAGAGAAGAGAAGGACTGAGAAAACCCGTTGTACATAGTATATCCAGAGTACCACCTTCTCTTTATGAAGACAAGGGCAGTTCAGTGTTGTATTTATGAGCATGGGAGGTAGGTAGACTTCCTAGAAAAAAAATTCCCAGCTCCATTGCTTACTGTGTTACCTTGGGTAGTTACTGAACTTGTCTTTCATGCTGTCTGAGCTCTATTTTCTTCCCCTGGGTCACGGCAGTAATCATAGTGCCTACAGAACTGCTATGAGCATTAGATAAGGCAATACATGTCAAGTCTGAGGGCAAAGACTGGACTGGCAATTACTCAAAGAAGGGTCACTGTCATTATAGCTAAACTAAGCCCAAAAAGAGATATGACTCATCCAATGCCACTTGCCTAGTCTTTAGAAGCAGATCCAAAGTTCGAACTCAGATGCCCCAATACTAGGCCAGTGTTCTTTCCACTATACCTGCTACCTTCCTACCAGGGAATCTACAATGTGAATTCAGCCTTATCCCATTGAATGTTTAAACTAACAAGGAAATTTGAGATTGTATTACCATACAGAACCTTTCTCATTTGGACTACTAGAAAGGTTATATTTCTTCCACTCAAGTAACCCCATTTCTACTGACTAATTATCTGCCTCACCCTCCTTGCTAAGGAAACTGAAGCTTTTGGCCCACCACGTGGTCAACACTTCAGGCCAAGTGTTTCCTCTCATCCTTTTCTTGCTGAATCACTCTACCTCTGCAGCCCAAATCTTTATAGTTACTTCCCCATCTCAGTTTTCTTTGCTTAGATTAAGCACTATTTTTACAACCCAGTTGCCTGGAAGGTTGAAAACTAATGTAGAATCTATATTAAAGGCCTTGGGCCCTGTGATTGGTCAGAAGACTCACCCAAATCACCATCAGGGTGGTGGCAAGCCAGTGCTAGGAATTAACAGATACCGGTATTTGTGTCCACCAAAGCATATTTAACAGCCTGTTGATAATTGCACAGCCTAAGTCCTAACACTTACTGATTCCATTGAATGACAATGTGTTACAGATTCTAAAGTGGTTCACCTTTAGAATGAATGGATCTAGTCTCCTTTTTTTATAGGGATGCCAGTCTTAAGAGTAGAAATTAGAATAAAGAGTAACAGAGTGCAAGGGTTGAGGGTTTGGATTCTGTAACCAAACTGCTTGGATTCACATCTTGGTTCTACCAAGTACTGTGAGGCCTAGGCCAAGTTACTTTATGTCTATGTGCCTCAATTTTCCCAACTGTAAATAAGGCAAAGGCACTTGCCTTATAGGATTATTATGAGAATTAAATGAATTAGTAACTTATAAAGTGCATAGAACATGCCTGGCACATAGCGAGCACTATGTGTTTGTAAAATCAATACACTAAGAAGGCAGGAGACTGAGTCTCAGTTACATGCCTACTCTAGGCATTCACATATTGGATTAAATAGTCCTTAGGGCCCCTTTCTTTCACTGTCCTGGTGATGGCAAGCCTAGAAATGCTACTCTGTACTACTCTCTGAGATGTCAAAGCAGCTCTTTGGAAGCACCAAGGAAGAGTACAACTACATGTGGCTAAACTCTCCTGGCTGAGTCAAAAACCATTGCAGCTTTTATTGTTTCCTTGACCTTAGCCACATTCATTGCAGGAGGAACCTCAGATGCTTGGAAGTAGAGAATCTGCCCACTAGCGGTCTACGTGGGGCCTCTGAAATTCACAAGTGCACCAGGAGCTCATTACTTCTTGCCCTTCTCCCTGTCTCTCTGATTCACCTCTTGTTTGATGCCCTGAAGGTGACTAATGACTCAGAGCATCCCATCTTTGGTTCCGCCCAGGTATTCTCCTTCAGACCTTGATTCCATTTTAAAAACAAAAAGAAAACACCTCTATGATTCATTTGATTCCACTTCTTTGGGGTTTTGGGAGTGGGGAGACAAGAATGATGGAGAAAACGTACAAATCGGACTGGTAAAGTGGTCTAATTCAGAGGGTGCATTGCCCTGCACCTGAAGGTGAGGAAAGACTGGCAGCCACCTTACCAGTGCCTGACATCAGACATGAGTGACAGGCAAGCTCCCCAGAAACCTGTGGAACCTCACCAGCATGCAGACTGTCTTTGTTTACTTTCTTTTCTACTTGCTGTGCCTTTGGTGCTGGAAGCAAGGACATGGATGGACAACTGCTCAGACTAAGGTGGATCCTCTAACTCTCTTTCCTGCCTGGCACCATTAGCTCAAGCCCTCATCACCTCTCAGAAGATTGGACTCCAGTTCTGAGTCCATCCCCTCACCGTCAGTCCTCCCTGGAGTCCACTTGCACTCGAGGCTAAATTGCTAAGGAAACTGAAGCTTTTGGCCCACCACGTGGTCAACACTTTGGGCCAAGTGTTTCCTCTCATCCTTGTCTTGCTGAATCACTCTACCTCTGTAGCCCAAATCTTTACAGTTACTTCCCCATCTCAGTTTTCTTTGCTTAGATTAAGCACTGCTTTTACAACCCAATTGGCTGGAAGGTTCATCTCAAGAGCTATCTTCTCATTATGTCACTGTCCTCCTCAGAAGCTGCCAGCCTGCTTGTAGCCTGCAGACAAAGTTGAACTTCTCACTGGTCTTCAAGTCCCACTGGCCTTAACTCCCACAGATTCTCTACCCAATCAAAATTATGATGTACCCACTGTAATCAGTCATTCTTACCCTCCACTAAGAATATCTCACATCCATACCTCCATGGAAATCACAGGCACTAATCATTTACTCTCTGGGTGGACTTGGAAAAGTAATTTATCATGTCTGAGCCTCAATTTCGTCATCTACAAAATGATGCTGTCTAATAAAGGAGGATTTCCATGAAGAGGAATTGAGATAATATACAAGGGCATAGCACAGTACCTCAAGCATAGTGAGAGAGCAACAGAAGGTAGTTTTAATCATAATCATCAAAATAACAATGACATTGATAATTGTCATTGATAATTGTTCTATCTCATGTCATCTTTTCCATGAAGCCTTCTCTGATCTCCAATCTGAGTGCTATTTCTCCTTCTTTTGAAGTCGCCCTCTACTTGTAGAGCCATCCCCATATGACAGGGTATCACAGTGACTTCTCCACTTATCCTGTCTCCTTCTTTATCTGCCTCTGGGTCCTTTGCCTCATCTAAAAATGAATCCCGGCACTTGGTAAAGCTTTATTTCATGCGGATGTTTCTCTAGATCCTGCAGGCAGGGCCTGAAAAAGTCAATGGTGATCGTGAACTGTTCTGGAAGAATAGGGTTTCTCTTCAGAAATAAAAGAGTACCTCACTGTGGTACCTCTCTGCCTGTGTGGACACACAACACAACACAACCCAGCCTGGGCCACCAGAGGAACCAGCTGGTTGAGCTTTGTGAACTTTGTCCTCATGCCCCAACATCCTACTTCCCAAAGCCTGGACTAGTAATGTTCTTTTCACCAGAAAGGACAAGGGCAAGTGAGTGCAAGAGAGAAAGTGGTACATTTATCACCGAGAACCTGCTTGGGAAATGGGGGAAAGGGGAAGGGAAGATATCTTATTTTCTAAGACTTGAGAAGGGAAAATGGAAGTGGGAGGGAAATCATCTGTGGCTTATGTTCTCTAAATCTCAAAGGGAACTTGCTGCCCCATACATGATGTTGATTAGGGAAAATATCATCTAGTTACACAGAACCCCACGGTTTGGTAAGCATGAACTCAGAAGAGTCCCAGCTTTCTGATTCATCTGATCCACAAGCCTTGGTCAGCAGGCACACAGTTGCTTTTGCTTTAAGATGACCTCATTTGAAATTCCTTATGTAGCTGTCACTGCCAGCACTAAAGCCTGGTCATTTACAGTAGCTGTCCTTTCTGAATTTAAATCTGATAAAACAGGCTGTGCCTGCCCCACACCTCCTAGGGGTCTAGATCTGAAAGGAGCCCCAGGGATCATCCCATCTAGTCTAACCCTGGCCCAGAGAGGAAGGGTCACACCACCAGGCAGTGCTGAAGCCAGGCCTGCAACACACTTTCCACTACCCCAAGATGCCCCCATTGGCTGTTCAATTTAAGGACATAACCCGTGAAGAAAGGAGATTGTGAAATGCTTCTACTAGAAGCCCAGGGGTGGCTGAAAGCCCAGATGCTTCTCTCTTAACCCTCCTAACCTAGTCCCAGTTCAGCAGTTTGCTTCCCACTGTTTCATGTTAACCCTTTTTCTCCATGAGGCCAAGGCTTGTCTTCCAATGAGCAGCTCCCTACAATAACTAAGCTGGCTTCTGCTTGCACCTTCCCAGACACCTCCACTGGCAAAACCTTTCCATTGAGCAATCTTCTTGTGAAAACTGACTCTTCCTTGCCCTTTACAATTACTCAGCAACTCTGCAAAACAGTAACCCAACTGTTTATTTTGATTTCAAGCTTGGGTTTAAAGGGCTAGCTTTGTCATTTTTTTTATTCCCCTTGAGGAAGTTACTAGAGACCTCAGGGATTTCTTGTCTTTGACTCTTGACTACCAGGTTGACATGCCTCCATCTTCCACTAGCCCCCAGTCTGTGCCAGGTGACAAAGAAGGTTCCAGGAAGGAAAAGGGATACTCCTCCAGAGGGAAGATGCTTCCTAAATGGAGAGTTGGCATTCACTCAACCTTCCCTGCAACCACCCGTCCCCAAGGTACCAACCTGCCCATGTTTTCAATAAATCTGCCAGGCTGCATCACTATCTCCCATGTTTGTTCTGTAGTTTCAGAGTTTACAAAGCACTCTAACGTCCCTCAATTCAGGGGATGTTCAGGACCTCCCTGAAGGGTAGGCCACACAGGTTTGCATATTAGAGAGGAGGTAATCGTATATGTTTATGCTTATATCTGGGACTAACCTAATCAAGGTTAGACAGTATAGTCAGCCTCTTGACTGCAAGTTCAGTGCTCCTTATCATCTTTCTTCTGCCAGCTACTCCCGTTATTTTCCATCTTGCATACCCAGCTAAAAAGAGCTTTCTAGAATACCATTCTTCTTCAGCTGCTCTCCCATTCACAAACTCTCAGCAATGCCTAAATGCCCATAGGATGAAATTCCAATCACTCTGCTTGTCTTTTGAGGCCCTCCACAGTATGACTCCAAAGTATCTCCCT
>NW_016805666.1:1552909-1564096 GCF_001698545.2 Rhinopithecus bieti
GTTTTGTTTTGTTTTTTTTTTTGTATGAGAGCACATTTCTGTAGTTCTTCACAACACACTGAAAGAAAAGAGAATTTCACTTTGCAAGATTGGGGAGATTGTCTTTCCTGAGTTTGCTCAGCCCCAGCCATTAACCCTGGAACATTTGTTCCAAACTGGAACTTGAGCCTTGAAGTTCAGCCAAGTTGGGTGGACTTCCTGGTGCCTCCACTGCTGGTCTGTCTGAGCCCTGCCCTGGGACAAATGTACAGGACTCCAAATGGAGCAGAATCTCAGGGAACAGTAAAAGGGTTGGGGAGGTCAGAGTTTGGGGTTGAGGGACTCTGGGGTTCTTGCTGTCAAGTTCATATCTGCCTCTGAGTTACCCATGGTAATTTATTCCTCTCATATTTTTTTTCTTTATTTGTTATTTAATTCACCAAAATTATATGTATTTATGGTATACAAGATGATGTTTTGATATATATCTAAATTATGGAATGGCTAAATCAAGCTAATTAACATATGTAGCACCTTATTTTTTTGTGTGACAAGAACACTTAAAATCTACTCTCTTAGCAGTTTTCAAGGAGTTAATACATGCTGGGCTTAATACCTAGGTAATGGGTTGATAGGTGCAGCAAACCACCATGGCACACATTTACTTATGTAACAATCCTGCACATGTGCCCCGGAACTTAAACAAAAAGCCAAACAAAATAATTAAATAAATAAATAAATAAATATAAAATCTATTGATGTTAACTATAGTCACCATGATGGGCAATGAATCTCTTGAATTTATTAAAATGTTGTATCCTTTGACCAACATCTCCCCAGTCCCACCACCTGGCAGCCTCTGAGAATAACCATTTTATTCTCTGCTTCTATGAGTTCAACTATTTTTTACATTCCACATATAAGTGCCACATTTTCATCTGAAATACCCTTGGGCTCCCAGGCTCCCATGGCCTGGCAGTCTTCAGTGAACCATCCACCTAACCGCCCCACTCCCCTAACACGCATTTGCAACCTCGATTTAATTACCACCCCCACCTTCTCTAAAGCAGCCAAGATATTTTAAAACCCTTGTTTTGATCTTCTTTGCATATCAGTTACACTATTTCTGAGCATGTTTATTTTTATTTTTTTTTTTTTCCGGTGGCGAGCCCGTTGCTTTGAGCCCTCTGCTCGCACGTTTCCACTTCCTCTCACTTTCCTGTGCGCGGCTGTGGTCTCCGAGTGTGCCGCTCAGAGCAGGCTGGGTGATTCTCATGGGCCTGTGGCCTTTGATGGAGCCAGGGGAGGTAGGTTCTTCCACCACTGGTGCTCCATTGCTCCTGACATCTGCAGAGGCAAGATGAAATTTCAGTTGTGTTTCATTTGTTCCATCTCCCAAGGAAGTAGACCTGACTACTAGTCAGATAAGGGAAAAAGGCCCTTTCTTGGGCATGAAAGATACTGGGGATTTAGTCCAAACTCTGACACTGACCTTGAGAAAATCCTCTTCCCTCTTGGGATTGGACTCAAAATTACTGAAGCTCCCATGGATTCTAACCAACTGTTTTAACAATTAGCTCTTCTAACAATGTGCTTTTCTAACAATTAGCAAAATCATTTTCATATTGAAGATGAGCTTAGGGTCAGCTTCTGAAATCAACATGTTGGAGACCCAGGGACGATTGAAGTACTCCGTGTTCAAGAAGTGATGACTGAGATTTGCGGGATAAACCATGTCTTTGTGATAGGATCTTGTGAAATGTGTATGATACAACTTGTGAAAAGTCCAAGCTAAACCCTTGTCATGATATACATCTAAATTCACATGTTTCCCAATGTTTTTTTGCAGCATACCTAGAACATGGTATTATTTGTACAGCAAACTGGGCAAAAGAACAAGGCCACTCTTGCCCGGTAGCAATCAACTCATTAATTGTGGCTGTGCTGAGCTCTTCCTGGCCACTCCAAAGACTGAAGAGATAATATTTGGACCCATTTGAGACCCAGATTTGGGAAAGTTCAATTTAAAGGATTAAGACAACTCTTCATCTAACCAGAATAACAAGAGTGTTCTGGCCTATAAAAATCACAAAATTCTAGAGAAGGCAAAACAGGTAAGAAAGTGGGTCCTGAATCCAGACCATGGGGTTCAGATAGAGACTCTATCATTTACCAACTCTATGTCTTTGAGAAACACTAAAGCTCAGTTTTTTCTATCTTTAAAATAGGAATAATAATATTTTCAGTGGCCATAGGACAAAATAAGGTAACGCATTTCAGCACACTCCTTAATAAATATTAGCTATGATTATGGCTAATGCTAGTCAGGAAATTAAAGATCATTTGGTCCAATCTTCTCATTTAAACAAAGAAGAAACTTTGACTTGATCAAAGTCACACAGCTAATTAGTAGCTGAACTGGGACTAGAACCTAAGTCTTCTGATTTCAGTCCTGTGCCTTTATATACTAAGGGGTATGATACTTCATTCTGTGTTAAAAACATCCGAATTCCTGAGTATGTAGGATGAATTATTTTCCCCCATAAAACATTTGGAAGGTAGGACTCTTCCTATTTGTTTTAAATTAGCTTACCAGCGACTCTGCTTGAAGCATGGGCTTGAATGAGATGATTTATCAAAGGCTTGCCTCCTATTTCAGGTCGGTAGCCAAGGGCTGGCCTCCTTGGCTTTGGAAGGCACAGAAATGGGTACAGTGGTTGTACATCTGCATCTCAGATGCCAAAGGTTTCAGGTCACCAGTACAGAAGTCCCATTTTACATATGAACATACTAAACTTCTGGTTGACTCAGAGCCACACATGCCCAACAGCAAAACAAAAACTAGAACTTGAATCTCCGACTTGATGCTAGTGCCCATTCCATAGATCTCACAAGGAGAAACAGGATTTAAGATTCACTGTTGCTGTATACTGGCCACTTCCTTCAATCCTATAAACATGCTGACATGCCTGCGAAGTCAATTATTCATTTAATTGTGCTTTGTTCCTTTCTTTTTTTTCCTACCTCCAGCCACAAAGGTTTGAGGTAATTTATAGGAAATACAGTAACGAATAATGAAGAGTACATAAAAATAAACTATAATATCTTATACATAAACCATAGGATATACAGAATTGTGCTTTCCAAAGTGGCAAAGTGGCACAAGTCACATGTGTCTATTTATATTTAAATTAATTAAAATTAAATATAGTTAAAATGTAGCTCCTCAGGTTCACAAGCTGCATTTAAGTGCTCAGTCACCACATGTGGCCAGTGGTTACTTATTGGACATTTCAGATACAGAATATTGCCTGTGATTGCAGGAAGATCTATTAGACAGTGCTGTCTAGACAGACAACCAAGTCATATATTCTTACACATTTGCAATAAAGCAGCCAAAATTTTGGCTCTGAACTTCGTGTTGGCAAAGCCAAATAAAACAAAGCAAAATCAGTTGTGTCATTATCAATTCCTCAAGGGAAGCAAAGCTTTTCTATCACTTAGACCTAAAAGAATTCCTCCTATGGGGCTTTATAGAAAAGGCCACCAAGTGACAGAGCAAATAATGTCCTCAGAAACCACAAGAAACAATTTCAATGTATAATTCATTAAAATTCAACAAACACTTCTCAGGTGAGTTTAGGATACTTACCTGGTTCTAAAGAGAGATACCTTAACAACATCAGTCAAGTGAATTTGCTCTACAGAAGTGACATTAGAACTGAGGCCTGAATGACAAGATGATGTAGCCATTGTAGATCCAGAAGAAGAACATCCGAACAGAAGGAAAAGTAAGTGAATGTTCTTCATCTCTGAAAGTATTGAGCAAGTTTGAGGGAGAAAAAAGGCCAGTGAACTTCGTGGACGAGGCTGAGAGTGGAGGGAGATGATGCTGAACAGGCAGTCGGAACAGATCATGTAGGGTTTTATAGCTTATGGTGAGAGGGTTTAGCAAAGAGATAAACTTATAATTTATGGCTTTAGAAAGATCAGTCTGGCTACTGCATGAAGAGCTGACTGTAGAGGGAAAAACTGTGGGCAGGAAGAACATGATAATAGCTTGGAATAAGATAGTCAGCAGTGCAGATGGTGAGAAATCGTCTAATTTGACCGTTTCAGGTTTGTAAAGTCAATAGGACTTGCTGAGAGATTACATATAGGGTTTCAGGGAAATAAAGAATATTAGAATGACTCAATTATTTGTGTTGAACAAATAGCTAGGAGGCCAGGTAGCACTTACTGTGACAGGGAATACTTGGGGAGGAGGAATTCGGGGTAGAGAAAGACTAAATTAATAGTTTGGTTTGGGTCACAGTTTTTGTGAAGTGCTTATTACATATACAAGTAGAGTTATGGAGTCTGAAGCTCAAGGAGAAGTATTAGAGATAGAGATTTGAAGTTATCTGCATATAAATGGTATTTTAAAGCCATGGATCTCAATGAGTTCATCTGAGAAGAGTACAGACAGAATAGAGATAAGAACCCCAGAGCACACCAAAACCTGATGTCAAGGAGAAACAGCCAGATAAGGAGACAGAAAGGTAAGGACAAACCAGGTGAGTGTGGGGTCTAGATAAAAGCCTAGAGAAGAAAGTGTTTAAAGAAATATGAAGGATTGACCATGTTCAATTCAGCTCAATACTTCAGTTAGTTGAATACACATTGACCTTGGAAACATGTAGGTCATTGGTGACTCTGATAAAGGCTGTTTAAGTGGAGTGATATAGAGTCTGAAGAAAATCAGAGTAGAGTTGAGGAGAGAATGGGAGCTAAAGAAGTGGAGACAGGAAATGTAGATCTTACTTTTAAAGGTTTTTTTTTGTGAAGGCATCAAAGAAAGGGGGTGGTCGCTAAAGGGACATGTAGGGCCAAGGGAGAGCTGGGTTGTTTTTTTTAAATTTTATTTTTAGTAGTTGTTATAAAGGCATATTTGTATGCTGATGGGATAGATGTAATGGAACATCAGAAATTGATGTTGCAAGGGAGAAGTATAGGAAAGGAGATGGGATCCAGAGGACAAATGGAAGGGTTGGCCTTAGAAGCTATGCCACTTCCTCCACTATAAGAGGGAGGCAGTGTATGTGGGCACAGATGCAGGTGGGTTAAGGAAAAATGCAGTAACTCTCCTCTGATAGCAAAAAGGCAGGTCATAATCCCAGGGCATGGGATATGTAGAGCATGGTGGATATTCAAGTAGGGAGCTAAAGGTTTGAAAGAGTTGACCCAGAGAATGAAAAGTGAATTTTCTAGAAGCATCATAGGATCCTCTGGCACGGTCTATTTCAGGTTTCTGATCAAGAATTTAAAGTGAACTGATCAGCATGGTTTACAATGCTCTGAACAACAGTCTACTGTTTGGGTGCAAGCAATGGAGGAATTAGAAGATACACATTTCACCAGGATTGCAGTTTTGCCAGGTACAATACAGGGGAAGGCAGTAGGGGAATGACGGGTATTGGAAGGACAGCGTTTATGGCACAGAGTAGAGTGAGTTAAGTTTGGAATAAGGGTTAAGTCTACCCAGTAACACAACATCACTGGGCTCCACACATATCCAAAGTGTCAGCCTGGACCCATCAGTATGCCGAGAATTTTCCTTCCCTCCACAAAAGAAGCTCACTACTGACTTCACCTGGTGCCTGCCACATCTAGAATCCCCCTTCAGGGTTTTACAGCCAATTAGGAACTGAGTGTTGGGCACCAAACTGGGTAGAAGAGGCACTCCTGAGCGTACACACACTTGCAACGGAGTCTCAACACATTATTTAGACCTAAGAGGCTGTGTGGCTGGCAGGAAAATACCCTACACACGCAGAGAGAAGACCTGGGTTTCATCAGTTTCTGTGGCTTTTACCAAATGAGAAAGTTTTTTTCATATCCTGAGCCTCTGTTCCCTCTCATCATAACTCTGGCCTGGGCTTAAATTACAGCTGCTTATACAGATCTGATGCGATGGTAAATGTACAACCATTTTCAAGTGTAGGGAATTATGGAGATGTGAGAAATTACATTGTTATTATGACTCTGAAAGGGGGTACCAAATGCAAATCTAAGGCATTTACTGGTGTGAGATTGATTTCAAATGTCAGCTAATATAGGTCACCATGGCTTATAAGCAATTTGCCTTAAAATTAGAAACTTATGAAATGCTTAAGATGAAAGGCAGTGCATTTCAAAACAGAGGCAATGGGAAGCAAATTTCTCTCTTTTTTGTGCAACATCCTATGAACCCATGGTTCTCACAGGCCCGGGATATTGCTGCAGTTGGCAGCCCGGTGTATTTTGAACAGCACAGCACTAATCCCTGGGTGACTCTCTAATCCTGAGTGAGTCACTTTACCTTTGGAGGCCTCAATCGTCTTCTCTGTAAGGTGGGAAGAATTGTACTGCCTCCTCTTCCACTTACAGGGTATCCAGAAGATCATATTTTTTTTTAAAGGAAAGAAAGAACTGAGAAATACTCTTGGTTACTCTGCAAAGAGGTTGGTGTAAAAGTAAAGTGTCACTATTATTAAGTGTGAGGCAATCTTTCCCACCCCCATCATGTCCCAGCGTTACAATGTGAGCTGTGTGACAGGCTATTTTAAATTCCCATCTCTGGAAGCATATGGTCCCGCACAGTGCCAAAAGAGAAAATGACCTGCTTCAGTTTGTTTGCTTGTTTGTTTTGATCTGATGGAACATTTTCTATGATCCTGTTAAAGGTTGTTCTTTCTACTTTAAACTTTTAAGGTGAGTGCTAAAGATTTTCTATAGCGTGGTCTGAAACACACGTGGCACTATAACTTGCTTAGACAATGATAAGAGGTCATTCCAGGGCAATGGTGTATTTATACAAATCTGCATTTTTTTATGTATCATCTAAGACATTTCAAAATATATATTTTATTTTTTAACAATTTTATGCTTTTGTTCTCTAATTTTGTGGTAGTTCTGTTTGTTCAGTAGCAGCATTTTAGGTAAATTTTTTTTTGCAAATATTAGAGCATTTATTTTATAAAATAAAACAGATTCCTTTTCTTTAATGTTACCTACAAAAAAGAAGTTGTTTCAAAGTTTTCCTGATTATTATTATTTCTTTTGTTTTATGTTTTATTAATACCAATTGCTATTGACTGAAACCCTTTCCCATGACAAATATACAGTGTATGTATTATAAACTTCATTTTGCTGTCCCCTTGAACTGACCTAACTTTTACCTCCTCTGCTGTGCTATTTGGCAAGATTATCCTGAACCTTGACAAACTTCCCACTCATTGGATTTGATTTCTGACACCAAATTCCTGGAAAGATATCTATCTGATCGGTTGGAAAAGAAAAGAGATAAAACACCTATTTCACAAGTTTCATGGGACCTGACTTTTGTGCAAGAGTAAAAAATTTCCCCAGTTGAGGTAAATAAGGTTCCCACAAACTTTTTTTTCTTTTTTCTTTTCCTTTAAGGTCCAGGATTCAACTCTCTTATCTTTGGGTCAAGTGACAGATAAAACTAGAATTGATGAAGTTTCATGGCTCTTATCCCATGAAAAGGTAATTTAAAAGAGGGTGGTAAGGAAAACTCGGAAAGACAGGGCCTGTATCTTCAGCTAAATGATGAAATCAAGAATATGTAAGAGGAGTTTGAAGTGTTCTGTGTGACCCTGGGGGTCAATAAGAAAGCCAATTGAGGAAATTCACAAAAGTGCAAAATTAAAAAAACCTATGAAGTTACAGACATATCCAACATTGGGAAGCTCTTCTTTAAGCAGCAGTGACCAAACTCTCCAGCAATTGATGCACTCATGCTGCACCCATAAAGACCTTCTTCAGGCCAGGGCACAGTGGTTCACACCTATAATCCTGGAACTTTGAGAGGCCGAGACTGGTGGATTGCTTGAGGTCAGGAGTTCGAGACCAGCCTGGCCAACATGGTGAAACCCTGTCTCTACTAAAAATACAAAAATTAGCTGGGTGTGATGGCGCATGCCTGTAATCCCAGCTATGTCAGGAAGTCGAGGCACGAGAATTGCTTGAACCTAGGAGGTGGAGGTTGCAGTGGGCTGATCATGCCACAGCACTCCAGCCTGGGCAACAGGGTGAGACCCTGTCTCAAAAAAAAGACCTTCATCTTCTATATCTACTTTATCACCTGGCATCATCTCACCTCCTCCAACTTCTCCACACTATTAATGATCTCCCCCTCCTCTGTACTCCTAGGGGGTTCAGAAGCTCTGTGCACCATTTAAATAGTAAGTACTTCACAGATTTGAGGTGTTATATATCTCTTTTTAGGGGATGTGTCTTGATCTCCCAACAATGAGTTGTAAGTTCCTGGAGGGTAGGGACCATGTCTTACATTTCTTTTGAACTCCCTTGGTGCTTAGCACCTTTTTGGGCACAGAAGAGTAGCAACACTCCTTCACACTCACGGCAGGCTTTAGCATTTCCAAAGCACCTCCACCTGCCATTCATGTCATGTTCCCAACAACTAGGTGTTGTCCGCAAGGCAGATAATGAATGGTATCTGATGAGTAAGGAAGCTGAGGTTCAAAGAGCTCATTACACCTGCAAGTGCAACAGAATTTATAGTCCAGTGCTCTCCCAGTAATAACCATTAAATGAGTAGATAAAGAACAGATCGTGTGGTTCAGAACTATGTGGGTAGCCAAAGGGATGCGGCCATGTATTTGGCTACATGCCCTGTCATGTTGATGTAGATTGACTTCCAATACAGGCTAGAGAATCTTTGTGTGGATGGACTCAGTCTGAGTGACACATGGTCCATGTCTCTTTGACTCTAGGCATGTTCTGCAAATGAGATGAGATTCCAATAAGAACCAAGAATGTTTTGGGATGCGTTTCTATGGAAGCCTAGATAGAGATCAGTAACCCAGACATCGCTGTGGGCAACTTCCGGGCCTGTCCATCTCCAGGCATCTAGAAATCTGTGCCCAAGGCAGACAGAAAAGATAGGGGCCTGGAAGAAGCCTTAGGCACCAATTGGACCTCAGTGTTCTTCACTTCTTTAACTGCTAAATTCACCCGATCACATTTAAATAAATTTTATAAGACTTTGAAAATGTGTTTCTGTTCCTCTAGAAATTACCTCTAAATTTTCTAGTATAAACGTCTGCCAGCTTTGTTCAGCCAAGTTCCTTTCCCCCTCTTTTCTTTGACAATGAAAGCAGCTTTGGTGCCAACGCTCAGAACTGGCAGGTGTTTGATGACACATGTTCTGTGATAAATGTTTATTACATAAGTTCATTCAAGCTAGCTACCAGAGCTTTTGAGGCATCATTGCTACTTATCATAAAATTGTCCTTGAAAACCAGAAGCCCAATATATTTCCAAAAGCTCTATCTTTTTTTTCTTTCTTCTTTTAGGTTCTCTGTGTTCTATCGACGTCTGGTGCAATGGAGAAGTCAGGAGATGGTGCTTGAATCCTGACTCTGTCACAAGCTGGCTGTGTGACCCTGGGAAAACCACTTCTGTACTCTGAGCCTAGTTGCTCATTTGTAAAATGAGGAGGTGGAGCTGTGATTGCCAGGGTCTCTCTAATTTCTGACGTGTCCCGATAAGAGGACAAACTGGTGGGGAAAAAAAAAGCAATTTCAGTCAAGCAGAAACACATGCTTGCCTTTCCTCACCCAGAATGTGCTTTACATAACCGAATTTGCTTCCTTTTTTACTGGCTTGCCCTCCAGTCAGGAGGCAGGGGAGCAGCACGGCTGGCAGCAGCTTGGAGGGGGTGCATGTACAGGGATGGATGTGGGGAGGGGATGCTGAGGGAGGCTTTTTTGGCGAGTGAATGAAGTACAGGCACCACAAACTACTAGAACTTTATCACACTTCTTATTACTGTGATTATGCTATATTAGAATGAAAAGACGCAAGGTATTTAAAGTACAAAAACCTAGAGAAGAACTACTAAGAAACTTCTAGTCCCATCATTATTCTAGATAAAACATTCAGAAACTTTAGCTATGCAAATTAGATTCGTTTTTGAAGAAAATACTTACATATTAAGAATTTTACAGCTGGGTGCGGTGGCTCACACCTGTAATCCCAGCATTTTGGGAGGCCAAAAGGGAGGCGGTGGGGGGGGGGGGGGAAATCACCTAAGGTTGGGAGTTCGAGACCAGCCTGGACAACATGGTGAAACCCCATCTCTACTAAAAATACAAAAATTAGCCAGGTGTGGTAGAACATGCCCATAGTCCCAGCTATTGGGAAGGCTGAGGCATGAGATTCACTTGAACCTGGCAGGCGGAGGTTGCAGTGAGCCGAGATCGTGTGACTGTCCTCCAGCGTGGGTAACAGAGTGAGACTCTGCCTCAAAAAAAAACAAAACAAAACAAAAAAAAAAACAGAATTTAAAAATTATCAGCTTGATATTTTTTCCTCCACAACTTTCAACTAGCCCATGTGGAAACATGTTGTAGGTCTTTTCATGCGTTAAAATTTGTACCAAAAAAAGCTCACACACTGTTATTGTCTCCATTTTACAAGTGAGAAAACTGAGGTGCTAACAGGCCCAGCACACTGTCAGAAGATTCAAATCACAGGTGGCAATGTTGAGAGTTAACCCAGATCCCCTTGCCTCGGGGTCTGGAACTCTCTCTGCTACTGTGCTCTAAGGCATTCTTCCACACTGCTCCACAGAGAGCTTTCCTTGGCCTCAGGCAGAGAGATGAGTAATTATCTGTAAACCGGAATCAGGGTTTATCTCTCTGCTGTCTAAAGTACTAATGTACAATCACAGACTATTAGAGCAGTAAAGTTCCCTAGATATCATCTAAGCTTTTTTCCTCAGCTGAGTACTTCAGTGGTACTCTCCGGTGCTTTTGGACAAGTTAGTGGCAAAATCAGCACTAAAATCCCTTAACTCCCACTTTATCCTGTTTATGACAGTTGGCATTAAAAAACAAAGTGAAGCCAGGCACGGTGGCTCATGCCTGTAATCCCAGCACTTTGGGAGGCTGAGGCAGGTGGATTGCTTGAGGCCAGTTCAAGACCAGCCTGGCCAACATGGTGAAACTCTATCTCTACTAAAAATACAGACATTTCTGGGTGCGGTGGCACACGCTTGTAATCCCAGCTACATGGGAAGCTGAGGCAGGAGAAACACTTGAACTAGGTGGCAGAGGTTGTGGTGAGCTGAGATCATGCCACTGTACTCCAGCCTGGGGGACAAAGCAAGACTATCTCAAAAAAAAAAAAAAAAAAATA
>NW_016805666.1:1567184-1571301 GCF_001698545.2 Rhinopithecus bieti
AAAAAAAAAAAAAAAAAAATCAAACAAACAAACAACAACAACAAAACAAAGTGATTTAGAAGATCAACCACTAAATAAATAGAGTATCAGGAATTATTTTTTTCAAGTCACTTAATAATCCTGCTGGCCAGGATTGGACAGAGTTAACTTTTGCCTCAGTTTCTTCAAAGATTTTTCATTACCAACCTCACCAATATCATGTAGAGGGACTGAGGCAGAAAGAACTGTTACTGCCTATGAGTCATCCATTCTCGACCTTCAGCATGTTTTGAAAATGTGTTGTGAAATGCTTCACAATCAATAATTCCATCACCAGGCAGTATGAGGCTGGGAGTTATGCAACAGGTGGAACAGGGAATTACTGCTACATCATTCAGGAGACTTCAAATTTCTGTTGTGGCAGAACCTTCAGCAGGACCTAAAGACACAAAGTCCCCATAAAAGTTAAAACAAAAAACAAAAAAACAGAAACAAAGAGAGGATGGAAGACAGAGGAGAGGTGAACATAGACTTCTTTCCTTGCATTGGATCGGTAAAGTTGGACAAGCAGCTAAGTGTAGATACTCTCAAGCTAGCATGTCTGTTCTTTTCTGTCAATGGGTAAGTTATACTCCAGTATTACACTGCTGCGAGGCAACTCTTCTCTGCGCCCTAGACAGTGGCTTCATCTCCAGATATTGCAAGTGTCCTAGGTGAAGGAGGTAGCTAGTACAAGGGAAAGGAGCACAGAATAAGGAGGTGAAGGCCCAGTTCAAGTCCCTGGCTGCCACTTACAGACCTATGACACTGAGAGTGGTCACATCACCTGTCAGATCTCCAGGCCCTGCTGTCCTACCAAGGGTAGATAACATCTGCCCCATCGATTCTACACAGTTCAGAAGTGATGAGGGATGTGAAAACACATTACAAACTACCCAAATGCAAGGGACTATTAGTAGAAACCATGAATCTGATTTTGCAAGCTCAGATAGAAGGAGTCTCCCATTTAAAGATGGGCACTGGGGTGTGACTTGTGGTTAGAGGCAAAATCAACGCCTGTGCCATGCAGGTGACAGAGGAGAATTTTCAAACTCCAATTTGTGCCAGTCACTATTAGCTATAAGCAGCAGGGTGCTGGAAAATGTGTAACTGGTTCTACAGTGGTGAAAAAGCCCCGAATTATAGGTTTTGCTGATTTCTGTGGTATAAATACTTGCACCATGGCACATTCAAGCTATCAATGTGACATCAATAACCATGGAGTGAGGAAAAGATGCCCACCACTGTCTCTCCCATTTATACACGTCAACATACCACTAGAAACTTTTCTAGAGGCTTAGGATGCTGGAATGAACTTCGCAAGCCTTCTTGACATATGGGACTCAAGTTTTAACATTCAGCCACAAGCGTCTGCTCTAATAATTCAGAAATGGAAATTCTTATTTTTATGGACATCACTGAGCCCTAAAATATAGTTCTAACATCCTTAGTAATGTTCTTTTCAAATCTGATGACTTGAGGGATCAGCAAGCATAGTGTAATCCGGCACAGCATGAAAATGGAGTCAGAATCTTAGATCGGGCAGTTGCAGTCCTATCTGTGTGATCCTGCACAAGTCACCTGCCATTTCTCAATCTCAGTTTCTTCATCTACAAAATGGAAAGAGCCCTGGTTTTTCCCGCTTCCAGGGCTCTTATGAGATCAAATGAAAAAATGCAAGTGCAAGAGTTTCGAGGACAGCAAAATCCTGTTTGGCTTTGAATTATTAATACGACTTGCTTAAAAGTTGATTACTAGACTAATCCATGCTGTGCTAGCCAAGCCCTGCACAGGAACTTGAGTCCTCTATCTATAGCACAAGCCCATACCATGTCTCTGCTCAGTTCAGTCAGATTCAGGCAGGGCCTGCGTGACACAGAGTGAATGTCCCCTAAGGCCTGTGGAGTAGCTCTATTGCATTGGGCCTAGGCGCATCCAAAACTGCTTTTGCCCACAAACTTTCTCAACAAGTAACTTGTGGAGGTTAAAAACATGATGCAGCCTAGGCACTGTCATTCTAGGGCTTTACCATTATCCCTGAAGTGCTGGGCAATGAACTATGCTCAAAAATTTTCCCCAACCAACTTTGAGGCCATATTTGAGGCCAGGGTCTGTTGGTGGGAGGTGCCTGGGGAGTCTGCATTTTAAACAAGCACCCTAGTTAATTCAGTTACAAGCAGGACTTGGTCAAAAAAAATTTATATGGTATGAAGCTTGATGGAGCAGAACAAGGAATGGATTCTCCATTGATTCTCTGCCAGGTACTTGATAGAAAGCAATACTTTTTGAGGGAAATCCTGGCTGTGCAGGGAGACACCTTTATAATCCACTTCCTTGTCAGGCTTCTTTCTTTCCTTCATGCAGTATCACTGCCCCTAGCTGCCCAAACACACAAAGGATGGTTAAAATATACAGTTGTGCCTAGGTTGGGCACACAGAATGCCAGCCACTCAGGCTTCCGTGAACAGCATAGCCACTCACTCTCTGCCATCCAGCACCCACCCAAGGCCAGCACAGAGAGATGATTTCAGAGAGGTTTGTCTAAAGCACTGTCTATCCACCCAGTCCTTTATATATCCTAAAGGAAAAGGTCTGTTGATCAACACAACACCTATTGATTCTGTATCACCAGTTAACATATCCTAAAGACAACTTTATTGCTCCGTGTACAACATTAGTCTATCTTTCATCTGCCCATTTAGTCCACAAATACTTATCAGGCTCCAACTATGTCAAGCACGTATATAGAGCTGGAAATCTAGGATGAATGAGGTTCCATTCCTGTCTTTGAAAAGTTAGTCTTGGAGGATTCAGAAACTAAGCAAACAGTTGCAGCACCATGTGGTAAGTATAACTGAGACTTACACAGGTATTGGGGCATACAAAGGAGGGAAAACCACACTATGGTGGCTGTTGGAAGGGGATCAGGAAAGCTTCCCAGAATAGAAGGGGACCAGGTTTGCAAAGGTGGCAGGAGTTCTAGACAGAAGTACTAGCCCGTGCAAAACACGGCCACGGGGGCAGCAATGTGAACTGGGGGAGAAAGTAGCCCATGTTACTGAAACAGAGAATTCGTCAGGGGTGTGGCAGCACATCAGACTGAAAAGCAAGCAGGTGAAAGTTTTCATCTGCCAGGCCATGAGTTTAGATTTCACCTTGAAAGCAATGGGCAGCCTTTTCAGAAAGATAAGATTTGCATTTTTTATGGATGAGTTTGTAGAGAAGTAGAGTGTAGAGAACAAGTTGAAATAATAGGAAAGCAAGTTAAGAAATCATTGAAATAGCCTAGGTGAGAGATGACAGGGACCAGAACTGAAGCAGAGGTGTTGGAGGTGAAGAGGAGAGGAAGGATTTGGAATAAATCAAGGAGATAGTGTCTCCAGGATTCACGAGGTGTGGGCTGGCGGTTGGGTTGGAGTCGCCTAAACAAGCTGAGATTTTCTGACAGGGACAGCTTGTGTGTGTGATGCTTTAACCAAGATAATAAACGCAGGGAGAGGAACCAATTTCAGAAAGAAGCTAATGAATGCAGTTTGGAATATGTTCAGTTTGGGATGACTCTGAAATATCAAAGTGAAAAAATTTAGTAGTTAATATGAGTGTGCAGTTCAAAACAAGGAATGAGATGGAAATACAAGAACTTTTTCCATTAGATGTAAAACTCTTGCTAAAGACATATTTATTACTCTTCTAATGAATGTACTCAGATAATGTACTCAGTGATAAATTCATTTTCAAAATTAATGTTAGAAAAAATGTCTCTCAAATAATCAGGACACATACTTCAATCAGAAAAATAATATTGTGTAAGTCATCATGTTTACTTTTTTGCCCTGCCTGCTGGGAAGCTCAGTTATATTTCATGCTTAATTGCAGTAAATACACCAAGCCTTACAACATAACACATTGACTTTCTTGCTATTGTTCTAGTTGTATCTTTTTATTTGCGATGTGACATCCCATTGCATGTCCTGTATATTGAAAGCTGCCTCTACTTCTCTCTGGTAATAAAAAGTATGTATGTTTTCACTTGACATTATTAAGTTAAGGATGAGCCCTATTTATTTCAAATATTTTAAGGCTCTCAAAAGAAGCTTTT
>NW_016805666.1:1571708-1592759 GCF_001698545.2 Rhinopithecus bieti
TTTTTTTTTTTTTTTTTTTTTTTTTTACAGTCTATGAGAGTGGCTATTTTTTCCCCAGATAAAAGAAAATTAAAAAAAACAACAACAACAACAAAAAAGAAAACCACCCTCTTTGGAAAGGGAATTGATCCTCAGGGACTAGTTAGAGCCAAAGGAGCCAGAAGCTTATAGATCATTACGAAAACCTAGAGCCATTGACTCAAAAAGAGCACGCGAATGGTATGAGGAACAAAACCTGAGCAGATGAGTTCTGACCCAGTCCCTCTCCTACTTCTCAGCCAAGTGGAACGCTTTACTCCCAAGATGAGGTAGGGTCATGATGAAAATAGCATCAGAGAGGGTTTGAGTACATTTCTTTCAGGTTATTAAGAGATACTCTTAACCTTAGAGAAAAAAAAAAGTCATCATCATAATAATTTTTATCATTTAACAATGCCCTTGAATCCATTATCAACCTGAGTCGTCTCCAGTGTTCTGAGGGGTAGGTTAGGGCAAGAACTGCCATCATTCACACCTCATAGATCCACATATTCCCACCTAATGTTACTTTGGGCCACTTTTAGGAAACATGTATCAAGCTGAGCTTACTTTCCTTTATTAAGATTATTCACAGTTATGAAAGTAGAATAACAAGGCTGGGTGTGGTAGCTCACACCTGTAATACCAGCAGTTTGGGAGGCCGAGGTGGGCAGATCACCTGAGGTCAGGAGTTCAAGACCAGCCTGGCCAACATGGTGAAACTCCCTCTCTACCAAAAATACAAAAATTAGCTAGGTGTGGTGGTGGGTGCCTGTTAATCCCAGCTACTTGGGAGGTTGAGGCAAGAGATTTCTTCGAACCCGGGAGGAGGATGGTGCAGTGAGCTGAGATCATGCCATTGCACTCCAGCCTGGGCAACAGAGTGAATCTTAGTCTCAAAAAAAAAAAAAAAAAAAAAAAAAAAAAAAAAAAAAGTATAATAAAAAGGGTAAATAATATTCCCTGATTTTCATCCAGCACTTTCAGATTCTAGAGCACTGCCACCTCCATCATAGTATGTGACCCTCACAGCCATCCTCTGAGGTATGCCCGGGAGGATTTATTATCCCCATTTCACCGATAGAAAAACTGAGACTCAGAGACGTGCAATAACAAGTTGCGCTCCCTCTTAGCTGCCTTTGTAGAGTTAAAAAAGGAAACATGGAGACCATGTGCTCCTGGATGTTCCCCCACGGAGCCCAGCAGCTTTGGAATCCTCTCGAGCTTTCGGGAGGAGCCCCTACTTCAGGCTTCAACAGCTCATTTACTGGCATAGTGAGATGCTAATGATAGAAACCACCAAATGGACAGTTTTAACTAATCTGACTTCCCCCTTCACTAATGACTACAGCCACTTTGTCCCACAAAATCAATAGTGGGTTAGAACCCCTTCTTTCCTTCTGGTAGAATTCACCTGCCTCTGGTTTCATCAGCCAAGAGGCCTGAGAGCAGCCAATCAATAAAGCAGCAATCAAAGCAATTTTTAAAGGAGTTGATGAAATTAAGAACATTGGGTTTTATTAAGCCAGGTCCAGAAGACCGTCTTAGCTATGAGACCTCACGCAAGTCATTTCACCTCCCTGTGTCTTAACTTCCATCTGAAAAATGGGTCGAAAATAAGCCCTGTCTGACTCACCATGTAGACTGGTTCTAAGATCACAGTTAGGTGTTATTAGCACCCTGTAAATAGGTTCTCAGAAGGTGAGGGATACTCAGTCCTATCCATGCAGGAATTTCCAAACATGTAACTCAAGGGGCAGAGAGGTAGCCTAGGAAAAGCAAGGGCCTCGTGGGACACAGACTACTAGGTGTGGCACGTGCAGTGAGGCCTGCATTGTGGTGAGAAGAGAGACACAGGGGTGCCATAAGCAGCTACACAAGACCCCTTTCCACATGTACCCAGGCTGACAAAAGTCACCAGAAAATACAATCAGAAACTCCTTTAAAAGAATCAATTAGTCCAACAATTTTATTCCCTGGGGAAGATAAAATTTACACACTTCCTCTAATCAATCAATCCCACAAACCTGTTGAAACTTCAGTCGGAAAATTTGCAAACTGCTAAGTAATACACAACTTTTTTTATAGGTGGCAGACTAGAGGTGGGAAGGGAACATCAGTCTCCTTAACACATGCAAACGAAAACATGTTGGTCTTTAAAGAGTTATGATGAACTCTCGGTTTTTCAGTAGGAGACTAGAATTTTAAAATCATACACAGCAGAACCAGAAAACCTCTTAGAGGCCATTTTCTAATTTATCCTCCCCCCACCCATTTTACAGAAAAGGAAACTAAAACTCAGAGAGACGTGACCTGCTTCCAGTTACACCACAAGGTAAAATCAGATAAAATCATGAGCTGTGTCCCTTTCTGCATTTAACTCAACGCACATTTACGGAGCACCAACCAAATTCTTGCTGGAGAAACAAAGATGGATAAGTCGCAGAATGCATCTTCAGGGAATTCAGAGCCCATTAGGGAGACAGACATATAAGCAGATGATTCCAGCACAGATTGGCATGTGCTGTATTAATGATACAGAGTGCTATGGGAAGACACAGAATTGGGAGTGGCTAATTCTGCCTGGGGTTGCCAGGAAAGTCTCCACCCAGGAGTGGGCATTTAAGTGCATTGACAGAGTGGAAGAGCATTTCATGCAAAAGGAAAAGAGTGAACTAAAGCAAGGGGACAGGAGAGAACACAGCTTGTGTGGAAAGCCCCACACAAATAGTTTGAAACAGCTGGAGGGTTTATAGAAGGTGCTGCAAAACCACCTCATGGGATGTCACTAGGTCACAGCTGCCACCCTCCACCTCATTTGGCATGCTCCCTGGGGCTATGGCCTGTGTCCACCTAATGGGCCAGTCTAACACCTGGCCAAGTGCCGATGGCATGGTGGGTCTTAATGAATTCCCTTTGAAGATGAGAGGACTGTGAGGGAGAAAAGAATTTGCCACTCAAGTGAGTCAACTGGAACGGAAGGTGTGTCCTGGCTTCTGAGTCCTAGCACTCTGACTGGTTGACCAGACAGCCGAGGTCACCTCCCCTGGGGCCACAGGGTTCTACTTGGGAACATCAAGTCTTTTTTCAGCAAGTTGTTCCTAAGCTACCACACTTCTGGCTTACCCCCTGCCTTTGTAGTTTTACCAACATAATTGATCCCAGAGCTCGGTTTCTGCCATACCCCTTGGTTTCCTAGGGAGTGATGATATATGCAGGCCTCCTCAGAGCTGCAGTGCAGAGCCCAGGCCTCCTGGGGGAGAGCACGGAGGGATATGTAAGAGGCAGACATAAATAGTCTTGCACTGCTGCAGTCATCCTTTTGGGTGCTCTGAGCTTCCTGTCCTGAGCTAAGATTTTCCTCTGGGGTTAGCTGAGGCACAGAAAGATAAACAAAGCTTTAAAGTGACACTCCTTATTGGAAAGCTACAAGCACTTGCAAGATACCATTTTTTCCTACCCTCTGATGAGCATGTCTAGGCTTCCCATCATCACACCCTGTGAAGACTCCGTAAGGTGTATATGGGAAGAGGAGAGACCACTTGAGTATGAGACGTCTTTCAAGTGCCCTCCCACATATGCTAGGTCTACAAAATGTCAAAACAGCCAGGCAAATCATGCCAGGATTCATCATGGCAGGGAGAAACCAGTCACCCTGATATTCACCATTGAGCAGCCCAAACAACCCTTAATGACTAAGGTTTTTTCCACTTACACCTGGTTCTTTTGCTTTCACCACACAATTGTGTTAGCAAATGAGATCCTTGAGTAAGCAAAACAGGTCCTTCAGTGATTCTCTTGTGAAAACACATTCCACATCCTACTACAGATATTCAGAGTCAAGGAGCATTCATTCACCTAGGTTTTTCAAAACACGCCTCCAAGCCATTTTCACCATGTAGTTGCTATGATCTGAAAAATCAAGTGCGTGCACAAGCAGGTAGCCAATGACTTGCGAGAGAAGGATAACTGGGCAATGAACAAAATTAAAAGCAAGTCACAGATGCAGAAAAGACACTTACAATTTATGTAACTGGATTAGTACCCAGAATACAGGAGGAAGAAAATTCTACACATCCATAAGGAGAAAAAAAAAATAGAAATAAATGATCACACTAGATAAACGTGGAAAACTCTGAAAAGGAAATAATCCTAAAAGAAATGGAAAGATGCTTAACTTCACTAATATTCAAAGAAATGCAAAATAAAAAAATTAGGAGATGTCATTTCAAACCCATCAGATTGGCTAAAATTTTAAAAGTTGGACAACATGAAATGTTTGACATGATAGAGCAATGACAAAACGTGGACTCTGATGATAGGACTGTAAATTAGTAAAGCCATTTTGGATAGAAATTTGGCAATATCTATCAAATTTGAGATTTAGTATACCTTATATCTTAGCAATTCCACTCTTGGTATATAACCAAGAGAAATTCTTGCATACATACATAAAAATATGGATTTAAGAGAATTGTTTTTAAAAGAAAAAAGTAATTTAAAAGTTCTTTAGTAGGAAAAGGCTTAATAAATTGTGATACATTCATACGAAGGAATATTATATAGAAGTTAAAGTGA
Source organism: Rhinopithecus bieti (assembly GCF_001698545.2). Classification (NCBI taxonomy): domain Eukaryota; kingdom Metazoa; phylum Chordata; class Mammalia; order Primates; family Cercopithecidae; genus Rhinopithecus; species Rhinopithecus bieti. Next base: position 1,576,305 of record NW_016805666.1, read on the forward strand.
ATGAACTGAAATTAATGTACCAATATTGATACATCTAAAATAATGTTGAATAAAAAAGCAATTTTTAGAATAAATCAATATTATTCATGCAAATTTTAGTAACATGAAGTAATACTACATATTGTATTGTACACATACTTATGGAGTAAATCTACCAAACATGGACAGGACAGATGCATACATCTTTGAGATGGTAGTTATTCTGGGAAGGAAGGAAAAGTGCTGGAAGGAGGTAAGCTACAAAGGACACAGTTGTTTTTGGATTTAGCTTCTTTAAAAAGCTGAACCAGGTATAAGGATATGTTAACATTCTCAGAAGTCACGGTGGTGGGAATATAAATGTAACGGTCAGTACAAGTTAGGTTTTGCTGCAATAACAAAAACCCAGAATCCCAAAGACTTAAAAGAGCAAAGATTTCTTTTTTTATTTTGCACATTGCAGGTCGGCAGAAGGTGCTGCTTGTTGTTGCCACTTAGGGACCAAGGCTGACAGAGCAGTCACCACCTCCTTGCTGGCAGCTGCACCAGAAGGAAAGAGAGAGCAATTACACGTTCCAGACTGGAAGTGATACACGCTGTCTCCTTTCACAGCTAAGTGGCCCAGACTAGCACCTGGCTTTACCTTGCTCAAGGGGCCAGGAGTGCAATTCTACCATGTTTCCAGAAATGGAAAGAACTGGAAATATTTAGCTAACAGAGTGAAACTTCATTATGGTGGGTGTTTGTTACAATACTTGTCATCCTTTTTTACATGTTTGGATTATGCTTCATATTTTACACAATAGAAAAAAAAAAAAAACTCTGGTTTTTAAATCAGGAAGGGTAAGTTTCAGTCTGAGAAATGGAAGGTGAAAGAGTCAGTGGGTGGTGGACAGCAGTGGACAGAGGTTGTCAGTCCCATAGATTTGCCTATTCCCAGGCCTGTCTCTATGATTGTGATATCCACAATGATGCTGCAATTATCCCTTCTTCAGAAATGCATGTCCATGTAAATGACTCCAAGCAAGTTGACCTTCTTTGCTTTTGTTTCTACCCACTGAGGCTGAGTAGCCAGTAGGAACCCTGATACAAAGAGATGTAGTATGCAGGGCATGGATTATAAGGTCCAAAGACTTCACTAAGTCAGTGCCAGCTCTGCCACTCACACTTCCGGTCACCTTGGGCAAATTGCCATAGTGCCCATGTCTGTTTTCCTCCTCTGTAAAATGGGCATAACAATAACACTAAGTCTCCGAATAGTTGTGATAAACAAATGAAGTATGTAAAGTGTTTTGTAACTGTAACGTGCTGTACAGAAGGTCACTGTTACTAAAGACCTAAATTTCACTGCAAGGGAAGCCTCAGTCCAGATTTACATTTCTGGCCGACAATGACTCACACAACTTCCTTCACCAGAGCCACCTGGTTGACAAAATAGACCCAGGCATCATTCTGTGGTCCAACTACTTAAAGAATCTATTGATTTCCCCTTGCGAAAGTGAGTCTGGGAGCAGGGATTAAGCATTACTGCAGATTCCCCAGGGAGAATAAAGGGAGAGGCTATGATTCCTATGAACACGGCCTGAATGGGGAGATGCTCTAGGCCTAGATTGAAGCCTGGGTCTCTGGGACCCTTGGAATATTGGAGCTGGAAAAGCACACAAGGGAAACAGTGACCTTTCCCACCGTTTTTGAAAGAAGAAACTTAGGCCAGGAGGGGCAAAAAGGATGGCCCTTCTCAAGCAGCAAGAGAAAGAGAATCAAGAGATCTGGGATTTATCCTGGGATCTTCTATTAACTCAAGGCAAGCCCCTTTTTGCCAAATGCCTGGTTCCTCATGGGCAATTAGGGGATTGAACCTGACCTCCATGGTGATTTCTAATGCCTGTTATCTTAAGCGACACTCAGTTCTAGTGAATGTAAAATGCAGTAGAGTTCTTCTGAAAAGTGAGCTTTCTGGTCCAGGTATTGACTTTGTAGGTTTGGCTCTAAGGAGTTATCTTCTTGTCCCCCTATTCACTCTCTGAATGCCACCTATTTTCCTGCTAAAAAAAAAATAAAAAATAAAAAATAAATTAAAAAAAAGGCTTCTGGGTGGCTTGCTTAGTTTTTTCTTAGACCTTGGAGCCTTCATGCTCTTGACTTTCCTCTTACCTAACAAATACTCTTACCTGCCACTGTTACCTGCTCTGGGGGCTTGGCCAGAATAGCCTTCAGTGGGTAGTGGAGAACATGAGACATAAGTCTTGTCCCCAAAGTCACTCCCAGGGGATGCCCTGCGTGGCAATATTGCCGCTGATAACATTTCCCCAGAGATCACAGGAAGCTGTGCAACCAGACGCAAGGGTATGTCTGATCTACTGGCAGCAGGTGCATCCTGCTTTGACAGGAGACACAAACTCTACAGGAGGATCTCTCATGCCATATTACCTGGGGACTTGCCCTTGAGGTTGACACAGGTTCTCCTCAGAGTTTGCACTAACTCATTCTGCCAGCAAGTCCCAGGAACAGAGAAAACACTAATGTCTCCATCCGTAATGATAAAAGGTAGCCATCACACCTGCAAGGCACTTCTCAGTCTGCAAAGCACTTTCATACCCATTAGCTTATTTGCTTTTTATGAAGAACTGAGAGGTAGCTGGGGAAGAGATTTTTCTCCTGTGTTATAGATGAGGAAGTTTATCTGAGGCCCAGAGAGGTTAAAGAATGTAAGGTCAGATCTTTTGATTCTAATTCCTATTCTTTCCCCATGGTACTACTGAAGTATTATCATCTTATTATAAAATCATATTAACAATCAGGCTAGAGGGCCTAAATCACTCTCAGATATAAAGGTACTCATCAGCTCTCTTTTGCCCTTCAATTAACAATTTAGGAGGAGAAACCATTTCTGAAACCAAAACAGCATTTACATTGTGGTTTGTGTATTATCTGGTGTCTAGAATCCAGGTCTTTAGTTAACCTTTCACCCCTTGTCCATTTTCACCCCAACTGGGTTTTTATGTTGATCAGTACAACTGGAAAAGGAGAAGCAAATGCTGCTGTATCCATCATCATGTGGGTGTCCACACCCTCAACATGTCTCCTTAAAGGGATTTCCAAAGTTGAAGGTCATAACAGGAACTCTGTACTGTTTAAGACCTGTGATGATTCCCTATTGCTTAGAGGGGGCTGAGAACCAGTAGCATCAGCATCACCTGAGAGTTTATTAGAAATGCAAATTTTCAGGCTGCACCCCAGACCGACTGCATCAGAATCTGTATTTTAACAAGATCCCTCCGGTCACTGGTAGAGTCCTTTATCTACCCCAACTGCCTGTGAAGGCAGCACCGTCCAGTTATACATTCTCACTTCACATCTGGCCTTTGCTCCTGTAATTATTCCTTCCCCTTGTTTGTCCCTGGACCAAATCCTTCCCATTCTTTAAAGTCTGCCTCTTCCAAAAAGCCAAGCCAGAACTTCCTGGGAGTGAGTAAACTTTCCTTCCTCTAAATCCCAGTGCCACAGGCCCTGTACTTTCTATCTCAGATTATGATTTTTATGATCATGATTTATCTCCCTCTTTAAATTATGAGCTCTTCAAAGTCAAGGTCAAGGTCTGATTCATTCCTATATTTCTGAAAGCAGCACAATACTTTGCAAAGTTCCCACTGCAAATTAGTTCCCCAATGCATGTGTCCATAATATTTCTTTCTGTTTCTAATTGAGGTATCTAGAGAGATGAAGAAATTCAGGTTATCATTCTTATTACTTTAGTCAACAATTACCATATATGATTATAATCTAGACTTGGAAATATTTACCTAAAATATTCAGTCACTATCTTCAAGCATACATACACACACTCCCCACCACAAATACACACAAGCAATCAGTTCATTTCATTTGTTCTTCATTGTTAGGAGAGCAGTTGGTCGGAATTTATTGAAAGTATGGGTGAAATGACTGCTATACACATTTTTTGATCTTACCAAGAAAAAATTAAGAACTTGATCCTATTATAGAATGAAACATAGTATCCAGATCTTAGAGTCTCTATCATAATCTGCATTTGGGACAAGTAAAGGTCCCCTGGCCCTTGTTCAGTTGCTTAATGGAAAAGACTCCAAAGACAGAATGCCACTGGTGTTCTTCCAATTATAGAATCATCTGATTAGAATTACAGTAAATGCATAGCTCAGTTTGCATTGTCCTGAGGTGAACCGCAAACCAAGTTGCTCTGGTTGGAGCATTGGAGGGTACTGAATGCTGAAAGCCCACTACCTCATCTCAGTGGGGCACTCATCCTAGGGCTAACTTGGAAAGGGAGAGATACCAGTTAGGACATGCCACTTCTGGGGACCCTGGAGCTCTGGGGGCCAGAGCTAAGTGGATTATTTAATTAATGTTTAGTAGAAATAGTCAAATAGTCACACACTCCAGATATTAAGCCAATCCAGACCTTTGCATTGAATTGGAAGGAAGATTCGTCTTCGTGACTATTTTAGAATTAATTATTCTAGTTTATTTCCAGCCTGTCAGCATTGAGTCTTGAGAGGTGGTCTGTAAAACATGAGTTTTTCCAATCACGGGGTTGTGTTGTGGTCCATGGTCCCATGGGTTTTCTTGCTGTCTGGCCGCAGAAGAACAGATCAGGAATCCTACAGAAGAATCCTAAATCCATTCCTCCCCTTCTACCTATTTCAGTTACAGCTAGAGGGTTGGGACTCATTCGTGTGTTAGAACCAAACCTGACTACTGTGTTATCATTGTTTCTAATTTAACTACCAGACTGTTAAACATTACTGCCCCAAGCCCAGCCAGGGGGTGGGCACTGCACTTTGAAACCACCACGTCAATAGTGCTGTTGGATGAAACTCTGCTCTACTGGACCATGAAATGGGTTTTCAAAGGGACAGAGAATGACAGATGTGTAAGCCATGAGTAAAACTGTCTCACCAGAGTGGTAACATTCATAATGGAGCAGAAAGAAGCATCACAGTGTGATTGGAATCTGTCCAAGTCCCCGGCACAGCCAGGCCAAAGCACAAACCAGGGAATGCTTTGGAGATTTGTTTCCTCATCTACAAAATTGTATTAATACTGCACATGCTCTCATGAGACTTACACAACTACATATTATTTCTTTTAAGGTAGCAGTTGGAGTCTAGTGCTGCAACCTGCTAACTGGGTGACTTTTGGAGTCTCTGTTTCCTCATCCAGGCCTATCTACCTCACAGAGTTATCATGAGCATCCAAGGAAGTGACATGAATTGGGGTTGCCTTGATTTAAGTTGGGAGGATGATGTCTACTTTCTTATTTTCTAAAAGTCTTCAGTAGAGGAGAGATCAGAAAAGCCCTCTATAAAGGGCTTTCTTAAGCATTAAGGTTTTTGTCACTTTCCTTCCCTGGTCTGGACCAATCACAGGAATCATAGACGTAATCAAAATTAGGTGATGTTTAAAAAATCAAATAATTAGCTGGGTGCGGTGGCACACACCTGTAATCCCAGAGACTCAGGAGGCTATGGCAGGAGAATTGCTTGAACAAAGAGATGGAGATTGCAGTGAGCCAAGATCGTGCCACTGTACTCCAGCCTGGGTGACAGAGTGAGACTCCATCTAAAAAAAAAAAAAGTATTGAATATAAGCTATATGCATACATACATTTGCACACATCTTGGTGAATATCTTAAAAAGAAAAACATTAGGTTTCACAAGCAAACTCTTATCTGTCAGGCAAATTTGTTCTTAGCTAGAAACTTGGAAGGAGAGTATTGGATAGTAGAAATACTCTTTGATAGTTGAAAGACAAAGCTCTATAATGATTGGCTGTTTGAACCAAATCAATCCATCTGTCCATCTCCACCCCAGCTACTTTTGATCATGCTACTTATCACCTTTCTCTTAGCCTGTACTGATTGAACACTACACTGCCTGTATTATGCATCAAATATAATTTGACATCAGTTTAGAGCCACTGGGCCTTTCTCAACAGAAAATCTTGAAACTATGTAGAAATCATCTATGAAATGCTGGTACTGAAAGTGTTGTGGAGAAAACTTGTTTGTAGTTGGGTTTTAGGTGACAGAACACCAGCAAGAAAGAGAGAAGGCTCTTCCAGACAATAAACACAGGCAAATGGTAGGCCAAGGCCAGGTTAAATGCCACCCAGTGTCCTTCTGGGAGAGTTTCATGGCCTAGGAGCATAGCATGTCAAGGCTACAAAGACTTAAAAATCATGTACCACCCACCTTGCTTTAGATATGGGGAAGCAGGGCCTCAGATTGTGGATGTGACCATGTCCAAGGTCACACAGCCTATGGCAGAACCAAAGCTAGAAATCAAAATGCTATGCTCCAGCTTCAGGACACTTGTTCCTACAGCACAGTGACATTCTGTCAGGCTGTCAAGCTCTCAGGGATAGGAACTTATCAAATAACATGGAAATGTTTTCTCGTTTGTCTCTGAAGGTTACAGAGTCTGAGCATTCTTAGGCTCTTGTACAACAAATACGAAAACTGCCAGGGCTTTGGCTCCCAGAAAGTGGCAGTTCAGTGCTGTGGAAATCTGGACCCTAGTCTCAGTTCACACACTAATGCTTGTGTCTGATGCACTTTGGCTCCAAACTGAAACTTCTTTGTAGTCCCAGGAAGAAAAAGGGTGCTACAAATCAAGAAAAAAATGGGCTGGGCACGATGCCTCACGCCTGAATCCCAACACTTTGGGAGGCCAAGGCGGGTCCATCACAAGGTCAGGAGTTCGAGACCAGCCTGGCCAAGATGGTGAAACCCCTGTCTCTACTAAAAATACAAAAATTAGCCAGGCACGGTGGCAGGCGCCTGTAATCCCAGCTACTCAGGAGGCTGAGGCAGGAGAATCGCTGGTACTAGGGAGGCAGAGGTTGCAGTAAGCTGAGATCATGCCACTGCACTCTAGCCTGGGGGCAGCAGAGCAAGACTCTGTTTCCAAAAAAAAAAGAGAGAAAAAATGAAGGCAGTTTTCTCTTTTCAGGAGCATCCCAAGGAGCAGACTGATGGTGTCAGTGCCCTGCAGCTCTTCAAAGCCCAACTCTTTAGAGATATGTGAGTATGGAAATGAATACCCACATCTGTCTACTGGAGGCTGACAATATTAAGTCCTGGGCTGTGTGTGTGTGTGTGTGTGTGTGTGTGTGTGTGTGTGTGTGTGTGTAATTAAAGCTTCAAAGCTCCTCTCTCACTCTAAACATCAACTCCAAATTGTTGAATGAAAGTCCATAGACAACTTGTATCTTGTCACTTTTCATTAGACTCAGTATTCTGAAAGGCACATAAGTGTGTTCTATTCCACTCTACAGATGAAGACTCTGAGGAACAAACATCCTAGTCACACAGCAAAATCCAGGAGTGGAAGTCAGTGAAAGCTCTGAGACCAGGGCTTAGCAGCTGTTTCCTGGGATGAACACAAAGGCATGGCCTCGATAATTGAATTCAGGGAACCCGGCAAGGTGCCACCAGTTTCCAGGCCACCCTACGCTGTTATTTTACTGGAATGTTTGTTATATCAACTGTCTTCTCTTTGTTAACAGCACCCTCTGGGGCAATATTCCCTGTCCCTATCCCCTATCCCAGCCACTCTCTCAACACACAAACATGTACACGCACACACTCACACTCACACTTGATGTAATTACTCCTATTCATTGTTCAGATTCAGCTTAAATGCAGTTTCTTCAAGTAACCCCTTCCTTACCATCAACACTCCTCTAAAACAATTCCTTCTGTTCTGTGGTCTCTCACACCATCTGTCTTTCCTTCTCAACACTATCCCAGTTTGCAAGCATCCATTGAACTGTGGCCCAGCTGATGAATTTTTGACCACCTTGATGTTGGGGATTATCCATAATTTTTTTTTTTTTTTGGAGACAGAGTTTCGCTTTTTTCGTGTAGGACAGAGTGCAATGGTGTGATCTTGGCTCACCACAACCTCCATCTCTCGGGTTCAAGTGATTCTCCTGCCTCAGCCTCCTGAGTTGCTGGGATTACAGGCATGTGCCACAACACCCGGCTTTTTTTTTTTTTTTTTTTTTTTTTTTTCATTTTTAGCAGAGACGGGGTTTCTCCATGTTGGTCAGGCTGGTGTCGAACTCCCAACCTCAGGTGATCCGCCTGCCTCGGCCTGCCAAAGTGCTGAGATTACAGGCATGAACCATCATGCCTGGCTTTTCAGCCTCCATTGTACCCCAACACTTCGCCCAGCACCCAGTGTAGAGGAAGCATGCAGTGAAGAACCAATGGGTCAACAGAAGAACGAGCAACTGTACAAGACCACAGGAATTCCTCTCTTGTGAGTAGGGCTTTCAAAGCTTCTTTCAGCTACTCAACAACTACCCGTCATCTGCCAGCCACTCCCACTCTCCATACCTGACTTTTCCTGTACTTCCCTTCAGTGTGCTTACAATTTCTACAGCGCCGGTTTTCCTGCCCCAGATTCTTTGTCTATCAAAACACTCACTCTTCAATGTCAGTCTAAAAGTAGCTCTGCAATGTCTTCCTTGAATTCTTCATAGACTATTAAATATCCTTTCCCCTTTTGTACCACAGCATCCTGTGCTCAGTGCTATTGCATGCCAGAGCTGAGATCCTGGGTTATTTATCTCCATATCCCCCAAGAGGGCTCTGCCTGTAGGTGGTACTCAAATAATACTGAGTGAATAAATCAAAGGATCAAAGACTTCCATCATGAGATGTTGAGCTCCTTGACGGCAGGAGCCCTCTATTAACCACTCTGGTACAGTGTGTTGCACATAGTAGGCACTAAACTATGAGTTGAATCAAATGCCATCCTTTCCCAGAGATGATGTAAAGAGGCAAAGTAATGTATTGGAAATAGTGTAAACTTTGAAATCCTTCAGGTCTACCTACTGTGTGGCCTTGGGATAATGACTGAACCTCACTGAGCCTCATGTTCCTCATCTGAAGATAGCACCACTGCCTAAGACAATTGTGACAAGACATAGATGTTGATGAGTCTGGCATTGGCGTGGCACACAGGAGGTACCCAGGTACATCAGCTCCTTTTCTCTCTTCTTTCCTGAAGTCGCAGAGACTGGCCAGGAGATGGGAATGCCCATGCCCAGTGGCTCCTACTCAAACCCTTTCACCCCGACACACAGGAGGGAGACAGGAATAGGCTCGAAGAATGACTCAGCTCCGGTGACTAAGGCAAGGAGGTGGTGGTGGCAGGAACGGGGTGGGGGCTGAAAAGGAAGTGAGTGAACACGATATCTGATGAAGGATGGCTCCAAAATAAAAAGGGGTTGGCCCTAGTGGGTCCCTGGCTCTGACACGGTGCAAGTGAACAGGGGCCTGAGTGCTTCTCTATGACTCCCTCCACCTCACCTCATGGGGAACTCCCTGCCTACCCAGGGAGGTCTTTCAGAACAAATGCTGAGCATTCTCTGTCCTCTGGAGCCTTTCAGACCAGGCACTAGGACACATTTGAATGCCAATTTTGATGGACCATTTTTTAAGAAGTATCCCGTATGACTGAGATCAGTGTGCATGAATTCTAATCCTGACAGCCACCTGATTCCCAGCCTGGGCCTCTCTCCTCGACTCCAGACTATCTTTTCCACCCACACCACCACTTTAAGATCCCCAAATATTGCACATACAGCCAGGTAAGACCAGTCCCCCTGCTTGCAGGATCACCCCAGTCGATTTTCTAGACTGTGCACAGAATGATATGTTCAAAACTAATTTATAATCCTGTTATCCCTCTGCTTAACATCCTTCAAGGTTTTCCCAGTTTCTACAGAACAGTCGAGACTCCTTCATCTGGTGTATAAAGCCTTTTGTGATCCAGCACCTCCTCACCTTCTGACTTTGCCTGCTGACCCCACCCCATAAACTCATACATCCAGAGACACATCCTCCATTTCAGCCAGCTCTCAAAAGTCCTTTTATCACATCTCACGCTTCCCACCTCTGGGTCTCTGAACATGCCACTCCTTCTCACAGGTACACACTTCTTCACCTTGGGCAAGACTGCATATATTTCCAGATTGGGCTCAGATGCTGTCTGTGCTGTGTGGCCCTCTCAGATGCCCACTTGCCCCACCGACGGGCGTTGTGACTTCCTGTGTATGCATGCTTCTTTACACTAGACTGAGAGATCCTTGAAGGCAGGTCCTTCCACAGAATACCTCCTCAACAAATGTTTGTTGAATACATGAAATATCAAAAACAGGCACTAAGTAATAAATCAAGCCATTTTTTCCTCTGGTCTCCAGTGTTTTCATCTGTAAAATATGTATCTGATCTAGCTGCCTTAAAACCCTAGCAGCCTCTGATTTTATACTGTATCATTCTTCAAATATACATGTCACATTCCTGGCCCTCTAAGTAGTAGGAGATATTGCTGGGTTATTTTTTCCCAAGGAGAGAGTGGAACTCTAGGTCCATTGACACTGAAGAAAGGCTGATCTCAGAAGCTCAGGTTGACATCACAAAACTACTCAAAGCCAGTGCACTACATCAGGATCCAAAAAACCCAGGACTCTGGCCATATCACCAGCACAATCGGGGGTATCATTCACCCCTATGGGTGCTCATTTGCACGCATTCATATGAGCATTGGCATAGTCCTCAGGCAAACACACAGGGTGACACATTTGTGCAAAGAAAACCACCCACACAGACCTCACCAAGGTCACAATCTCTGTGATCCCCACACCTCTCAGCATCACCCACACACTCACACACCCACAGGGTGTCAGGTTGTCTGTCTGCAAATCTGGAGTTCTGCACATTGGACCACAGCATCCTTCAGCAGGGAAATAAGTGCACCTGTGTTCTCACGGCTCTCTCCCTCTGATCTCTCATCAGCGTGGTCCTCACTGAACAGCTTCTGCCAATATGCTGGCATGAGACAACCTGAGTTGACCATCCAAGCTTGTGTGGGAAAATTGATGAGCTTCCATGAGCCTCAGTTTTCTCATCTATAAGATGGGACTAGTGGCCCCGCTTACTCTTTTCTTACATAGGTACTGCCAACTAATCACCTAATTAATTCAGTAAGCATTGAATTAATGCATGCAAATGCACCTCATAAACACAGGCACAATGCAAATGTGTGGAAGTCACAGAAATAATAATGTTGGTGGACAGTAGTTTCTGTCTCTAATGAAGAGCTCCTTTTCCAATAAAAAGGAACAATTCAAACTCAAATAGTTATTGAATACGTATTACATGAAAAGAATTATCACCAGCCATAAATAACAATTTCATAGCTGTATTAGACAGTGCTGTAGTATATTTGTGTCTGAAGGAAAATGTCTCATATTTCGTGGTTTTAATATATATGCATTTTAGTACATTTTACATATATGGAAAGAGAAATAGTATTTTCATATGTACAATATGAAACTATGGACATATATGAAAAAATATTTTCATGTTTGTGTGTTTGTGTTTGAGAGGAAAACATTGCCTATGAGTCAGGAATGAAGTGTAATGAAAAAAAAAAACACGAGTTTTGAAATAAAACATACATACCTAGATTCACATCCTGACTATCACATTAGCTTTTTGACTTGAGACAAATTGTATTATTTTTTATTATTTTATGTTACTTATGTTTTATTATTTTATTTTTTATGAGGTTTCAAAACCGATAGGTAATACTTGTACATATTTGGAGCATACCTGTGATATTTTGATACATGCACACAATGTGTAATGATCAAGTTAGAGTAACTGGAATATTCATCACCTACATTATTTATCTTTTCTTTGTGTTAGGAACATTATAACTCTTCTTTCCTAGCTATTTTGAAATATACAAAAAATATTGCTAACTATGATTATCCTACTGTACTCTTGAATACTGGAACTTATTCCTTCTATCTAACAGTATTTTGGGGAACAAGTTTTAAATTTACTAAAGCCTCAATTTCCCCATACTAAAAACTGGAAATAAAAAACTTAGTTCATAAGTCTGCTGGATAAATCATTTTGAAAACTTATAATATTGAACAGTGTCTAGGACAGAGAGGGCTCAATAAATGTCACTGTTGCCCGTTTTGTGTTCTCTGTCTCATTAACCCACTATGTGACCTGGGGCAAATCGCTCCGCCCCTTGGAGCACGTTTTCTCGCCATAGAATGAGAGAGAAGGGCTTGATGATTCCATGGATTCCTACCAACCCCAGGAGTCACAGGATCCTATATCGAGTATCTGTTTTACGCATGCACTTAAATTACTTGATTTAAGTAATCAGGGCAGCCAAGGGGTGGCCCCTTTAGCCTAGCGTTTGCTCAATTTCCAAAGCGTTTCCTTTCTCTGAACGTGCCAGTTGCTCGCTCTCATATTTTCAATACAGGGCCCATTGATGACCACAAAAAGGAATGTCCAGTGCAGCTGCGGGTCCACTTGAGCCCTCCAAGCAAGCACTCTCAAGCCCGTTCTGTCTGGGAGCTCTGTGTTTTCAGAGCCTGTTGTTGCAGCGATGCCTGGAATCCTTAACACCTGCACACCAGCTTCCTGGGCATTTCCACACCCTCCCCCTCCCCACCTCCTGCATTTCCCATTTGCATCTGAAATGCAGCTGCTCTGGGCCGTATAGAGGGAAGCCAAATGGACAGGACATCTCCTTGTTTGGTCTCCCTCCCCTGAGTCAAACCGAATCTGAAGCTCCTCTGTGCGACGCCTTTGTTGCCTCCTCATTATGTTTAAATGAGCCTCATCTGCAGGAGGATTTTTTTTTTAATAAAATAAAATAAAACCACCACAAAAGACCAAAGCATATGACATCTGCTCTTTCGATGAAAGCTTTTTTTGTCCCGAATTAGACTAAAAAAAGAAGAAAACATGAAAGAAAAAAGAACGGGCTGGGCCTCCTTTGTACCATTCCTCCCAAGAAACAAAACAAACAGAATTAGTGTATGCTGGAGGCAAAGGGTGTGGAATGGATGACAAGAAAAAAAGAAGGAGAGAAAAGAAGAAATAAAAGGAATACTTCCTGCTTCTCCAGCAGTGTTTTGCCATCACTCTACATCAGGAATATTCAGACACCATTACTTAAGTGGCCATTACTTTTAGAGAATGTTCAAATTTATATTTCCTATGCTGATTTCACAGGTAAAACGTTTAACAACTCTTTAGCCATTATCCCATCCTCCCCAGGTAATCTCCATGTTTATTGAGTAGCACAGGTGGGTCTGGTATAGGTTGTACCTGAAGAATAATTTGAAAAACAATTATCTGTATGCTGATAACCCCCAAATCTTTATCTCCACCTTATCTCTCTACTACTAACAACAACTACTACTACTATAACTACTACTACTATTACTAGAATACTAACTACTACCACTACTACTACTAGTCTACTAACTAGACCTCCCAACCTGGCTCGCACACTAAACACACCACCTGTCTGCCAACACCTGCTTCTTGCCCCTGGGTTCCCTTCTCCCTGAATGGTACGCAGTACCCCCACAAAACTCCTGAGTTATCATCCTCAACAGCTCCCTCCTCCTCAGGCATGGCCCATCCAACCCATTGCCAAGTCCCATTAATGTTCCATCTAAAAATCTTCTGATCTCTTTTCCTTTCTCCTTCTCCATTGCCACTGCCTGAGTCCAGGCCACCTTCCTCTCCTTCATCTAGACACGCCACACCCAGCACTTAGCATTGCTGATTGTGATCACTTCTTGATCAGAACACTTTTTAGTTACAAAGTAAAGCCTATTCCTTTTATTTAGCTTCCCAGATGTTCATGGGCTGGCTCCTGCCACCCTCTCTGACTCATCCCCATCTACGATCCTCTGATCCATCCCAACCTAACTTCCTTCAGTCCTCTACCCGGCCCAATGCTCTTTCACCTGAGGCCTTTGCACATGCTGGCTTCTCTACCTGAAACACTCTTCCAACTCTGTAGCTAAGGTGTTACCAGCCTAGCCATGTTTCCCAGGCAAACAACATATTGTCCAAGGCAGATCCTCGATCTTCTATGAGTATCTTTTCTGTATCTTTCATCCACTTAGCTTCTTGAGGGTCAGAGATCCTCTGTTTTCAGGGAGAAAAAAAAAAAAACTTTCTGAATGAGAACCCAACCATTTTTCTCAGACCCAATATTGCAAAAGCTTAAAGTTTTATTTTGATGGTGGGATTTGCCAGTAGTTGGGTGACATCTTTGTCTCTCTTCTGTTAATCTCACATTCTTTCTAGGGTTTTCTTCCCTTGGGAAGTAGAGACGGAGTGTGTATGCAAAACAAGACAGTGGGATGGTTCCAACCAAAGACTTTGTCTACTAGATTTCTAGTTATGAATGAGTGGGGGAGGTTGAATTTGCTTATTATTAAAACCCCTCCACATACTGGAATTTTAAAATCTAGCACACATACAGAGCTGAGATGGAAAATCTGGTGTAAGATCAATGCTTCTAGCCAATTGAGCACCTAAACTCAATCCATTTCTTTAACAACCAGGTGGTTCCACTGTAAGTGATACTCTTCTCCCATCTTGGGCTGAGTCACATGCATTCTGGATTGGCCAAAGAAGAGCAGGAAGAAGTGAAAGTGATAGAAATAATCAGCTGATGTTTATTGAGCATTGAGTATCACCCTGTAAAAAATACTATGACACTTGTAATTCAGTTTAGTTTTAAATGCCCTGATATGGTTGGTATATGAAACTTTGATTTTATAGATAAATCAAAGTTCGGAGATACTCACTGGCTTTCCTAAAGACTTGTAGCTTCTTTTGCTCCTTTGACTCCTCTTGCTCTTACCTCCCTACAGGTTTCTGTGTCGACCCTGGAAAAAATTCTTAAGCTAGAAAGAAATCAGAGCTATGGGTTCTAAGAGAATATATCTGGAGAAATTCTGGGCTCTGATATCTGAAGGCTTGGAGGGAATAAGCAAAGAAAGGCCACTCAGAAAGCAGAGGGACTGGGCCTTGAGCTTTTTGATAAAGGATTGGGAGAACAGTGGAATTTCGCATTTAGTATCTTCTCTAACAAATTTTGAGCATTTTAAAAATCTCTCCAAGGTTATTTAGACAACAAGAAATTTCTAAAGAAAAAGTAGATGGTGAGGAGTAAGTCTTCAACTGTTGACTTAAAAGCGTTAAGTGTTCCTTCACCATTTACCTGGCTTGTTAATGGCAGAGCCAATGACTAACGGGATTACAGCAGGGGAGATGCCACAATGGGGTGGTTCCCCTTCATGTTCTTCATGGGTTGAAGAACAGAGGCTGTGTCTAATCCCTACTGCGTGAGCTACTGAACTTTGAATGGAGGGGAGAAAGAAAAAACAAAAAACTATCTGTCTCACGTTTCTTCCATAGCCAATTGATATCCCAACATCTCAAAGTTCAGTGTGAAACAGATATCACAATGAATTCCATAGCTAGCTGTAGAATAATGATGACAAGACTATTTCCATATTATGGCTGAGGAATTTCAAGTATTATGAAAGTCAATGAGTTACCCATTCTTTCTTTCAATAAATATTCATTAAGCTCCTCCTATATACCCAGAACTGGATACCAAGGCAAACAAAGCAAACAT
The DNA here is from genome assembly GCF_001698545.2 of Rhinopithecus bieti. Classification (NCBI taxonomy): domain Eukaryota; kingdom Metazoa; phylum Chordata; class Mammalia; order Primates; family Cercopithecidae; genus Rhinopithecus; species Rhinopithecus bieti. The sequence goes on from NW_016805666.1 coordinate 1,591,821, forward strand.
AAAGCTTATGGGCTAGAGAGCAAACAGACATAAAATAAAAAATAAGCAGAGAAATATATCTAAAATCACAAATTATGATTTGTGATAAGAGAAAAAGTATATGATAGTGTAAAGAAATATAACAGAAGGGATGGCCTAACCTACATGGTGGGTCCAATCAGTCCTTTCTGAAGGAGTGATCCTCATGCTGTGAGCCACAAAAAAAAAGCAAGAGGCAAGCAGGCATCAAGACCAGTCTGAAGGTCCCGAGGCTGGAAAGTGGGTGGCCAGAATAGAAGAGGAAGGGCAAAAGAGGGGGTCAAGGGGAAAGGCAGGGGCAAACTGTGTGGCCTTCTAAGCCATGGCAAGAACTTTGAACTTGATTCTAAGTGCTAAGTACAGTGAGAAGCCATCAAAGAGTTTTTGTTTGTTTGTTTGTTTTGTTTTGTTGAGACGGAGTTTCACTCTTGTCACCAGGCTGGAGTGCAGTGGTGCTATCTTAGCTCACTGCAACCTCCGCCTCCCAGGTTCAAGTGATTCTTCTGTCTCAGCCTCCCAAGTAGCTGGGACTACAGGTGCCCGCCACCACACTGGGCTAATTTTTCTTTTCTTTTTTTTTTTTTTTTTAGTAGAGACGGGGTTTCACCTTGTTGGCCAGGATGGTCTCTATCTCTTGACCTCATGATCCACCCGCCTCAGCCTCCCAAAGTGCTGGGATGATACATGTGAGCCACCGTGCCCAGCCCATCAAAGAGTTTTAAACAGGGAAGAGTTGTGATCTAATTAACATTTTTAAAAATGTACCCCATTAATTGTGGAAATGGATTGGACAAGGGTGACACACTATTTACTGAAGTTACTGTAAAAGATGATTGAATAGAGCCTAGGGAAGCTTAAATCCCAGTTACCTTAACTCAAACCACAAGGGCTTGTTTCTAAAAAAAAAAAAAAAAAAAAAAA
>NW_016805666.1:1593038-1617101 GCF_001698545.2 Rhinopithecus bieti
AAAAAAAAAAAAAAAAAAAAAATCATTACTTGTGATTTATAATCTTAAAAAACAGTATATCATTTTATTAAGCAGAGTCATATTTTTTCAAATGTCTTATCAACTAAGAAGACCCAAAGTCATCGGGGGTTGGTTCAGGGCAATGCAATTTCTAGCTGGCATTCCTGGCCATCTTTTTCTACTTTCCAGGTTTTCCAAGAATAGAGGTTGAGAGGGGTATTCAAAATTGGGGAATAAATATATAGGTCATTTGTATCTGATTTCTCCCACCCTGCCTCAACCTCACTACACAGCAACAGCAACAAATGTCAGTGGCAGGAAGTACACAACAAGAAGAATTAACCACAATTTTTTAAATCCAAACTTACAAACATAGTCACACATATACATACAGTTGGTTTGAAGTGGGGTGAGGGGCGGTAGCCAGCCTTCTCACTTTTTTAACCAATAGGGTCTCATGTTAGCCATCAAAACAACAGGCTTTCAGTCAGTTGACCTTTCATGATAGAGGGTTTTGTGGGGAGAAGAGAGAGAAAGGAGAGAAAAAAATTGAGGTTTTTGTATCATTTGTCATTCTAATAGTTGAACACTGAATCAGTCTTACGTTGCAGACACATTAATTTGATTAAGATACAATCCATGGGTCATTCAGGCATATAAAGTACTCTTGCTTAATTGCAAAATTAACACTAGAACAGGATAAATCATTACCAAACTGGAGGTTATTCTGGGACTCATGGACTTTTTCCCCCACTCAATTCATTTTCTCCCTCTAAAGTTGTTTTTGACACTTCATTAAAGGAAAAATCTGAGCTAAGGCAACACTACATGGCAACCAACATTCAACTCTCAAGGCATTAGTTGAGGAGCTCATGCTCACTCAGAACAGGAAATGCCAGTAGACCCATCTTACAAAAAGGATCCAAGAGTCCTTTCAGCTCCAAAGAGTTCATAACCATCTCATGATTCACAGAACTGTAAGAAGTTATCCAATGCCTCAAGAAATCCACTCTGAAACCTGAAGCCTAAGATCCTAGTTTCCATTTTTGTTATATAACTCCTTGCCTGCCATCTCATTTCTTTTTAGGAGCAGCCTAATTTTCAGGCCCTGATCAACTTTTAGTCAAAAAATATCTACTACATTCCAGGCACTGTGGTAAGTGATAAAAATATCAAAACAAAGACTGTTCCTGGATCTCAACAAGCATTTCCTCTAGTTTGTCACTGAATTCCCTCCCTTCTGTGACTTCGTGAGAGACACCTGGCTACAGCTTGGTACCCACTGATGTGCTGTAGCAGAAGCATGCACAGCACTACGGCAACACACGAAAGAAAACTAATCAAAGAGTAAGTGTGATTTCACTTGGCCTAAAATTGCAGTAGGAGGAGTTGACCATTCAGAGGAGAAGAGAGAGAATTCCCAGCAGAGGAAACAGCATGAATCAAGGTGGGAAAGTGCAGGGATGCAGGAGGTATGTGGTCATTACCCCTGCAAGAAGGAACCAGGTGCTTTTACTTATCTTGACAGGACGTATCAGTGACCAAACATACAATCCAAATCTGGGAGAGTTAAACACTAATCCCAACAATATACAGGAAGAAATTCTAGAATGGAATTCAGAAGACCCATTGGTCTTCTAGCTAGAATACCATGTGACCTTGAGCTGGTGGCCATTTCATCTGAGCCTCAGTATGTTCATCTGCGAAATGGAAGTAAACATTTCTTCCGTATCTATTTTATAAGTCCATTTTAGGGATAAGTGAGATCATGAACATGATAGGTTTAACTCAATTCAGGAAAGCATAGCTTAGAATTCTTTATGGTAAGAGTGAAAAGCACTGATATCAAACTGAAGAAGTTATTAGTATTATTTTAAGTGGGAATTAACATGCTCTATTCAGGAATCAGCAAGCCATCCAGTGGCTGAAGTGTAGCGAGCATGACTAAGGCTAGCTTGGAGACACCCTTAAACATGCATAGATCTTATATTTCATTCAACTTAGAAACATGGCTTTACATCATTATTTTATTATTTTAATACATAAACAAAAGTGACTCAGAAGGAACATTCAAAGTGAAAAATATACGTGAGCATCTAAACCACTTATTCTATGCTTTGCAAATGACTTTGATTCCCACTATACCAAAAGGTTTACTATCCGAAAATTTATCAGGACCAGTAGTCAGAAGAAAACAGGTAAAATTGATTCAGAAAATAAGTTTGAAGGAGTCTTAGATCCCTTTCGGCCCTAATGCTTGGTAAGCACCCTGCACACAGTGCTGCCGTCACACCCCAGAACATATAGCCATTTCTCATTTCCGATATGCCAGAGCCAGGCAAAGCTGCACGTGGTTCAGAAAGACTGGTGTTTATGTTATGGCTGTGATTGTAGACTATACACTTCCTGCAGGCTTTGTGAGATAAGACGCGGACATTTCTAGAAGAGTTGTCCTCTGGAACCCCAAGCAGTTTGGAGAAAAATCAAAGAAGGAGAGAAACAAGTGTCACTATTTTGAAAGGATGATTTAGCAATGTCAAACAACTTAGATCACAAGATGATGGAAATAAGAAAACGCCAAAGCCGTTTGCTCTCTTCCTTCACCTTTCTTCTAAGGAGCTTAACATATTTTACAGACATAGATGCACAATTTTATCATTGTACATTGGCAAGTCACTTTATCTTCCATAACTTCAAAGGTTCCCCTTCCCTCATTTTTAAGGGATGGTGAGCACATCAAGTGAGAAGCCCTTTGAAAACTGCCATGTCTGTGGTAATCATTGCTTATAGAGAAAGCTAGGGCAGGCCTTGACATTTGTTCCATCCACCCCAGATGGCAGTTTAATCCCTTTGTTCTCCTGCTGTTACATGGAAAAGAAAAGACTGGTCCACATGCAGGCCCAGAGGCCTGAGTGGATGTGTCAGCTCTGCTCTGTGTCCCTGGGCAAATTAATTTACATTTCTGGCTTTGGATTTTTTTTTCACCATTATCCTCAAAAGGTAGACATGAGCTCTAATATCCCTTTCAGTTCTGACACCTTGCAAAACCAAGATTACTCAGGCTGTATTCTACTAACTTAGCAAGGGCCAAAAGTCTTGAAGATGAGGGTCATAGCTGGTGTTCCTCTTTCCTTACCTCTAAAATGAAAAGAACACTTACTTTGTGGAGTCTTTGGAAGGATTAGATATAATATATGCAAAGCTGCTAGCACAGTGCTTGGTACCCACTGGGTGCTCCATAAATGGTTTCCTAAATCAAAACTACAAAATATCCAGTATAAGGCTCTGCCAACCTGATCTCTTGTCTTCTCAATTCCAGGCATCTTCATGGCTTGAGCACACGGCCTCTGAGTTACAGCTGACTGCTGTGAACTTGAAGTCCAAACATTAGAACAATCTTTAAGGCTTTCTGGTTTTTTCCAGAGGACAAATGGAAAGCCTGTGAAGTTTTCTGTTCCTTTCTTTTTTTTTTTTTTTTTTTTTTGGACAGAGTCTTGCTCTGTCACCCAGGCTGGAGTGCAGTGGTCAGATCTCAGCTCACTGCAAGCTCCGCCTCCTGAGTTTATGCCATTCTCCTGCCTCAACCTCCCGACTAGCTGGGACTACAGGCGCCTGCCACCTCGCCCGGCTAGTTTTTTGTATTATTTAGTAGAGACGGGGTTTCACCGTGTTAGCCAGGATGGTCTCCATCTCCTGACCTCGTGATCTGCCCGCCTCTGTCTCCCAAAGTTTTCTGTTTCTTTTAACTGGAACTGTGTGCCCCTGAGCACCAGTTTGCTCCAGGTGTCTGTGAAAAACTCCAAGGGAAATTGTTCCTATGAACAACTATTTGCTTCACTGCATTCATGCCTGCAAATGTTTTGGACACACCCTGCAATTGTAGGAGGAAGGAATACAGGAGATGGAGAGTCTGAAGCCACGACTCAGCAGCATGATGCCCTTCTGTGTCTGCTTGGCCCAGTTGCCATGCTCCCAGTGTGATAAGCACTGGAGAACAGTAAGTCTTCATCAGCAACAGCGATGTCACAGAAGGCACTGGACAGGCTAGAAGCTGCAGAAATGTGTCTCACTTACTCAGCATCCCCATCACCTGCGGAACCTAGAAAAAAAATCAGAAAATTCTACATGCTTTTTCCTATGTAATGAGGTCGAACATTCTTAAGGAATGAAAAGCACAGCTCCAGACTAGCTTTTAATTAGCTTCAGGAGCCCTTGTTTCAAACTAGCCTGGTTCCCAAAGCTATTCTCTCTCTCCGCCCTGAATGAGATGGAAATTCAATTGCATTTCTCTTTGTCAACTCATACTAAAGTGCTCTTTCTGCCCCACAGGGTTACATAGAGAAGGACACTCAGTAGCCAGGCACTGCACATTTTGACCCCAGTAGGACACCAAAACCATCAAAAGGCAGTTAAAAGACCAGATTTGGTGTTGTTTTCGATAACCTGCTGTGTAAACTTGGGCCAGTTTCTCCACGTGTACAACGGAAAAAAATATGAACTTTAGAACCAACTAAACCTGGGATAAAATCCTGCCTTCTCATCTGAGTGCCCAGCAAGTTAACTAAGACAGTTTCTGTCTCTTCATTTGTGCTCATGGTGTTGATGTCTGCCTTATGGGATGACAGAGGGGCCAAAGGAAATATTGTAAGGAAAGCATAATGTCCTGGACATTGATAGGCACTCAGAAAACGTTGTTCCTTTACTTTCATCCTCATTCCTCCCCTCTGCCTATTTCACTGGGTTGAAGTAATGGCCCAAAGGGATAACATAATTCAGAGGTTAGGAGTCTCAGTTTTGTAGCCAGAGGCCAGGGTTCAAATCGCATTCCTGCCCCATCCTGGCCGTGTGACTATGTGCAAGTTCCACAGCCTCGCCGTTTCTTTGCATTGAATATGCAGACAATGTCAGTAGCTCCCCCATAGGATTACTGTGAGGACTAAATGAGATAGTGTACAAGACGCCCTTGCCTAGTGCCTGGCACATGGTAAGTACGCTATAAATTATTAGCTAACAATAGCAGCTACAGCATCTGAGAGTGCATTGTAAAATGGAAAAATCCTCCAAGATGCTCATCTCAAATCCTTTTTGGAAAGAATGTGCCAGTGTTACCAATGCTTATGTAAATGTAAGTGGTTATTATTTATGTAGGAGAACATTACTGAGTGTTATGCAGGAAGAGGGAGAGAACAATGTAGAGGAAGAAAAAAATTTACGATGGGCTTCAAAGGGGAAAGAGGCGAAAGTAACATCTCACCCAGCAAAAGCAGCCCCATATAACTCAGATCTCTCTGACTGTAAAACATTCTATCAACAATCTTCCCTGAAAAAAGAAAAGAAAGAGAAACACATGGAAAAGAAAGGAGAAGGCCAATCTCATTTTATTTCTCTTAAAATTAATCCTAAGGTTGTATTTATCCAACAGAATCTTACTAAAGAGCCACCCGATGGGAGATACAGAGACATAGCAGGCCTGGCTCTGTCCGCAGGGAATTTGCAGTCTAATGATGACCTTCCAACAAGTACATAAATAACTAATTAAAGGTAGAAAGTGAAGTGTCATGAATTATTCTCATCATTGTTATTAGATGTCATTTTATTGAATTCTCTTTCTTTATTATATCATCTGCTTTTCCAAAAGAATTTTGGACAATTTATAACATAAAAGAAGTTATATCCTGAGGTTTTTTTTTTTTTTTTTAAAGGAACTAGAAATTTAGATTAAAGCAAAAAGATATGGCAGAGACTAATGTAATTGTTTAATTGAGAATCAAATTCAACTGAGCATCCTGGACATCAGGGCAAAATCAAAATGGGAAACATATTATTATAATTTAATATTTCTTACATGTTGATGATCACTTAAGTAATATTCAGAAGTGTAGACAAGGCCAAATTCAGTAATCTTGCATTTTCAATTCCACTGAAAAATGCAAAAGGCATGCATGTCTGTGGAATTCAGGTAGGCACTGTTGATTATCAACATTTAAGGCCATTATTTTGGAAAAATCATCATCTTTAGTATGAATCACTAAAATATTGTTGCTTTTCATTTTTGGGGGGATTGTTTCTTAGGTAGCAGCTATGAAGAATGCACGCCATTTCACTTCTCATATTTAATATATATACTCTAAAACTGGAACAATCTTTGTATCGTTAGGCTAGACCCGCCAATTTTATTTTCAATGAGATTTCAGTGCTCCAGAGGGCTTTGATCTGTCACAGGGCTCTCTTGGGTTAATTGCTGCTGTTCTCAAGTCATCCCCACTTAGACAGGTAGGTGGGAGTGAGTAGAATTAGCCAATTGTACAGAGAATCAAAGACATTTGCTTGTGAGAGTACCTACTTCTGAGAATTACCATGAATTTTGCATGCCACTAAGAAAGGAAGGAAGGAAGGAAGTGACATCTTAAAGATCCTGGGCTTGGGCGAGCTGCGGTGAAGAAGACCAGCTGCTATTATTCTTCTGGCTGGTTCTGGCCTATTGTGATGTCTTTTATAAATCTAAGAGAACTTGAATTTTAAAGCTTGTTTCGAAGACCCTGTTTTGCCTTTTTAAACTGTAATTCTTTAAATGTTCAGGAGTTTGATTAATGAGGAAGAGTTAAAAATAAGTAAATAAAAAAGACAAGTAAACAAGTCAGGGGAAGAGGTGCTGAACTGAAAGAAATAAAAAGAATTGCAAGGTGAGGAGGAGGGAGACTAGGATGTCCAGAAGGCAATAGCATCTCGCCATTTCTCTGTTCCAGGCCCTGCAGTGCCCCTGAGAGGGGGTTTCTGGTGTCGGCCAGTTGAGAGACAGCCCTGGTCAGGCACGGGGCTGGACAGGGAGCCTGGTAACACGTGCTGCTCAATACCACACACATCTGTTTGATTTGGCACTACTCACTAGCCAGCTGCTGGCACAGAGCCAGAAGGGGCAGGTGGGGGTGTTTGGGGAGGGGTAAGGGAGGGGAGAGGGGATTAGGTACAGTTGTTCCAAAATGGGGAAAGGGGAGGAGGCCAGAAGAAATGAGGCGATGGAGGCCTCAAGGGCAGGCTGGGGCAGGAAGCCCACAGCTGTGGTGGTGGGCCTTGCTGCTAATCACCCTCTGCAGCAGGTGAAGGTACTGAGTCAAAGTGCAGCGGTAGCAGGGAGGTGGCTTCCGGAGGCATTCAGACATGGGGCCAGGTTTGTGTAAAGTGTCAGAAGTGCTTTCTCACTCTCCCTTTTGACCCACGTACTGTCTCTCTCCCTAATAGTGAGCCTTTCAGAAATTCCAGACTAGCCACCATGTTGCTTCCCTATTTTTCCTACAAGATTAAACATTTTTTCCCACTCAAATAATGTTTCTGGTTTTGCCGGGGGGGGGGTCGTTATGTTTTGTTTTGTTTTTGTTTTTGTTTTTTTTGGCTCACAAAGACTTTTCTCTAAGCTGTTAACATCCTTCCAACCATGTAGAGAGGATTTTGGAAAGAAGAAGCCTGCTCATTTAACAGAAGACATAAACAATGTTCCTGAAGCCACCTGGCTTGGCCAGTGCAAGAACAATCTGAGCAAACGCTGACTCTTCCACCCCAGCACCATTCGCTCTGCCAAAATTTGCTCTGGTCCAAAATTTCAACCTTGTGCCAAGATGTTGAGTTGGTAGGTAGTGAATGTACACACCAGGGGAGAGGCATATTATTATGTCATCTCAGTGTGAAATCTGACACAGGCATACGTTCAGTGTTCGCCATTTATTAACCAACACTATCTGCCAGAAACCATGCTGGCTCTTCAAGTAACTCACTGTCTGGGTGGTCTCTTCCTGGATCTCTATCCAGGTGTCCATTGCCTAAAGGGAATCCATTCAAGTCACTTCTGCATGCTTGAAAATCTCACAAGTTCATCCTGTCTGCTCCTTAAAAAGTTCTATTCTCACTGCTGGTATCACAAGTGACAAAAGACAAGACACTGTGTTGCAGCTGAAACTGACTATTCTGCTCCTTGAAACAGTGAGATCTGCTTACTTCTAGGGTATTCTCAGTACACCGAGGGTCAAAATAACATGATTGGGAGTTACCGATAACCAATATAAAACACTAAAAAACCCAGACAATTTTATACGGTTTGCCCTAACAATATAGGTTCAGGTTCTGAAGGGTGTATGAGGTTCAAATCCTAATTCTGCCATTTCTTAGCAGGGTGACCTTTCCTTCTCTGTAATTTAAAATGAGAAGAATAAGAGACCCTATCTCATAAGGCTGTTGTAGTAAAGGGCTCACTCACGTCATGGCACAGATTTTGGCTACTGCACTCAAGAATGAAAAGGGAGATTTGTCCTTCATAGACAGGCCATTTACAACCACAACATCCCACCTCGATCTGGTTTTTCTTTGAATAATCAGTTCCCCACCTTGTGTCACCATAATTCTATCTTTTAACTCTCAATGCTCACACAGAATACTGAGAGTTAAGAGATACCACTAAACTCTGCTACTCAGGAAAGGAACTTCAGGAACGTAAGCTATCTACAGATAGCAAATACCAGCAAAGTTTAATCTGATTTCTTAGCAACTTACTATTACTCCGCTTCCCTTCTGCGCCAGCGTCACATTCCCTGGAGGCCTTTCAGGCTCTTCTGAGTCCTGGGCCTTCTTGACCCTCTATCTGAAAGGTGGTTTTCCTCTAGTTTTCTTTAATATGATTCCCAGGCTTCCTTCACTCCTTCTTCATCTCATCCTGAGGCTTTCGGTGCTGCACACTTTGTCACATCCCTCTTCCATCACCTGGATCCTCATCCAACCTTCACACCTTACACTGTGTACAGCTACACAATAGTCTCAACTCTGCTTTGGAATCATGTTGGGTCACAAGCAATTTATTCAGCATACTTTTTCATTTTCAAACTGGTTTCCATAGGCTGTATTACAGTTCTGTAGGACGGTTGACCCCCTATTGATATAAAACACAGATATCCATAGTTATCCTATAGAGGGTCTTCCCTCAGAAGTCCCAACTGCATCCACAAGGACTTGGTCACTGATACCTTGCACGGTTGACACCCCAAGAGTTCTCAACTTAATTCTCAGTTCTACTCTGGGATTGAGGGCTTTTATTGTCTTCAGTGAGAGGGCATTTAAAGAGTCAGGTGACCCAGCATCAATTTTGTCCCTTTCTGACCTTGCACCCTGGGTCCAGTGACTCCTCTTATCACTGATTTCATCATCCAACCAGGGTGGTCATTCCTACAAAACTGTTGGAATTAAAGTCTACCACCAGCAGCTGCATAGCCTGCCTGTCTAGGAACAGGACTTATTCCCAGCCTCACCCTAGCTTGATGGTAGAGTGGAAACAAACAGCAGGTTTGCACTCTTACTCGACCGCTTCTTACATGACTCGTTGCTTTATCTCTCTGGGCCTCAATTTCCTCATTTGTTGTTGTTGTTTTTTTTTTTTTTTTTTTTTTTTTTTTTTTTTTTTGAGGCGGAGTCTCGCTCTGTCGCCCAGGCTGGAGTGCAGTGGCCGGATCTCAGCTCACTGCAAGCTCCGCCTCCCGGGTTCACGCCATTCTCCTGCCTCAGCCTCCCGAGTAGCTGGGACTACAGGCGCCCGCCACCTCGCCCGGCTAGTTTTTTGTGTTTTTTTAGTAGAGATGGGGTTTCACCGTGTTAGCCAGGATGGTCTCGATCTCCTGACCTTGTGATCCGCCCGCCTCGGCCTCCCAAAGTGCTGGGATTACAGGTGTGAGCCACCACACCCGGCCTCCTCATTTGTTAAATAGGAATAAAATTACCCTTGCAGAGATACTGTGAGAATACATCATAAAGCAGACAGAATTCTTGACACATAGCATTGCTCAGTGAACAGTAACTGTCTTTCTTAGGATGACCATTTATTATGGCTGGCTTGATGCTGACAGCCACTCAGCCTGTCCTCCTCTTGCTTATCTTCGTGTGCTGCTGACTCTCCCACATTCACCATCACACCTACCTAACCTCCTCATCTGAGTTCCAACTCCTCCTCTCCTCCAAGTATGTTCTGGCTGTGTCTGTTCTGACTGCTGGCTAGTGGTGTACGGGAGCCAACATGTACCAGTTCACAAGAGCTGACCCTGGCATCTCTTTCCAACTCCACATTCAGTGAGCATCATATTGGTAGCTTGAAATCAGGTACAGTGAGAGTATTTACACAGCAGAAATCAGCAAATACTACAAACAGGGCTTCCCCTTTGCCCCACAGAGCCATTTGTTAAACATTTACAGGCACATAAGTGCAGACTCTTCATTTCTTCTGTACCTTCTCTGGGCCTTATTATCTGACCTGAACACTCAAACATGGCCCTTTTAAAGGAAGACCTCAGAACTTTTTATGTGCACTGATTGGCACTGCATTTCAGTGAGAATGCAGCTAAATCCATGCCAAAGTTTACAGAGCAACTCAGCCTAGGGATGGAAATATTACACCAGGAAACAACAACAAAAATATCTAACAAATATACATTAACCTCAGGATTAACCCTAGCACTGATGAGATCAGCTCAGTAAAACCAAAGTGTTTTTTTCCTGCCAGGCTCCCTCCTGGTGAGACAGGCTCCAGGGGCCAAGGCCCTTACCTGAATGCTGATGGAAATCTTCCAGGCCCTGAATGACATGTTCTCCGGGCCACTCCTTGAATGCCTCTAGCTTGGAAGCATTGCTGTCCTGTAACAAAGAGGGTATAGAAGAAGATGAATCCTTTGTAGGTGAAAAAGGAGACTTTGCCTTTCCTTCTTTGTTGTGAAGGCTCTGAGCCACATGAGTTTGCTAAGGTATAAGCATTTTGAGGGCTCAAGTTCTGTTCCAATTTGTGTCCCCTAGACGCCTGAACAAGTGTCCTGTCCCTTTATGGTGTTTGATTAATGTTTGTTGTACTGATGACTACATTTGGGGTGTGTAATGGTTACTTAGGGCTAGGCCACACTTACCTTTCTAATCTCCTTGAAGAAATACTTTATTAAGGAAATAAATAGATGTGCCTGGTAGGGTGGGAGGAAGGGTACTTTTCCTTAGGAGGAAATGTGTCCTTACAGATTTTAGAGAGCAAATTATCATCTGCTACCCTATCTGACTGTAGTGGATGTCACGAATCTTCTTTCAGCAGTATTTCATTCCTTCCTGTACATGAAAGGACTCCCCACCAGCCCAATTCAGGGGCACATTCCATCCTTCTGCCCTGTATTCCTAAAACCCTCTTCCCCCCCTCCACAAAGTTTAAAATTCTACCCATTTTTCTCTCTTCATAATTGCAAGCTGCCTACAAAATGCAAAATACTTCTCACCATCCCATGTCCTCCCAAGTACCCACCCTTCAGCTTGCTGCCCCTAAAACTGGCACCTAGGGCAAGTTTTATTTTGATACATTTTATGATCATCTGCATAGGGATGCCAACAGAAAGCGATGAGTGTAGGGAAGGGACAGAAGTTCCAGGAATGTCCCCAGTGCTCTCCTCACCCGGGTCTCTGGCCCACACTAAAATGTGAAATGCAACCCCTTGTTCTAACAACTCCTCTTTGTCTCCCCTCTTGCCTTCAGGGCAATGTCTCTGATGTCATCAGGTACCACTAGTTACACCGAATAAGAACAGCAGATATGAAGCTGTCAGGACCTTAACGAGGCACTTCGCAGGTTACAAATCATTCTCTCATCTATTACTTGGGTGAACCTCAGAACCACCCTGTGACCTAGGCATTGACGTGATCACCATCCTTCAAATGAGCTCATGGGACAGAGCTGGCAGAATGCCTGTTGGATGCGTGGGTGCGACACCCTGCCAAGACAAACAGTGATTATGCTCTGCTTCTGCTTGACCTGCAGAAAGAATCTGATTCAAGCCACCTTTTTTAAAAAAAAAAAAAATCTCAAATTGTGTCTTAACTCCCTTTTATAAAGAAAAGCCACACACATTTTCTATCCCTCACTCCACCTCACTGGCAACAGCTTTGTTGCTTGCCTGATAACCAGATCTTTGTTCCCATGGCTACATAGTAAAGTCAGGGCACCTCAGGCAGGACATCCAGATGACCCCTTGCTGTACTTCTAAGATCCAGGTTTGAGCTAGGTCTGGATCAAGATGAAAACTTGCCATTATCCCAGGACTGGCTTTTCATGTCTTGCTTTATCTTGCCACACTTTCTTTTTATGCCTTTCTCTCAAGTCATCAAATGTACAAGTGCTTCAAGCCACAGAACTTCAGACTCCCTTCATTTATATTCTTCCCTTTCCAGTAAGAATTAGCTCTGAGTATTTAGGTTCCTCAGATACAAAATGCCTGCTCTCTACTCCACGTAGTAAGAAAACAAAATTTATTTTTGAATATTTACCAGTTCATTATTTGAATATTTACCAGTTTAAACTTCTCGCTAACTTGTACTGTCCATTATAATTGTATAGGATTTTTCTCCATAGAAGTCAGGAATCTCCTTCAGCATGCTGATGTCAGATAATAGAATGGAGAGGACCAGTGGACTACTCAGTGCCAAGCTTAAGAGGTCATCTTATTAATCGGTTGGATAGAAGATTAATTTATTCATTCAACACACACTTACTAATAACCTGAGCTCCTGTAGTACTTGAGATTTGCTAACATGTATACATATTATGAGTATGTTATCCATGCTTCCTAATTAGGCTGTGCGGTCCTTCAAAAGAATCTGACCTCAATTTGCCACCACCTGTCTTAAGACATTGGGCAACTCACTTCACTTCTCTGGGCCTCAGTTTCCTCACTTTGGGAGATGGCTAAAAGGAGCATGCCAAATCCACAGAGTCACCTTCTTCCCACTCAATTCAGCAAATATAGGTTATGCACAGAACACAAGAGCTGCTGAGGAAGCTCAAAGAAGGAAGGACCAGCTGCTATTCAAGAAGAATCAGAGAATTATTAAAGCTGGGAGAGGGTATCTAGAAGTTCATCAGATAATTCTGTCTATTTGTGTATATTTGAAAATCCCCGCAAAAAACAAAACAAAAGGCAAGAAAGGAAGAAAGGAAGAAATACAAGGAAATCTAGCAGGCTTCACATAGCGAGAAGCAATTTAGCAGAATTGAAGCACGGATAGGATTTCAATGAGCCAACACTGGGTCAGGGGCGATTCCAGGCAGAGAACACCACGAGCCAGGGCTTGGAGACTGGAAAATACAAGGTGTTCACAAAGAACTAGGAGTAGTCATGTATGACAGCAGCATGGGGATTGGGAGGGAGCAGCCAGAGATGGGCTGGAAAGGTATTGCGAGGTCAGAGCTGAAGAGCCTCCAGAGGCCCTAGAGGAGTCTGCACTTAGTTCAGTTCACCAGGGAAAGTGACCTCATTGGTCGCGCTTGAGTTGGCCTTACTGCTTCACAGCCCGCCTGGGTGCAGGCCCAGAAGCAGGGCCATGTGGCAGAAACCGGCAGAGGAGGATGCTGGCAGCACCACTGTGCTTGTTTCTCCACCAGGAAACAAGGTTTCCTGTCACTCAGACCCATGAATCAGCATTTCCTCTGTCAATAATACGCAGCCAGAAATGCAACAGCACAGAGCTCGGGGTATGGAAGAAAGGAAGGAATATTCCATGACATCGCCAGGCTCTGCTGCTCTGCTCTCCTTTCCCCTCACGAAACACTCCTGATAAGCTCCCGAATGACACTCAGATTTCATAGGATAAGTTTCTCAGAGAGCCTCACGGTACCTGGTGAAGATTTCGTCCCATAGAGTACTCGGCGCTCTCCTCATATTGTGTGTCGCTGTCACCACGAGGACAAGTAAGAGCGCTTTCTGAATTCCTTCATTACATGATAACTAAACATTAATAACACCATTCTATCATGGCAGAGATCTGAGGATATGTGTGATTTGCCTTTGCATTTTTACACTTCCACATTCAATATGTTATTTGATTCTCATGAGAATCCTGCGAGGTGCACAGAGAATATCATACTCATTTCACAAGTGTAGATACTGAGGCAGGGAAATGAAATGTTTCTTCCCTGTTGGTTCTGTTTTGAAGATGCCAGAACTGACCCCAACTCTTTAAATTTCAGTCCAGTATTCTTTTCAAAGTCATATACTTTTAAGACATATTTAAATATTAATATTTAATATATTTATGTTAAATATATTTAATAATATTACGTTAATTGACAGAATATTTAATATACTTAATTTATACTGTTAGAGATGTATCTTATATAAACTATATCTTATCTAGCACCAGTAAGAATTTTATCCATTCCCTTATTCCTTTCACTTATTTATCAGGTATTTCCTGACTGCTTACTATATGCCAGGCTCTGTTATAGACACATTTAGTAGTGAACAAAACAGACAAAAAGCCCCGCCCTTGTAGGGCTCACATTCTAATTGAGGAACTCAGACAACGAGTAAGATAAAAGAGTAAAATTCAAAGTATGTTAGAGAGTTACACGTGCTTTGGAGAATAAAGCAGATCAAGAAGAGGATGGGGAGTGTTGAAGGGGTGATGCAATTTTACATAGGATGCTTAGGGATAACCTCACTGAAAACAAGACATTTAAGGCAAGACCTGGAATGGGAACTAGCCAGCCATGCAGCAATTTGAGGGGTGGCGCGTGGGGCCAGGCAGTCAGTAAATGAAACAGCAAATGCAAGGCCCTGAGGTGGTTCCTCCTAGCATGTCCAAGGAACAGTAAGCAGTCAAGTGTGGCTGGACTGGAAGGAGAGACAGGGAGAGGCTAAAGATGCAGGGAGTGGAGACTGGAGATTAGAGCACATAGGCCACTGTAAAGACCTGGGGTTGACTTAGAGAATTTTCTGTCATTTGCTAAAAACCAATGCAAGCACTAAAAGACAAAGCTAAAACAAAAACAAGACAAGGGCAAAATGCAAACAACAAAATCATGTAAGAGGAGGTTAAAGTTGATGAGGAAGACAGGATAAAAACATAAGGGGTATATGGAAGAAAGGAAGAAAGAAATGAAGGTTATATTCTGTTCACTTGCTGTCTGTCTCTCTATATCTTTATTTTTTTCTTTTACTTTTTGAGATAGAGTCTCAGTCTGCCACTCAGGCTGGAGTGCACATGCATGATCTGAGCTTATTGTAGCCTCAATCTTTTGGACTCAAGCGATCCTCCCACCCCAGCCTTCCAAGTAGCAGGGCCTACAGGTACACGCCACCATACCTGGCTAATGTTGTTTTTTGTTGTTGTTTGTTTGTTTTTAATTTTTAGTAGAGACAGGGTCTCACTATCTTGCTCAAGCTGGTTTCAAACTCCTGAGCTCAAGTGATCCACCTGCCTCAGCCTCCCAAAGGGCTGGGATAACAGGCATGAGCCAAGGCACCTGGTCTGTCTCTCTCTCTCTCCGCCTCACTTTGCTTGCTGGCTCTTTCTTGTTCTCATGCTCTCTCTCTCCGTTTTGGAAATCCTGATCCAGGATCCAAGCCCTCAAGCCAACTGCCATGGATGCTTCTCGAGAAGCCGTGCAGGGAAGGGGCAGGGGCAGGCAGAGGAGCACCTCTTCACCACAAGCTTGGACCCACACCCTAGACTTCAGTCAGGCTCCTGTCTAGCTGGGCCGCAAGAACTCATCAAGCCTCCTCTTGCCTGGGCTACAGGAGGAAACAGAACAAAACCATCCTGATGCCCCAGCCCCCAGGCCTTCCCAGAGACAGTCACCTGCTACGCACAGTCCACTTCCAAGTAACAGGGAGAGAAGCCCCAGGAGAAGGAGGGAGAAGGGCGAACATCCAAGCTGTTAGCTCAGCTCTGTGAAAGCTCACCCCCTAAATCAGGGGTCCATAATACTCTTGCCTTTGACAGCCCTAACTCATCTTTTAGGGGGAGTGTGGCTGTGGCAAGGACATGGGCATGAAGGAGAGGGAAAAGGATGATCTTGCCTTCCTCTGGAAGCCAGCGTTCCCCCATTTTCTTCTTCTTTTATTCTATGGGCTCAATAGGCAAGCTCATATTTATTCAGTACATCACCACCACCTCCCCACTATCTTGGAGAGTTTTAGAAAATTTCTTTATGTAACTTCTCCAAACTTTGATACCAAGACCAATGAGAGGGCAGTTCAGCCCCCCAAAGCCTTTTATGAATGGCTCTTTGATTTGCCTCCAGAAATTACTAATAGATCAGAATAGGACAGTGCTTCAAGGTAACAAGGGACGCAAGGTGGAGAAGTCCCTCACCATGCTTTGTACGAAGTAACTGAGCAAACAAGAGTTGCCTTCATCCAGAGGCATACACACAGTCTCAGTCAACTCAGGGATACCACGATCATGGTGGGGGAGTAAGGACCACTCAAGTAGCTCTTTAAATTATTTCTCTCATTTGTGTTTTTCTCCATCACCACCCTCCTCTGAAGCTCCACCACTCCCGGCATCACCATCCTAGTTTGATCTCCTCTGAACTTGTATTAATTAAACTTTTTATTTTGAGGTCATTGTAGATTCATATGCACTTGTAAGAAATAATACAGAGAAATCCTTTGTACATTTTACTCAGTTTCTCCCTGTGTTAACATCTTGCAAAACTATAGTGGAATATTATAATCAATATATTGATGTTCATGTAGTCAAGATACAGAATATTTCCATCACCCCAAGGATCCTTTACATTGTCTTTTTACAGCCACACCTACTCTTCTGTCCCAACCCCTTCCATAACCTTAGCAACCACTATTCTGTTCTGTTTCTATAATGTTGTCAATTCAAGAATGTAATATATGTGGTTATATTACACATATGGTATGTAACCCTTTGAAATTGGCTGTGTCCTATCAGGATAATTCCTATCAGGAGATTCATCCAGGTGTGTGTGTATCAATAGTTGGTACCTTCTGATTGTTGAGTAGTATTTCATGAATAAATGTGCCACTGTTTTTTTTTGTTTGTTTGTTTTGTTTTATTTTTTGAGACAAAGTCTCGCTCTGTTGCCCAGGCTGGAGTGCAGTGGCATGATCTCGGCTCACTGCAACCTCCACCTCCCCGGTTCAAGCAACTCTCCTGCCTCAGTCTCCCGAGTAGCTGGGACTACAGGCGTGCACCACCACACCCAGCTAATTTTTGTATTTTTAGTAGAGATGGGGTTTCACCATGTTGGCCAGGGTGGTCTTGAACTCCTGACCTCAGGTCATCCACCCACCTCAGCCTCCCAAAACTGGGATTACAGTCATGAGCCACCACGCCCAGCCGATGTACCCCTGTTTATTCACCCACGGAAGAACATCTTCTGGGTGGTTTCCAGGTTGGGGCTAGTATGAATGGAGCTGCTGTTTGCTTTCATATACAGGATTTTGCGTAAGCACAAATCTTTATTTCTTTGAGATAAATAATCAAAAGCGCAATTGTTGGGATATGTGGTAGTTGCATGTGTCCTTTTTAAAACAGATATTGTCAACCTCTTTTCCAAAGAGGTTGTACCATTTTACATTCCCACTGGGAATTTTAAGTGATAGAGTTCTCTCTATGTATATTCCGGATACTAATCCCTCGTCATATATGTAATTTGCAAATATTTTCTTCCCAGTCTGTAATTTGTCTTTTCATCCTGTAAACAGGGCCTTTCACAAGGCAAAAATTTTTATTTGTGATAGTGTTCTATTTATCACTTTTTTCTTTTGTGTTTTGGTGTCAAGTCTAAGAGCTCTTTGCTCAGCCATTGATCTTGGAGATTTTATCCCTTTACGTTTTTTTTATTTTTCTAGTTGTTTTGTTTCATGCTGTATATTTAATTCCATGATCTGTGTTTAGTTAATTTCTACATAAGGATGAGACTTACGTTGAAGTTTCTGTGTTTGTTTGTTTGTTTTTTGCCCACAGACGTCAAATTACTGCAGCACCATATGTTGAAAAGGCTATCTTTACTTTATTGAATTGTTTCGGTACCTTTGTAAAAAATTGATGAGAGATATGTGTGAGCCTATGTATGTGCTTTCTATTCTGTTCCATTGATCCATATGTCTCTCTCTCTACAAATACTATACAGTATTGATTATTGTAGCTATAAGTCTTAAAATTGAGTGGACATATTCCTTCTACTTAATTCTTGTTTTTCAAAGCTGTTATAGCTATTTAAATTCCTTGGCCTTTCCATGTAAATTTTAGCATAATCTCACTGACACGTACTGAAAATCTTGCTGTGATTTGGAGAGAAACTGTGACATTTCTGCATATTAATTTGGGAAGAATTGACCTTTTTACTATGGTGGTAGGCAGAATAATGACTGTTGAAAGAGCTCCACATTGTAATCCCTGGAACATGTGAATATGTTACTTTCTATGGGAAAGGAGACTTTGCCGATATGGGACTTGGATCTCCCCTCAGAGCCTCCATAAAGAACATGCCTTGCCAACACTTTGATTTTAGCCCTATAAGACCCAGTATCAAACTTCAAAATCAAAACTGCAAAACATAAGTATTTTTTAATCCACTAAGTTTGTGATCATTTGTGACAGCAGCAATAGGAAACTAATACAACTATGTTGAATTTTCAAATCAATGAACAAAAATGGTGTCTCTCCATTTATTTAGACCGTCTTTGATTTTTTTTTTCTCAGCATTTTATAGCCTTCAGCATACAAGTCTTGTAAGTATTTTGTTAGGTTTATGCATGAGTATTTCAGTTTTGAGCAATAAATGGTATTGTATTTTAATTGTAATGTCCATGTGTTCATTGATAGTATATAGAAATGCTATTCATTTGTTTATATTTATTTACATTCTGTAAACTTGTTAAAATCACTTCTTAGTTCTAGGAGACTTTTTTTTGTAGACTCCTTGTAATTTGCTATAAAAGTCTATCATCTACAAATCAAGGCAATTTTATTTTGTTCTTCTAATCTTGATTCTTTTTGTTGCCTTTTCTTGCCTAATCGCAAACTATGCTGAATAAAAGCAGTGAAAGTGAACATTCTTGCCTCATTCCTGATCTTAGGGGGAAAGGATTCAGTCTTTTATCATTATGTATAATACAAGCTAAAGGGATTTGTAGACATATTCTTTGGTTTCTGAGAGTATTTTTAAATCACAAATTAGTGTTGAATTGTGTCAAATGCTTTTCTGCATTGACTAATATAATCATATATTATATTTTCTTTATACTTACATATTCTAGCACCCTTTCATCCTTAAAATAAACCTTTAGTAGCCTTGAATTCATAAAATAAACTCCACTTGGTTATGGTGCATAATTCCTTTTATAATTGCTGATTTTGTTTGAGATTTTTTCTATTTTGTCCCATTCTATTTTTAAAATTTTTTTGCTTCTTTGCCTTCTATACTTTTTTCGAGAGATTAAGAATCTGTCATATTTCTTTATTTGTACTGTCCTTCTTGTCTGGTTTTAAAATCAAAGCAATACTACCTTCATATAAAAGTGAATTAAGGATTATTCCTTCCTCTTCTATTTTCTAGGACCATACGTAGAACTGATGTTAACACTTCTTTAAATGGTTGGAAAACTCTTCAGTGAAATCATCTGTAACTAGAAATTTCCTTTTGGGAGTTTTTAAAATTCTGAATTCAATTTCCTTAATAATTATAGAGTTATTCAAATTACCTATCTCATACTAGATAAGTTGTGGTAGTTTATGATTTTAAGGAATTGATCCATTTTATTTAAGTTGCCAAATTTTTGTGTGGAGAGTTGTTCATAGTATTGCCTCATTATTCTTTAAGTGATTGAGCCTGTGATGATATCCTCTGTTTTATTTCCTATTAATAAGCTGTTTTCATTCCCTTTCTCCCCATCTCTCCATTTCTATCTCACTCTCTTGCATTTTGATAAAGGTTTATCAATTTTATTTATCTTTTCAAAGAACAAACTCTTTGTTTCATTGGTTTTTCTATTGTGTTTTAGTTTTCTATGTCATTGGTTTCTGTTATCATTATTATTTCTTTCCTTCTGCTTACTTAGGGTTTATTTTGCTTTACTTTTCCTTTTTTTTTTTTTTTTTTTTTTGGCAGGAACTTGCATGATTGACATGCGACTTTTGACTAATATAAGCATTTAGTACTATAAATCAATCTCTCTCTCTCTCCCCCCCAGCACTTCTTTAGTTGTATCTGACATATTTGCAGTGTATTCTTATTTTCATTTAGTTCAATGTATTTCACTTAGTTCAGTGTTTTATTTTGTTTTTTCACTCAGTGTAGTGTAATTTTCCTTGAGACTTTGACCCATAGATTATGTAAACTGTTGGTTAGTTTCCCAGTGTGTTGAGATTTTCCTATTATCTTTCTGTTATTAATTTCTAATTTGATTTTATTGTGGTCAGAGAACATATTCCATATGATTTTAATTACTTGTTTGTCTTATGGTCCAGAACATGTTCTATATTGGTATATATTCTGTGGTGCTTGAAAACAACATGTATATAGCTGTTTTGTAGTGCAGTGTTACATAAATGTGGATTAGATACTATTGGTTGATAGTGGTGTTGAATTCCTTATCGTTGATGATTTTCTGTCTAGTTGTTCCATTAATTATTGAAAGTTGGTTATTAAAATATCTAACTATAGTTATAGATTTGTCTATTTCTTCTTTCGGTTTTATCAGTTATTTCACGTATTTTACAACATTATTGTATGTTGCATACACATTTAGGATTGCTATATCTTCTTGATTGAGTGACCCCTGTATCATTATATAATGTTCCTCATTGTCTCTGGTAATTTTCTCTACTCTGGAGCCTACCTTATCTGATATTAATACAGCCAGCCACTTGTGCTTTCTTTTGATCCCTATTTGCCAGATACATCTTTTAATATCCTTTGACTTTCAAATCATTATATTTGAGGTGAATTTCTTACAGACAACAAATATATGGTCACGTCTTTTAATCCACTCTACCAGTTTCCATCTTTTAATTGGTATATTTAGACCACTAACATTTAATGTAATTATTGATTTGCTAGAATTTGTCTGCCATTTTCTTTATGTTTTCTACTTGTTCTGTTTTTTGTTGCTCTTTTTCCTACTTTTCTATAGGTTGCTTGAACATTTTTAAATTCCATTTTAATTTATTTATAATGTCTTTGAATGTTTCGTTTTGTAAAGCTTTTTGAATGGTTGTTTTCGGCAGTATATAACATATACATGCCATAATCTACTAATGTCAAAATTTTATCTGTTTGAGCAAAGTATAGAAACCTTACTCATCTTTACTTCCCTTTATCCTTCCCTATTTTAATGCAAGTGTCTTAAATATTTTCTCTACATAAATTTGAGACCATGTCAGACAATGTTATGCTTTGCATAACATTAAAACAAAGCATAACATTGATATGCTTTGCTATGTTTTGCTTCAACAATCAAGCACAATTTGGAAAACTCAAAAGAAGAAGAAAAGTCTTTCGTGTTTGCCCATACTTTTCCTTATTGTGTTCTTTCTTCCTTATATAGCAAGGTTTCTTCTTTTACCCTTTCTTTCTGTTCAAAGTACATCCATTCATTATTCTTTTAGGGACACCCTGCTGGTGACAAATCCTCTTAGTTTTTCTTTATTTTAGAATGTCTTGATTTCCCCTTCATTCCTAAAGGATATAGGATTCTGGATTGACAGTTGTTTTCTTTCAAAACTTGAAAAATATTATGCTACTTCCTTCTAGCCTACGCGGTGTCTGATGAGAAATCTGCATCTTTTACATTGCTTTTCTCCTGTAGGTTAGGTATCATTTTTCTCTTGCTGCTATCAAATGATTTTCTTTGTCTTTAGTTTTCAGAAATTTAACTATGGTATGTCTTGGTATGAATTTCTTAGTTTATTCCCTTTGAGGCTTAGCCAGTTTTGTGAATCTGTCTTTTGCCAAATCTGAGAAGTTTTCAGCTGGCTTTTTTTTTTTTCTTTTGACACTATTCTTTCAGACAAAGGGGTGTCACTTCATTACTTCCAGGTGGAAGTAAAAATCCAAGTTCTACACTCAGCCTCAGTTTACACGTGAGGGTGGTGGCTTGTGATTACCGCTGGGCAAGAGGGGAAATCCTGGCTCTCAATAGGCCTGCACTGATACCTCCTGGCTAGTAGGAGCAGGAATGCCTCATTACCGTTTCCCATATGGTCTCCATTGACACCGAAAAGAAGGTGGTTAAGTTCCAACTCTCCACCAGGCTGACTTTCCCACCATCTCCGCGGGGAGGAGACAGGTGCCTCATTACTGCTGAGTGGAAGCGGGAGTCTGGGCTATCCACGTGGTCTCCACTTACACAATGATGGTGAGGGAGGGTGTTTGATTACCAGTCCGCAGGGAGGAAAATTCTAGCCCCTTACTTGGCTCTTTCTAATATCACCTCAGTGCAGGGAAGAGTTTGGGTGCACATCAGTACAGCCTGGTTAGGGCAGAAGCCTAAGTTTTCCACTTGGCTTTTGCTGGCATGAGTGAGAGACAGAACACAGGACTTTGTGTTGTTTGCTTGAGAAAGAATGGCTGTCATCTAAAAGTTTTCGGTCTTGCCATGCTTTCCCTTTCTTGATCCTTTGGTTAAAGACAGCAGGCTTTTGTTGAGGCTTTTCTGTCTGTACCTATAGACACTTCCAGGTACTGGCTTCAGCTCCAAGTCTGGAACATAAGGGACACAAGAAAACCGGGGGAACTCATTGTTATGTTGTTCCTTGGGTTTTGAACCCCTAGCTAGCCTGCCTCCTCTCTTCTACCTATCAGAATATTCTTATGTTTGTTTTGCATAGAACAGCCAAGGATTTTAGTTGCACTCAGCAGGGGGAAGAGAGAAAAGTGTGTCTACTCGATCTTTCCAGAAGTGAAAGTCTCCACTGAACTTTCGAAATGATGTTAAAACTGGATTTCTCACCCCAGTGTCTCAACCTTAAAGATAAGGTGTCATACCCTCTTTAAAATACTGAGAGACCATGCCATTTTCCTTTTTGCAAAACTCTCATGAATCCTCATTATTGCCTCTGGAATAATATATAAACGTATCTGACTTGTGTTTAAAGTCTTCGTATGCAACTTTTACCTACCTCTTTAATCTCTTGCTCTTCCTTTCCACAGGACCAGAATCTCAGTGAATTGGACTTCTGTCGGGATTCCCTGTAAACTCTTCATGGTTTCTTGCTGCCTCAACTTGCTATTGTTATTCGGTATACTTCAGATACTCCCCAAAAATGCAAAATTTTTCCTTCCCATTTAAGGGTCATTTAAAAACTACAACCTATGTTTTCTATTTCCCTTAGAATTATGACCTACGTTATCTGTGGCACTTCTGTGATATGGACTGCCTATTGCCTGTGTAGAAGTTACATGTGAATATAAACTTATCTCCATTACTAAATTATAAGATCCTTGAGGGATGAAGCCCTGTATGATTCCTCCTGGCCTTCTCCACAGGCTTTGGCACAGGCCATGACACAAAATACATGCACAAGGAACATCTGAATAATTAACTCAATAACTCACATGGTTCCCAACATGATAGTCCATCCAGGCCGGGCGCGGTGGCTCAAGCCTGTAATCCCAGCACTTTGGGAGGCCGAGACGGGCGGATCACGAGGTCGGGAGATGGAGACCATCCTGGCTAACACGGTGAAACCCCGTCTCTACTAAAAATACAAAAAACCAGCCGGGCGAGGTGGCGGGCGCCTGTAGTCCCAGCTACTCGGGAGGCTGAGGCAGGAGAATGGCGTGAACCCGGGAGGCGGAGCTTGCAGTGAGCTGAGATCCGGCCACTGCACTCCAGCCTGGGCGACAGACTGAGACTCCGTCTCAAAAAATAAATAAATAAAAATAAAAATAAAAAGAATTTACCTGTTTCTTTTTAATGTGACAACTAGAAACTTGAAGTTTACATGTGTGCTTACAAAGACTCTCTTCTTTGGATAGAACCTTTAATCGAGCTCCTCTGAGTCCTCCACTTGACTCGGTCTGACCTCAGGCTTCCTTTTCTGTCCTTATAGAATACAGTTCAAGCAAGAATCTCGGTAAGTCAATTTAGGGAAAATCTCTCATGCTTGGTATGTAATTACTCTAGATACCTTATCATTCTGCTTTGCCTTCAGCATGGTTCTGTCAAGCCAATTTAGCTAGAAACCCCTTATCCTTGATGCTTCTGAGAAGAGAAAAGATCTCCTTGTG
This sequence comes from Rhinopithecus bieti, assembly GCF_001698545.2. Classification (NCBI taxonomy): domain Eukaryota; kingdom Metazoa; phylum Chordata; class Mammalia; order Primates; family Cercopithecidae; genus Rhinopithecus; species Rhinopithecus bieti. The sequence goes on from NW_016805666.1 coordinate 1,617,088, forward strand.
GCCATCAAGCAGAC